>NC_140440.1:5230000-5655000 GCF_963576455.1 Neolamprologus multifasciatus
AAACTTGCCCCATTTTTGTTGCGACACTGTGTTACGGTACAGAACCACTACCAAAAGTGGGCACAGGTACCTATGACAAAACAAGATGTGGCTCCATCCACTGAAGTGGAGCAGGGAGGAAGAATAAAGATGAAAATATGGTGGTAGGTGGAAAGAACTGAAAGTAGCCATGAGCACTGGTCTGGTTAACAACTACAGTAAGACACTGAAATGACTGAACAGAAGTAGAATAGAAATACAATAGAATTAGCCTTAATTGTCCATCATTGGGGAAATCCAGGTGTTCCAGTAGCAAAGTGACAGGCAGAAGGGGCATGCAAATTCATACAAAAAGAAAGAATATAAAATGGAAAAAAAAAGAAATAAGATCGAGTACAGTAAGGCTTTTTTTTAATGTACAAAATGTGCTCCAAATTTGTTTTAAAAAGTGATACACCAGTGAAATGATTGGCTTAGAGACAGAAATAATGACCAAACATATTTGGTTTAATACAAAGATCTCAGTCAGCTGATGTGATACAGTACCTGTGGCGCAGGTGTGGTCACTGGCCCGCTGCAGAGGAGGGGCGGCACGGTGAACTCCCGGGGCGGCGTGGAGGCGGGGCTGAACAGGTGTTTGGGACGAGTGACTGATTGCGACTCTTCTTATGTTTCAGTGACAGTCGAGGAAAGAGAGCGGCGTGACCACTGAGCGGGAGTGTCTGTGTCCCGTGTGTTTAAGCCGAAACCACAGCTATAATAAAATAAGTGTGTGTCACCATACCCATACACACCATACCCACGGTGTGTGTGTGCGTGTGTTGGGGTCCGACGTCACAGTACCACTCACTGGAAAAGTAAAAAAGAAACAGCTGGAGAAACAATTAACAACTAATCAGGTTAACGAGCAACAGGCCAATAACATGACCTGGTATAAGAAGAGCATCTTTCTCAGAAGTAAACTGGACAGAGAGTCGCCAATCTCCAATTCACCAAAAGACTGAATATCTCATTATCTGCAATTCATAAAATTATCAACCAAGAAATCTTTGTGCAAGGGACAAGGCTGGAAATCAATATGAGATACTCATGCTCTTCAGGCCCTCAGGCAGTAGTGCATTACAAACAGGCATGACTCTGTGATGGAAATCAGTGCATGAGCTCAGGAAAACTTCCAGAAATCTGTGAACACAGCTCAGTGTGCCGTCCACATGCAGGTTAAAGCTCCATCAAACAGGCTCACAGTGTCCTCCAGACTAAAGAGGAGAGGGACCATCCGGCTTCTTATCAGGAGACAGTTCAAAGCCTGTATCTCTGATAGGAGGGCATCAGTGCCTATGGAACTGGTAGCTTGCACATCTGGAAAGAAACCATCTGTGCCAAAAGGTATATCCAGGTTTTAGAGATTCGAAGCAGAAGCATCTGCCTGCAATCCAGACTAAGATTGGTTGCTGAACAAACAGGAAGCATGTTTTTTTTGGTTTTTTTTTGAAAATATTTTTATTGAAAAAAGAAAACAACAGTACTTGCAGTTACCGAAATACAATCAACCTTTCTTCATTTTTCTAAGTAAATAAACTTATATATATATATGAAAAAAAAACAACGCATTCTAAAACAAAGAACCCCCCCCCCCCCCCCCCCCCCCGTCCCACACAGATCAACACGACCATCAAACATATTAGAGGAATATAACAGTAGCAGAAGTACATTTAAACAGGCAATACCTCTAGACTAGCAAAATAAGAGATAAAGGGTTGCCACTTGTGAAAATATTTGGCTGTGCAACCTCTCAATGTATATTTAATTTTTTCAAGTTTTAAAAAAAACATGACATCTTTAAGCCACCGGGTAATAGTAGGATACTTAACAGACTTCCAATGCAACAATATTAGACGTCTGGCTAATAGGGATGTGAAGGCTATAATATCCTTTTGTGTGGAATCAAGTGTAAGTGAGCGAACAGGAATCCCAAATACAGCAATCAGAGGACAAGGACGAAGAGTTACCCCAAGAACAGTTGACATAATAGCAAAATACCCTGTCCAGAAACCTTGTAGCTCAGGACATAGAAAAAACATGTGGCTAAGGTGACAAGGAGAACCATGGCATTTATCACATTTATTTTACACTTCTGGATACAATTCAGAAAGTCTAGACTTAGAGAAATGCACCCTGTGTATGACCTTAAATTGAATAAGTCCAAGACGAGCACAGCAGGTGGAAGATCGTACCCTTGCTATAGCCTGTTCCCAAGACTCCTCATGTATTTGAATTCCTAGTTCTCCTTCCCACGTACACTTAAGCTTAACATTAGAGTGGTTACTAAAAGACAGAATAGCATCATAGAGTTTCCAAATGGTTCCTCTGTGATGAGGAATAAATGATAACGTAGTTTCCCACTGCTGTTCTGGAGGTAAAGAGGGGAAATTTGGGAAACACTTGGCAACAAAATTTCGAAAGGAAACATGTTTAAGTTCAGTTTAAATCTTTGTTCTGTTGCAAATAAAATGTGGGCTTATGACATTTGTGTTCTGTTTTTATTTACATTTTACAAAGCCATCCAACCTCTTAAGGGGTTGTATAAATGCAAATATTTCAGCAATAAATAAGTCAGCATTAGAGTTAAAGTTTTAGATATGGGCTCATAATCATTCATAGATGATGAATCATTGGACCTGAAGGTTCAGTGGGGATTGACATTGGGTGAAAGGCATCCATCATCATCACGGTCCTGAACGTGCGTATTATATTTACTTTAAACCTCCCTATTAGAAAGACTTCTGTTTTAAACTGTTGCATTAATGGTGTATTTATTGACTCAGTCCAAGCTCATGGGTATAATCTCAGATAGCAGACTATCTATCTCTAATTGGTATGTCTGAAGTTTAAAGATGTGCAAAATTTCTGACATGAAAATCAATTGGACTGCTAATGCAAGCTTTCATATCGTCTCGTCTCAGTTATTGGCCTGAACAGTCTAAAGGGACAATGGATCAGATCATACAAATAATGTAAATGGCACAAAACAGTGTTGCTGTGAATACAGAACAAACACTCTCACATTTGATAGATGTATAGGCTTTTTAAAAGGTAAAAGATTATTTAGTACTACTATTTATTATGAACATGTTACAAAGACTCTGTTAGAAGGCTCTGCGGTGAGATCTTCATGAGAGAATGAATTTAAACACTGTGAGGAATGGAATTTACTACAAAAAAGATATAACAGTAATCAATAAATTCAACATTTTAAGCATTTAGATATAAAAGAATAACCAGCATCTCGAGTTCAAGCAAAGCTGGATGTTACTGTGGGTGTGCATCATTTATCTTACTTATCTTGAAATATTGTGTCATCCAGCTGTTAAGTGATGACGTATGAGCCCTGCTTCCAGGTCCAAACTACTCTGCGTTTATTAAAGCTGTTGTGTTTTTAACATGTTTTAATGCTTTGAATCTTGTTCTATTTAATCTCAACAAGATCCTAAAAAAGTCAGCGATCACTGTCGGCCTCTGTTTGTTTTGATTACTACTGTTCATTTTAAAGCTCAGTTTTTAAAACCTTAAGATGTAACTACAGTCCAGCCCATGCAGCAGTATATTAATAACTAACCTCGTATTGTGGATGGATTATCTCAGTTGTTCTCCTAACTGAAGTTTGGTCTGTTTACAGCATCCTGCCATGCGATTGCATTTGTCCCTAACCAAGTGGGAAAAAGTTAGCGTTCATCCTCCAGCTTCACTGTGTTTATATTATGCTAACATAGCTGTGTAGCTAGCCACCGTGTAGCACATCATTATATACCAGCTAGCCCAACTTCAGTAACCCTACAAACGTCACTGTCGCTGTTTGGTTTCCTGTCTTCATTTATGCCTGAAGTGATAGCTAAGCTGTACGTTTTAACTTTTCAGAAATCCCTCAGTCAGAACATGGTAATCTTTAGATGGAAACTAGTGAGCTAACTTCCTGCTAACTTCAAACTCTGTTAAACTTCACGACTTCTGTTTTCATGGATGCCTGGATGTTAAACTTAGTTGTTACACCTGGTAGAGCAGCCACACTGATCATTTTATTAAAGATAGAAGAATTTAGACAGAATTTGCAACTCTCAGTGATACCGCAGTGTTCCTTAGACTTTGGGACCTAAAGTGGAGTTTGGACCAGAAAACGGCTAATGAAGTTGGACCTAAAGACCGGGTTGCAGTATGTATGTTGTTGTGGTGCATCGTGACACTTCTTTCCATACACACAGTTAAATTTAAACTCCTTCCAGTACAGCGGCTAGCTTTATGCGTCTTTAACCACAACACAAAGTTTTTAAAAAATAACAGCAGGGAAATTTTCATTTTGTGTGTTTTTAAGTTTAGCGGTTTCACAAAGAAGCAGCAACTGGTCTTAAAAACAGTTTTCTGTGAAGGTTAGGACGCGTTGTCCTTTTTATTTTTAACTGTAATGTGGAACAACAAAACAGGATGAGTGGGGAAGGGCCCAGCAGGCTGCAGCTGGATGTCTGGGATAGCTGCTACCCATAACTGCACATACTTCTGTTTCTCTTTTTATGATAATGAGTCCAGTTTTTTTCTATTTAACACTTTTTTCTTTGCTCCAATTAGGATCCTGAAAAGCAACAGTTTCATGTTATTTTGACAATTATATCAGCACCAAAACTGAATAAAAAGTGAGTGGCAGTGTGTGTGTTTTCTACCTGTGTGTGCTTATTTGTGTATTTCTAGGTGTATTAAAGAGAAAATGGCTTAGAGAATAATTCAGCAAACCTCAGACCTCAGCTTAGTTTCCACACACACACACACACACATACGCTCACAAATAAAAGAACAAAGAGTGATTTCCTCATTAGGAGCGTTTTTAATGCATGAAGAGGTAATTTATTCATGAAAATGAACAAATGATTTATTCGGCCTGAAACTTTTAGCAGCCGTTGTGCTCAGATATACGTTATTATTGTTATTATTGGCGTCTTGCTGTGGCGCCACTTTATCGCTGCAGCATTATGTATGCACAGCTGATTAAAAGAGTTTTGATCACCTCTGAAAATTACAGTTTTAACAGGTAGCACTGGTAATTAGCGAGCGCCAGCAATGTTACTCACAAGTAAGCAGCTTCAATAACACATCCTCTTTTTTTCTTATGAGCTTTACTTTTTTAATTCCGGCGTTGGCTGCTCTTTTCCACTCTTGGTTCTGCTCATTTTATTCAATTCCTTTTTTTTTTTTTTTTTTTTTTTTTTTTACCTCTGGTTATTTGTCTTCTTGTTCTTCACCAAACTTTTTCACCTTGTTAAAAAAAAAGTTTCTCAAAAGTGTTGTTTTCAAAGTGCACCATACTTATTCCTCCTTCTTCTTCTTCTTTCTGCTGCTGCTTTAAGGCAAGGCTCTCCACAGCAGATCATCTGCCTCCTTCTCCTCCTATTCCAGCATCCTCCTCTGAGACACCAACCCGACATGTGCTCCTTCACTACATCCATGAATTCTCCCTGAGGTCTTCCTCTTTCCTCCTGGCTGGCAGCTCCATCCCCATCATCCTTTGTCCAGTATATCCACTCTCCCTCCTCGTCACAAACCATCTCACCCTGAGTTCTCTCTCTGATGGACTCTATACGTGTCCAGCATGCCCACTCCCAATGAAGACCTGAGAATCTTAAGCTCAGCCTCCTGCCTCCCCCTCATTCACAAACATGTATTCTCTCTTGCTTCTCCTGACTTTCATTCCTCTTCTCTCCAGCTCATACCTCCATCTCTCCAGGCTCTCCTCCACCTGCTCTCTACTCTCACTACAGATCAGTGTTTCTGCAAACATCAGCATCCACAGAGACTCCTCCCTGACCTCATCTGTCAGCCTGTCCATCGCCTCTGCAAACAAGGAGCTCAGAGCAGATCCCTGATGTAATCCCACTCCCAACTTGAACCCATCTGTCACTCCTACCACACACCTCACCACTGTCTCGTAAATGTCTGGCACCACCCTTACATACCTCTCTGCCACTCCGGACTTCCTCATGCGGCAACACACTTCCTTTCCTCGATCCACAAACACACAGTGAGGCTCCTTTGGCACTCTCAAAGCAAACATCACATCTGTAGAGCTCTTTCTTAGCACAAAGCTACACTGCTGCTCATAGATCGTTCCCCCTCTTCTTAACCTAGCTTCAACAACTCTCTCTTTTATTCAGTGTATAGCTCTTCAGCTTCATGCCTCTGTTGTTACTACAGCTCTGCACGTCTCAAAGTGCTCTTACAAATAATTTCTACATTACACGGGCTATTTATCATTCAATGTGTACTACAATCATTAGAACCACGTTTTTTTTCCTGATGCTATGTAAAAATATCCATTCATAGCTTAGCATGGCAGAGCCTCTCAAAAGCCAAAACTACACAGTAAAATTCAAACCCTACCAGCCTGCCCTCCCAGGGGAACCCTCTGCATCTCCAAGAAGAAATACTGTAAAACACACATTTTATTTCCATTATTTAAATAATTTATGGGCCCTTGTTTCACTTCGGCATAGTGTGAGCATTCATATGGGCACACTGCTGTCTTTCATAGTTTATCACCTCTGCTGTCACCAGACTTCATTCCGTGCCAGGCAGAGTAATGCAGAAATAGCGATGTTGTTAGCCTGCTGTAAGTGGAATAAAAGCTTCCCAGCTAGTGTTGATGAAAAGATGCCACCTGACTCCTTAGCTGAATGCGCTTAACAGACACAGGGCGACAGGCTTTAACCTTCATTTCAAAGGTACAAAGGTACAACACTGAAGCCTTCGTTATACTCTGCTGTGGACACTCAACAGTCGAGCAGCCATTCCTGTTATGCACTTTGAAGTCACTGCATGTAGCACACGTTTAGTTGGTACATTAACACCTCAATTCAAAATTAAATTGTGTTTACTGATATTTTCTTTCTTCTTAATATCTGAAGGTAACTTTTTTTTATTTGTTCTGCATCTCTGCTTCTCTTGTCTGTCTGACACTCAGATATTAGGAGGTCACGATCACAGCAAAATAAAAGCGTTAGTGTGCAGGATGATGAAGCCTCAGAGTTCATGGACTGAGCACAATTTAGGTGAGAGAGCCTTTGATGGATATTTAACACAGAGAAGCTTAGTAGGGTTAATCCTGCCTTTTGTTCAGCCCGTATAGGCGACCGTTCAGAGCTGTCGAGTCGGCCGATAGCGTCAGCTGGGAGGAAACTTCAAAGGTCGAGGGCTCGAATGCTGTCTGGTGTGCCTGCAGAGCTGATAAAACCCCCACAAAGGCTTTGAAACAACGGCGAGGACCTCGGCTTGCACTGACCTCGACACCAGCAAACGGCAGATGCCAAACAAAAACGGAACATTTGAAACATTTCACTGAACAGAAGTTGGAAAACTGCAATCACATCGGCACTGTCTTCATAAGGAATAACAGATTTTAAGGGATTATTGCAGAAAAGTACCCCACTGAGTGCTGAATTCTTGAATATTTTACCATTAAAATATTGAGATGTCCCATTTTTGGGAAAAAATGGGAGCTATAAATAGTGTGGCGAGCTCAGACAAGGAAGAGACAGAGATATCGTTTGGTCTTGCTTCCCGAAGAGTTAGCCAGGGAGCACAGCCGTTTATTAGTAGAGATGGCACGATACCACTTTTTTATGTCCGATACCGATATCATAAATTTGGATATCTGCCGATACCGATATGAATCCGATATAGTGTGTTTTTTAATCAGTAAAACTGTTTTTTTAATATCTTGCTGCTTTTTGTATAAGTTCATACTCAAGTTAAAAAACAACAACAACACTAAAGCTATTCTGTTATACCTGTATGTAAAAAAAAAAAACCACACTGCACCCAAAATATTTCATAGATCAGCAACACTGATCAATCTAATAAAGTTAAACCTACCCCATCCTCCCTATTCTGGTATTTTAAAGAGTACTTAGCAGAAATATTAAGCAACCTAACTAATAGGGTTGCAAACTCCCAGCAAAAGAAAATAGGGAACCACCCTCTTCCTCATGATGCTTAATCAATGTAATCAACTTTAATTTGATGCAGGGTGAAAAATATTCACAGAAATAAATTATTTTTCAAGAATAATTAAATAGATTCAACATCTTTCTTCAACAGAATTGCAGACTGCACAGATGGTACCTTCCTAAAGGAAAAAGTACTACTACTAAAAAGTACTAGGGTATATTAGACTTAACAGTTACTATATACAGTAATGGACTTCTATACATTTTACATCAGATTAAAACTTTGGGTGTAAGATTCAGATAATTATTAAATAATTAAAAGCTAGATATTTTAAATGAGAATAAGAAAGAAAAGTATGTCTTTGTGCCCCCTTTTGCCTGTTCATGCCCTATCGGGCCCCCTGGCTAAACTTTGCTAGATCCGCCCCTGCACAGTTACCAGCCATCAGCTGCATAGAAAAAGATCCTGGTCTAGAAAGTTATATTAAATAAATTCTAACAACAGCTTATCAAGCTTAATAGTGCTGCTGTTGTTCAGCCGCTGGTTTCCTCTTTCTGGTGAGAAATGGGCCAAAAACAAAGAAGAGGGCCGGACTCACGACAGAAAAGCCGATCAGCTGATCATTAAGCAGTTTCACGATTGAAGTAGCAGCAGGAGAGAGAGAGAGAGAAGAGGCAGTTGCTCTATATATCGGTTGTTAAGCTTAACGCGGGAATGCTTTACAAACATTCAGAGATGAACTTACACACTTGCTTTACTTCTCTCTGAGATAACTTCCTCGGAGATGAAATGTTTGCTAGCAGGCTACAAATACACGCAGCCGCTCTATCACGTGACCACACTGCTCCGCCTCGCCATGTCGCCAAGTTTTGTGAGGTGCTTTTTTGATATTTAATGGATCGGATTACATTTTTTATTTCTCTCCGATATCCGATCCAGTAATTTAGGTCAGTATCGGACCGATACCGATACGTAATATCGGATCGGTCCATCTCTATTTATTAGTATTTAACAGGAAACACAATGCCGCTAACTCAACTGCTGGGCGTAGCTCTAGCATAACAACAACTACACGAAAAAAAGGCGCTCTCTCCACCCAGAAACACACAGTTGCAGAGAGAGAGCATCACCTGTAACCATGGCAACTTAACGCTGCTGCCTGCAGCATGAGGTGCATTTGGCTTATAGTCAGGGGTGTGGCCTCTTTGCCTGACAGGTGGATGTGGACCCAGGCAGCTGTAGCTGCTAGCTGTCTGCTACTCTTCTCTTTAGCTAGTTGGAGTTTCTGAATTGGACCTCTGGACTTTGTTTGTGCCATTGGAGCATTTCTACTGACATTATCTGACTGATTATTATGCAAGGCAAGGCAAGTTTATTTATATAGCACAATTCAACAACAAGGTGATTCAAAGTGCTTTACAGAGACATTAAAAAACAAAACCAAATAAAAAGCATGATTTAAAATAGATTACAAAAAAAAAAAAAAAAAAAAAAAAAACCAGTAGGTATTATTAGGAATTATTAGTGATGTGTGATACCAATGATTTCCTTTCCGATCCAATACCAAGTAAAATTCAGGGTGGTATCGATGATACTGATACTGATCCGATACTGATACTCGCTACTGTCAGTCTGCCCCAGGGCAGCTGTGGCTACAACTGTAGTTTGCCTCCACCAGTGAATGAATGTGAGAGTGAATGAATAGTGGAATTGTAAAGCGCTTTGAGGGCTTTGAAAAGCGCTATATAAATGCAATCCATTATTATTATTTTTCTGTACAAAAACGTAATGTTTCATCAGTATTTCATAATACAATATATATTTGTATTATGTAATTGTAATAATAATATAATAATAATAATATAATAATATAGCTTCATAATGATTACAGGACATCAGACTACTTGTTCTTATTTCTTACTAATGCAGAATTATCATATAGAAATAAAAAAAAAACCTGAAGTTGTGCACTATTTGAGCATGTTGCCTGCCTGCAGCACTAAAGGACTCCGCGAGAGACCTCTGTTTCGCCCTAGCAGCACCTGTCCCTCTCCTCCTCGTCAGTTCGCTCGTCATATTCTGAGATATGATTTACTCTGAGGTGTTTGACGAGGTTAGTGGTGTTGCCACAACACCTCACTTTCTTGCCACATGTATCGCAAACCGCATCTTGGCTGTTTGTGGAGGTAAAATACATCAACACATGACTCCGTTTACGCTCAGCCATTGTTGTGAGTGTGCACGCCAGGGGCTGCAACACATTTATACAGCCGTATTTCGCACGTGACTATGAAAGGCGTAAGAGGAAGTAGTTCCTTCCAATTTAGACGATCCGAATGATATAGTTTCTTTCCACTGTGTTGCTGTTAATGAAAAACTACAAATTTACCCTAAAGTATTAAAATATCGATATTTTAATATGAGAATCGATTCTAGAACATAAATTACTGGCATCGGAAGAATCAATATTTCAATATCGATCCGCACACCACTACCGATTATATGCTTCTGTAAGGTTACTGTACTAAATAATGTCCACAAAGTTTGATCTCCGGTTTTTGTGAGTGACTCTTGCTAAGTAGACGGGACGTTTGTGGATGCAGACTAGCTAGTGTTGTTAGCTGATAATTTAGCACGCTGCTCACTAACCAAACACGGTCACTTGTCTCCAAAAAGCCAACACGATGAGGCTTCAAAGGAAGAGCCCGTGATTGACACCTATCACTCATACCCAGTGTTGGGACTAACGCGTTATTAAGTAACGCGTTACAGTAACTACGTTATTATTGTGGTAACGAGCACGGTAACTAGTTATTATGCCAAAATCAGGAACGCGTTAGTCGTTACTGGGATTTCGATAGGGTCGTTACTCGTTACTTCGTGTGGTGGCTATCGCGGAGCTTCCACAGATTCTGTAACATTAGCAAGTGGTGGAGACCATCAGTTGGATGAGAGAAAGGGGACGCAGAAAGAAAAGAGACCCGAGGCGGCCGCCGGTCCAAGTGTGAACTGAACTTCAGGTAAGAAGTTATGACCTGCAGTCTATCTTGGTCAGATATAAACCAAGTTTAGGTGGAGTTTATTTTCGTTATTCTGACTTTTTCCGTACTGCGTACTAGCTAGCATGACGGAGTTTCTATACAGCTGGGTGGGTGCTATGATGTTAACGATGTTAAACTTTATTTTGTTCATAAGTTATTAGAGTTGCCAACCGTCCCGTCTGGTATTCAGAGAAAATATTACGCGTTTCTTATTGAGGTGAAAAGGAACAGTTTGTCCCGTAATTCAGCTACAATGAAAAAGACACAAAGCTGGAGTTATTCTGTGTCTTTGCTGCACAGCTGCCTCTTCTTCTTTCATTCTCTCCCCTCTCTCTCCCGTTTCTACTTCAATCATGAAAACTGATCAATGATCAGCTGATCGGCTCTCTTGTTTGTTTATCGCCCACTTTGCGCCAGAAAGAGGAAACCAGCCGATGTCGCGTTAAACAACAGCAGCACGTTTAAGCTTGATCAGCTGTTGTTAGAATTTATTTAATATTAATTTCTAGTATCAGCTGATGTTTGCTGGAGCCACAGCTGCAAAAAAGCTGCTGGTCATGATGTCGGTTTGTTTATCTGGTGAGAGGGAAACATGAAGATGAAACCAGGAGATGTCCTTACTGAATCATCAGAGCTGAACAGGTGATGGAGAAACAGGTTTACCTTTTAGGTGACATAAATGAGTTGAAGGGAAGTTATGAACTGTTTCTGAGAGACAGATAACCCCAGGATCCTTTTTTAGGTAGCTGACAGCTGGTAACTGTGCAGGTGCGGATCTAGCAACGTTTTGCCAGGGGGGCCAGGTAGGGCATTAACAGGGAGAGGGGGGCACAAAGAAATACTTTCTTATTCTCATTTAAAATGTCTCACTTTTAAAAAATAATTATCTGAATCTTACAACAAACGATTGATAGATTGATACATATATACCATCAGAACAGTGAACATCACTGTCACAACAGTGTTTGTTTTCATTCAAAGGCTTTATGAGTTTTCCTATAATGGTGGGCCAGTCTCTAGTCAAAATGCCCGGGCCAATTTTTTGTCCCAGTCCAGCCCTGTATGCAGCTCATCTGCAGTCTGGTGTTGCCTACATCTTCCTATTCAGAAGGCAGAATTTCCGAGTTCTGAGTACAATCAAAGCACCACGACTGCAGTTTTTGTGTTGGATGTAAAAGGCGCACATGATGCTGTGACGTAGGCTAGAATCATGGCAGCAGTCAGTGACGGTCCAGGCGTGGGATTTCTCTCGTGGAAATGTGCACATTATCTTTTCCTTTCTATTGGTAGGTGGCACAGTGCACTTGTGGCAAGTAAGCAAGCTAGAAGACTGGCAAAGTTATGGAAGCAACACATTAACAAGAGAATTCTGAGTAAAACCAAAGTTACTTTCCCTAGTAACTAGTTACTTTGAAAGTAACGAGTAACTTGAAGTAACTGAGTTACTTTTGATAGAAGTAACTAGTAATGTAACTAAGTTACTATTTTAAAGTAACTTACCCAACACTGCTCATACCATAAGCTGGTGATCCTCTTCTGAAGGAGCTTGTGCATAAGCCCATGGTCTATCAGCTTTGACCAAATGCCATAGTTTGATGTGAGCATAGAACAAATTAATTTCAGTGCGGGTCACAGACATGCACATCATAAGAGTTCAACTTCAACAAGTGCATGTGTGCACGCTGGGACAGTTTTCACTAGAAGTGCTATCAAATAATAGCTAGTCAAATAAATCTTGATCAAAGTGTTAATGCTTTACTCATTTTTGTTGTATCCAATGCACAGGGACAACACAACTTCATCTGAGGTTAAAAAAAGGAATCCTCAAATTGGCTTTAAAAAACTAATTATCTGAAGAAGAAATAACAGGATGGTTTTCATCTGATAACAGCATGTTAGCTTAAATTAGCTGAGCCACATTTGGTGAACAGGGCCCTTGTGGAAGCTGTAATTCTGCCTTGTTTTGCTCTCCAACAACACACACACACACACAGTGCCTGTTGGGTATATTGCCCAGGTCATGATTTTTGCAAATGAAGCTGGGTTGCAAATCACGGCAGCCCGGCCTGAATCAGCAGCTCTTTCATAAATGCTGATTTCCAGACGGTGCATGTTCTCACAGATCTGACAGAGTGCTCTGTACACTTAGGCCTGACTTAGCATTACTCCGCTGTGAGTAAAGACAGCTGCACATAAATACAGACTGGGGAACTTCTACCCAAGCTATATATAAACTCTGCTTTCATCGCAGCAGAGATGATTGTTGACCTCATAAATAACACTTTTTTCCACATTATCATGAAACCAGTGGTACCACCAGATGCTGTAAACTCTTTTTAGAAATGTGGTGCAATCAGACTGTTTTTTAACCTGAGGTTTTTTCTCTGCTTCTGTGTCATCGGATTAAATAGAAACGCTTCGCCTATTTTCAGTGTGCACAAATACATCTCTATGTTGGGTGAGAAAGAGAAAGAGAAAAATAACCATTACTTGTGCAAGGTTTGGTGGGTGAACCCATCTCAGCTTTGAGGGGAGACTGAATGAACAAAGAATACTGTTGCTTGACAAATAATAAGAAGTACATACAGTAAGAGGGTTTCCTGCACAAACACCTAAATCTGAGGCCTCCACTACACCCTCTAACTTTCATGACGAGTGCAACTCCATATGGAGTCACACTCGTGGCTACAAAACGCTTCTTAATTAAGGGGCAGGGTATACATACAGCAAAAAGCCTTTCGCGAACGTCAACTCATTGCTGTCTTACAGCAGTTTGTGAAATAGTTTCATGTTTCCTGATGCATTTCTACGTTTTTCTGTTTGTGGACAATCTTTTTCATCTTTCCAGTCTTAATAAAGATCAAGGTTGGGCTCAAATACGTTCCCGTTTTTTTTATTTTAAGTGGTCTTTTGTTTGCCATGTTGACACGTTTCGACCATGTACATGTTAAAGACATGTCAAAAACATGTGTGACAGAGTATTAGGGCCACATTAAGAAGAAAATTGAAGGATTTTTTTCATTATTATTGTTAATTTTGAGAATAACGTCTAAATGTTCAATAGACTATGTGCACTTTAGCATATGCTACTTCCGGTGGGCAAACTCCTGTAGGTCGCTTGATTTCCGGTGTGATATTCCCATCTTGTTTACAGTCGGGTTTTCCAAAAAAAAGTCAACCAAATGAACGAATCAAGCAGCGATTTATATTTCTCAAGATGTCTTGGGCATTTACGGAATATATCTGTAGATGATGTTCATCGACTTGTCGATATTTTTCCCTCGCACCTCAGAGCAAAAGAGAGAAAGGGGTTGAAATTTCTCAGTATTTGTATATAGAGTTCCCTCGTTTATCGCGGGTGTTATGTTCTAAAAATAATCAGCGATAGGTGAAATCTGTGAAGTAGCCAGCTTTATTTTTTACAATTATTGTAGATGTTTTAAGGCTGAAAAACTCATCACTACACACTTTATACACTTTTCTCAGAAAGGCATGAACAGTTTCACAGTTTTCTCTCTTGTTTAAACTTTCAAAGTTCAAACCTGAGTAAAAAAAAAAGTCCATTATAGAATGAAACCAAAGATCAAAACCTGTTTTCAGTCCCAAACATTTATTTGAGAAATAAACATACAGTATATTTGTTTTTCTATAAATAATAATGACAGATTTTAGAACTAATGAATTTAACTTTAAGCTTAATGCACTTTATAATCCGGTGCGCGGTATGGTAAAAAAAAAATACGGTAACTTCTACCTTCCTTTAGCATGTCCAGTAGTCTAACTTTTTGTGCAATGGTTAGCATCTTCCTCTGCCTTTTGGGTGCTACCGCAGGTGCCTTTGACGGTGCAAAACGTTTCAATGCAACTGTTGTATTTGTTGGGGAGAAAAGTTACAAACATACAGTACAGCACTTCAGAGTCACACTGCTAGTGATCGATGTAGTGATTCTGTACTGTACAGGAGAGCACGGCACGGAGGAGATTGACAATGATCTACAGCCGATCGGGACGCAGAACGCAATGTGCTTTAAAAAAAAGCATGCAAAATTGCACTAAAAGAATCCACGAAACAGCGAAGCTGCAAAAGGTGAACCGCGTTATAGCGAGGGACCACTGTAATGGAAGATAAGTCACAACATACCCTTCGTAAATACTAACATATAGAGACCCTACCTGCAATCATTCATGTATTTTTTATATCCTGTGGCTTTTTTTTCAGGGTTTGTTGACATGCTGTGTAGGTGTGTACTGATATTGACATAACGGGGAAACATCAGGCTTTGACTATTGTTCACCTGTAGTTTGAATGCTGAACATTTGCCTGTTTAAATCATAAGAACTGTCATTATACAGAGATGTGCTTCTGAATGTGGACGATGTGTCTTCTGCATGCAGTAATGCAGTTCTGCTTGTGTTGAGTGATGTAAACAAACAATCGATCTACGCTCTTCAAACATCAAAATTGATCATTTGATTTTTTTATGACACAGCAATGGTGAGTGTTCCCACCCTCTGCTCTTTGTAACTTAACGTAGTCTTTTCGTTTTCGTGTTTTGGACATGATTTTTGAGTCCACCTTCGCAGTAGAAACTGACTGCAAAATAAAGCTACCGGAAATGTACAACCCTACATCCGGTCTTAAAAAAGGAAGTTAGCATTTTCTCGTGCACAGGGTCGATTCAAGTTGTCATTTCAAGTCAAACAACCGTCAAAGCTGCTATACCTGCTATAAAATGCCTTATGTGGATGAAATCGTACTTCAGAATTATTTTTTATCAAAAGAAAATGATTTCCTATCACAGTGTGGTGAAAAGTATATATATATATATATTTTTTTTTTTTTTTGAAGAGATGAGTCTGACCAGAAGGAAAAACCACACAAATATGGACACAGAGAACGTTATACAGTCTATACTAGTAAGTGCTCTTCAAGCAAACATGATGCTGTTTTCCAGAGAACTGATTGGTCAGCAGGTGGATGTACCGGTTTATCTGTTTTCTTGAAGCATTAGTTGCCGTGTTAATGCACCTTTGTAACGCTGTGAACCCAGAGTTTAACCTGAAGTTAGCTCACTAAGCCATGAAGTCAAGAGATTTACTAAGATCTCATTATAAAAATCAGACATGAATCTGCAACATAACCAGTTAGTGATCTCCATTCAGTGCTTGTGCAGTTAACTCACAGCTCTGGATGCTTCTTTATGTTATGTGCAGTAAATAAATACAAAAGTATTTTAGCTACATAAGAACAGATCCTTCCCCTGGTGCCAAACAGTAGATTTGTTTTCCACACATCTCTTTTATTTTTATTTTTTTTTGCAGACCTCAGTTTGAGTTCCTGCTGATTGAAGTGATACTGCTTGTTGATTGGCTGTCTCACCTCGCAGGCTGAAGCGTCTGCCGAGGCTGGAGTGTTGTTTCCCCGCAGATCTGCAGCCGAGAACGAGGAGAACGAGGAGGAGGAGCAGCACAAGTTTCTCTACTGGGAAGCTCTTGTCTGTTAATTAGCAGCGAGCAGATGGAAGAAAGTCCACATCTCGCTGGGGATCAATTCTACTCAAGAAGCAGTAACAGCAGCGGCGGCGGCAGCAACCTCGGTTTATTTATTTCTTAGCTCAGCAGCAGAGGGGCGATGTCACCTCCCAAGGAACAGGAGGAGGAGAACCCGGGAGAATTTGAAAGAGAAGTCTTAGACACAAACAGACGTAAGGAGCGCCTCGTTTTCAAAGATTTCCTCCGAGACCGTAAGAGGAGCTGCGTTCAGCTGGCGATTGAGCGTTGAGTTTAGTTACTTATCATTACTTTGTTTACAGCCATCTGTTTACACACACATCCTCCTCATCTTATCTGTTTGTGTCTCGGTACGCTCTATACGCCATGAGCTGTAACCCGCCGGTCTTCTGCCAGAACTGAACCCTTGTCGACAGCTGCAACGGCTGCTGATTTTTTTCCGTCGTCACATAAAGCGAAATTTGCTTCACACAAAATATGACATTGTGGAGGCTTTGTGGAGACATCTACAGAATCACCATCTCATTCAGGAGCAGTTTTCACTCCATTTAGCCACGCAGTAACAACAGCAGTGTTGAGAGCAGGATGAATATGTCTGCTGGCTCAGGGAGGAGGAACTAAATGGGGGCAGCCTAAAGTTTGATAATAAAGTTTTGCATAAGGATGACATTGGTGAGTAAGTAGTTCTCTTAATGTCAAGAAATCCAATTAAATGTGGCTGTGAGCTGCAAAGCTGCACAGATACCAAAAATAGTGCATTGGATACGTGTTCATTATCCATGTCCATTTCCACTCTTCACATGTGCAAAGAGAAAATCAGGTGCAGCATTAAGAAGACACTGAGATATCTTCTTTCAAGCAGGCCCATCTTTCCAAAGTCTTTATGGATGCAATTTCAGGAAAATGAAAAGTATGAATAAATAAATGGATAATATGACTGATGCAAAAGTCTTTCTCAAAAATAAATTCGATTTAGGTAATCTAAAGATCTTAAAGTCACATCTTTTCGGGGCTCTGTTGGCCATTTTTGTCCATTTACTAACACGACAGTCTGAGCACAGATCCTCAGGCACATGAATCCTCAAGTCAGCTGAGACACATAATGTCTCAGCTGCCCCCCCCCTCCCCATCCAAAAAGGGGGGGGGGGTGTCTCCTCCCAGTTGGACATGGACATTTATAATGTCAATGTCAGTATATGGAGCTCATGGTCACAGGTGATCTTCATCTCCGCCTTCAGCTTTCTCTTTACTACAACAGATGAGTAGCATCCCGAAATACTTGAACTCCTAAACTTGAGGCAGCAACTTCCGAAGCTCGGAGTGAGCAATCCAGCCTTTTCTGGCTGGGAACCATGGCCTCCGATTTTGAGCTGCAGCTTCCTGCTACAGGAAGACAGTGTGGTAAATGAATCTTGAAGGTGCTGAATCTTAAACACTTTCTGTACAAGTGATTTGTACAAACAGTGAGGGGAAGTGCACACACGCTTGCGATTAATTTTATGAGTTCTGGACCTGACAGCATTACAGCGGGAGAGAAATACTTTTATTAGAACAGCCACACAGCAAAGTTATTAACTGAAACTGAATCGTTAAAGAAGAGACAAGGTGCAATAATGGCACCAAGCTGAGGACAGGGGAAGAGCTAAGGAAGCATGGCGGTCCTTCACAAACGATTTATGACCTCATTGACGGCTGTTGACACGCAACCCACGCCCTCTTCAATTAGGAGCCACTCAGCTGGAAAAAGATGGGGAGAGAGAAAGAGATAGAGCGAAGGTAAAAGGACGAGGACGGGAGGATCGTAGCTGGGGGTGCGGGTGGGTGGGTGGGTGGGGGTGTCGTCAGCAGTCTCCACTTCCCTCGCCATATGTTTTCACTTAGTCAGTCATGTCGACGCTTCTGGAACAATCATCCAGCGGCGGGCATGCCCGCCTTGACACTTTGCATCCGCCATCAGCGCTGTCGCATAAACAAGATTTAATTTCCTCTTTTATCTGTTCAAATTGGCGCAGAGCAAAGCAATGTCACTGCATTGTTTCTTTTTTTGTTTCCCCGTGACCCCACTGGGAGAGAAAGCTACACAGCTGAAAAAACACTCACAGATGCAGGTTATCTTCTGTAGGAAGGCTAATGGAGCTGAAGCACATAAACAAATCCAGTTTACTGAAAGCACACAAGCAGACTGATTACAGGTACAATGAGAGCCATTTGGGGTTACACTCAAAAATATGAACTCTTATTCAGATGCTTGAAGCAAACACAAACGGCGTCTCACAGCAGCTGCAGATGTTTGCGTCCTTCGTCGAGCGCAAAGAGCGGTTATTTTCAGCTGATTGAAGCAATTCAATAATCACACAAAAATACACATACATGATATACATATATGTAATGTACTGTGCAAAAGTCTTGTTTTGCAAGCAAAATGGGTACAGTGATTTTATAAAATACAGATGAAAATACAGTCTTATGTACTTTATTTTCATGTATATTTGCACGTTTCAATTAATAACAATTCTAATGAGCTTGGTAGCTTCCTGTCATTTCTTTAAGTATCTTCAGAAATAGTTCTCCAGGCTTCTTGAAGGACATTCAAAGCTTGTCTTCGGATGAAAGAGCCTACACAGTGTTTTACAGATGCTGCAGACACTCCTTGTTGGACCTCTCACCTGACCACCTCCACACAAATTTTAGATTTGGATTCATCATTCATGAGACACATTACCACATATTTTCAGTGCAGTTCTTTTCTCTGTTTTCTGCCCTTAAGAATGGCTTCTCGGCTTCAGTGAAAAGTAGATGGAGCTTGCTTATTTTGGAGCAGCTCTGAGCAGAGCCACTACTACACATCGAAAGGAGTCAGGTAAGGTGGTTTGGGCATTTGACTGGGATGCCCCCTGGGTAACTCCTGAATGATGTGTTCAGGGTATGTCCTCCAGGGAGGAGGCTCCAAGACAAACCCAGGACATGCTGGAGAGATTACATCTCTTAGCTGGCTTGGAAATGTCTTAGTGCCCCCTGAGGAGAGATGGACAGGAGGATGTGGCTGGGGAGAGAGAGGTCATTTCTATTTAACCAGTTGCCCCCATGACACTAAGATGCAGGAAATGGATGGATGTTTTATTTGTGATTTTTAATATTATATGCATACGTGTCAAGATTTTCAGTTAGGTTCAATTTAAAGGTACCTTTTGTAATCATCGTCTCCAAAATGTAACTAAATGTTTCACCAATAGGGGGCAGCATTTTCCCAAAATATTTTAGTTTTGGAAAACAGAAAACGATCACCTGGTTGTAATAACAGGGGACATTACCTGTCCTTCTGCGTTAGTATTGGTCATTCCTCTGCTTTTTCATCTGTATTTTATTCCTTATATAAATAAAATAAAGATAAATACTTGTGCTTGCCAATGATAAATAGAGGATGATAAAATGTCCGTGCCTCTGTGGGCTAGTCTTCTCTGGTTTTAATAAACATTGAAATTACAGGCCACTTTTCTTCTGGGGCTACAAAAAGATACACATACACTTGACAAGTTCAGTTTTATCTACAAAATATTATCTTTCTACGTAAATGTATGCAGCCTGCTATGTACTATACAGATCAGCTGCACTCTCTGCTTGGGGCCTTTTGCAACTTCATTTAATGCACACTTTATCTTCTGGATGTAATGATAGATGATAATGGCACAGAAATTTATATTCATGTACCACAGGAAAAAGAACAAACACATATGTATCCATGCTTCTTTACTCAAGGTACACCTGCTCATGCATACTGCTGCGAACTCAGAGTAGTGTTTTATTTAGAGCTGCTATGGCAGAGGGGACACAATTCTTCTTCATCCATTCTAAGCAGCCAGGGGGAAGTTATTCTGGGTGGTCAGGTGTAAAGAGGAGTGTGTCTGATACTGTTGAAAAAGCAGGAAAAGAGTACAACAGAGGGGTGTCATGTTATAATAGCAGTATAATAGAGAGTGGGAAAGCACTTTACAGTTTTTCTGAATTGCTGAAACAAACTTCCTAAAATCTTATCTCTTTGTCTCAAAACACTAAACACAAAGTGTAAAATTCAAGCTACACTCACATAACCTTTAACGTGTCTTGCAAAACCAAACATTTGACCCAAAACTATTTTAACTTTACTCAAAATCAACCACTATGTCAAAAGCCACACAAAACTAGCCAATGTGCAAACACAACTTTTACACACTGCAGAAATAAATACAAAACACTGTGGGGTAGCTGGAAAATAATATTTATCTATTCATTCATTTATTCTTGTTCTGACATTTTAACAAAAAAGAACTGCAATAAAAAAAGGAGAAAAAAAGGAAAAAAAGGAAAGGATACAGGATATATTTTTTTCTTTCTCTCAGCCTCTCTCTCGCACTTTTTTCCGCTTCACTCTGCACGCGAGCCTTGTGCTTTACGCTGGTAAGAGGGGGGAGGGGCGGTAGTTACACCGCAGTAGCACAGGAACAGAACAGGAGGGAGAGACAGAGAAAGAGCCAGGGACAACAATGTCACATTAGAAAGGTATAGTAATCATCCACAACTATTCTCAGTTGCAGATGATAAAGGATTTATTCATGCAGGCCCATATGACAGAGAATATGCATCTTCTTTTTGTTTTCATAGTTGAATTTATATTTAATTGTGTTGTTGTTTGCAGTGTTTTGTGTTGTTTCACTTTAAATTTGTTTAAAAGGAAAAAGCTGAAAATTTAAATAGTTAAAAGTTGAAATGTAAAAAGTTGTTTTTTGTATTATATGATTTATTTATTACATTTTATGTGGAGTGAATAAATAAAAGTATATTTACGGTGGCCCCTAGAGATAAAGCACGTACAAACTCCAAAACACGTACAAAAGACGACAGAAGTGCTTCAGGATGCTAGGGCGCAGTGTTGAGCTTTTGTTACCTAATGGCTACACAAGCCAGCAAGTACCAACGACTGGATTTGGTGTGTGGTAGTAACAGGTAAATGAACATTTTTTTAAAAATTATTTTAATATATATGAGTGCTTGTGTATAAATACACAAACAATACACATATGCTTTCAATTGTGTAATTTAAGTGATCTAGGTAGCTCTGTTTTGGAAGTTCAGTTAACGCTAGAAATGTGTTTTGGAGTTTGTACATGTTTTGTCTCTAGGGGCCACCGCATATATTTATATATAAACATATATAAATAAAACCACTTTTTTTTTTTACATTAGTAATTCCTTTTGTGCTTAATTTTATATTATTGTTAATAATAAATTAATTAAAGCAACAAAACAACCTGAAGAGCCGGTTCGGAGCCAAAAGAGCCGGATCTTTTTAGTGAGCCGAGCCGAAAGAGCCGGTTCTCTAAATAGAGCTGGAAATCCCATCACTAATGGTCTCACTTGCAAGGCAATGAGGAAAGAACCGTTTAGCATGCTGAATTCAGCCCTGGCAAGATTCCACTCCTATTTCACCACATGCTCCATTCAATGCTTGAAGTAGATTTTCCTGTGTGTAAGGGTTTCGGTCATATATTTTACATCTCCATGCCAAGAAAAACTCCTCAATAAGATTCAAAAAGGGAGAGTAGGGTGGAAGAAAAACAATGATAAAATGCTGTTCATTATGAAACCAACTGCATATTCTCGTGAAAGCTCACATTGTCCCAAATGATATGGGATGCTCTGCCTGCTCGCGATCTCTCTACTCAAGCAAAGCATCCCGTAGACCATCCAGGAATATTGCTAGAAGTTCGGTGTTGTACTGCCCAACAGTAACATGACTGTGGAGAACCTCATAGCTGCTGATGGCAGCACAGATAGTTACATTTCCACCACGCTGGCCAGGCAGTTCAATAATGGGACGTTGACCTATGACATTGCGACCTTTTCTTTTCCTTTTTGCTAGATTCAACGTGTATGTTGTCTTTTATGATCCACTGCTGTATTTCATGCAGTCGAATTGCATTGGGGCAGTGGGGCAATCGTGGCTCAAGAGTTGGGCGTTCGTCTTTTAATCGGAAAGTTGCCGGTTCGAGCCCCGGCTCCGACAGTCTCGGTCGTTGTGTCCTTGGGCAAGACACTTCACCCGTTGCCTACTGGTGGTGGTCAGAGGGCCCGGTGGCGCCAGTGTCTGGCAGTCTCACCTCTGTCAGTGCGCCCCAGGGCAGCTGTGGCTACACTGTAGCTTGCCATCACCAGTGTGTGACTGGGTGGATGATTGTGTATAGAGTAAAGCGCTTTGGGGTCCTTAGGACCAAGTAAAGCGCTATACAAATACAGACCATTTACCATTTATTCTGATGGACCATATCCACAAAAGTGTCTCCTGGTGTTGTGAGCGCATGCGTGTTCTTCCACCCTCATGTGGCCATCCTTCAATTCTATATAAAATACCATTTAGTTCAATTCAATTCAATTCAATTTTATTTATATAGCGCCAAATCACAACAAATGTCGCCTCAAGGCGCTTCATAGATACAGAGAAAAGCCCAACAATCATATGACCCCCTATGAGCAAGCACTTTGGCGACAGTGGGAAGGAAAAACTCCCTTTTAACAGGAAGAAACCTCCGGCAGAACCAGGCTCAGGGAGGGGCGGCCATCTGCTGCGACCGGTTGGGGTGAGAGAAGGAAGACAGGATAAAGACATGCTGTGGAAGAGAGACAGAGATTAATAACAGATACGATTCAATACAGAGAGGTCTGTTAATACATAGTGAGTGAGAAAGGTGACTGGAAAGGAAAAACTCAATGCATCATGGGAATCCCCCGGCAGCCTACATCTATTGCAGCATAACTAAGGGAGGATTCAGGGTCACCTGGTCCAGCCCTAACTATATGCTTTAGCAAAAAGGAAAGTTTGAAGCCTAATCTTAAAAGTAGAGATAGTGTCTGTCTCCCGAATCCAAACTGGAAGCTGGTTCCACAGAAGAGGGGCCTGAAAACTGAAGGCTCTCCCTCCCATTCTACTTTTAAATACTCTAGGAACAACAAGTAGGCCTGCAGAGCGAGAGCGAAGTGCTCTAATAGGGTGATATGGTACTACAAGGTCATTAAGATAAGATGGGGCCTGATTATTTAAGACCTTGTATGTGAGGAGCAGGATTTTGAATTCAATTCTGGATTTAACAGGAAGCCAATGAAGGGAAGCCAAAACAGGAGAAATATGCTCTCTCTTTTTAGTTACAAGTATACTTGTATACATAACACATGTTTACATCATACTATTTCATTTACAGAACTAAAATTAGTTTGTTGTGTACAGAGAATCTTTGAGCTTGACTCAATGGTTAGGCCTCATGAATACATCTCCGTGGATGAAGCTGTATTCAGTCTAGCAAAAAGCAGAAGAAGAGGTTGCAACATGTTTTTTTCAATTCTGAGTGGTAGTGTGTTAATGATGAAAACAGTGTGTTAGTTGTGTTTAACTTCAGTAGCCTGTGTGCACCATTCTGGGTACAAGTGCACCACACTGCTAAATGTGTTTTGTGTTTAAGAATGTGTTTAGAGTTTTGGTAAATGGGAGATTCAGATTTGTGAATGGTTTCCTAACCAGATGAACAGTGTTTAAGATTTTGGCAACTGTGGCATTGATTTGAAGAAAGAGTTTTCGTAGTTGACAGTTTGTTTTTACAATGGGATTTATTGTTTTAGCAATTCAGAAAAACTGTATTTCTACTGTGGGTGCTTTCTTTCCACATATCAATGGAGAGCTGGACAAATGCTACCTCTTCAGCCACCTGAGGCGATGGTCATGGGTTGGTCGTCTGTAGGTGCTACATGTACACAGAGCTTTGCTGATCTATTTCTTGATGTTGTATCTGTTAAGTGTAATGTTTATGCCGTTAGTGTAACACCTGCATGTCATGGTTCATCAGCATTTTTCATTTATTGTGTTTTTGTGATTTCTTTGTGTTGTAATGATTCAGTTTTCTACACTTTAGCACTGAGTGTAGTCCTATTCATGAGTTTTTTGGTAAATTCTAATTTATGTTGTCGTGTCTCTTTGTGTTTGTCTATGTGTCCCTCGCAGTGTTGGTCAAGTTACTTGAAAAAAGTAATCAGTAAGTAATTACTGATTACTTCCCCAAAAAAGTAATCCCGTTACTTTACTGATTACTTATTTTAGAAAGTAATTAGTTACTTAGTTACTTTTTATAAACACGATTTACAACCTGAATACGTGATAAAGCGATAGATCCTTCAGCCCAATTCTACTTTTTCTACATAATCCATCATACAAAATGTAATCAAATGGAAAAGTCCCTTTTTAAAACTTGTTTTATTAGTTTTAATTTTTTAACTTTATGTGTCAAGCAAAAATGTAATTATATGCAACATTCTCTGACTGGAAGAAATTTGTTTAATATTTAAACCTATTTTCTGCACATTCCAGCACATAAAATATTTTTTTTTGTCTGTGTTTACACTCACTCTTTCAAATAGATGCAAGTAAAACACAGCCGAAAATAAATAAAGTCAAAGACTAGCGGTCCTTTTGCTCTATTTTCACCTGTAAAGCAGGAGTGGCGTAAGCAGCGGTTTACCCTGGTGCAGGTGTGCACAGCGGTCAGTTGAAGAATCCGCGAGTTTCTCTGTGAATTTCCCATTACGTGGTAGCGCACTCAGTGCTTGCTTTGAAGTTTAGGTTTTTTTTTTTCACTGTAAAAAGAACTTTTCTTCCCACGCACAACGGACGCTAATGTTTTTGTCACTTTTTATGGAATCAAACTTAAAGTAAGGTCAGTACTTCCACGCTTTAAACGCTGCATGCTCATACTCTCTCCCGCACTCGATATATGATCCATTGTTGATCTGCACACAGCTGTTGTCACCACCAACGTTGCACTTGCTTACATCACTGTCATGAGACATTCTCACAAAAAAATCACGGTTTTAGTAACGCAGTTACGCAGCGTTTCTACGGGAAAGTAACGGTAATCTAATTACCGTTTTTGCAATAGTAATCCCTTACTTTACTCGTTACTTGAAAAAAGTAATCGGACCAGAGATGATCTCTGGTGTGTGCGTGTGTGTGCGTGTGCGTCACTCCTTCACTCTCCAGGTCCTTGTGTTGTATGTATTTTCTCCCAGCCCGTCGTCTCTCTCTCTCTCTCCGTGTCTCTCGCTCTCTCTCTCTCTTCATCTGGATCTTGTCTCCCGCAATTGTCTATCTCGTTCCCTTGTGCGTTCCTTCCTCCGAGCCCCTGTGCTGTGTCTTAGTCTGTGTCATAGTGTGTTTTCTGTTTTATTTTGACAGTCTCGCGTTCCGTTTTCAGTGTTCAGTTTTGCTTCCTCCTTTCTCGTCACACCTAATTCGTTCCTGCTGTGTTCCCCAGGTGTTTCCACTTTCCTCGTCACTCCTCTGTGCATGTATTGTGTGATTTTCCTATTGTTTGTTGTTGGGTTGTCTGTTCATTGTGCATCATGTTCACACCTTTTCATAGTCAAGTCTTCTAGGTTAAGTTTTAGCAGTTTAGTCTTAGTTAGTTTTGCCTTAGTGCCTTCCTGTGCTTGTTCTGGATTGTTCACCAGCCTTTAACAAACAGCACACTCTTGGTTAAAGTTAAACTTTGTTTCCACATGTCTGCTTCTGGCTCCACACTTCAACCTCCATACAGACACTGCAAGAGAGAAGACAGTAGTCAGCAAAGCAATGGGGAAAAACAGAGCAAACTGTCCACTGCAGCCACTGTCTTCTGATGTGTGCTTTTTTAACCTTCAAAGTTTTTGTTTGAACTTCATCCTCTTTGAACTCAGCTATCATCATCCTGTCCAAGACATCATGTAAACCAATCAACACTCTAGCTAGCATCACTGGTGTTTGGCTGTGTGCTGACATTTTGGAGGACTGCACTCAAGAGCCTCAGTGTTTCCTCTGCATTACTTGAATTCCCACAATCTCTAGCCAAAAAAATATGCAAATGCACACCAAGTCTGACTGTTTAAGCTTCTAAAACAGGACCATTATCTCTTGGCGGCCAATATAGCAGCTGCTGAGACTGACATCAAAAGACACCTTGTGCATAGTGACGTGCCAAAGGCAGCGTCTGATAAATGTGCATTATCTGATGCCCTGGGATGAGAACACATTGGACAAGAAGTGTAGAGAAGCATAACTTCCTCAATTTAGAGCAGAAGCTGATTTTGGAGATTTGCAAACTGGACAAGGACCGATAAATGACTGGGGCTTTTTTTCATATACAATGCTGATGGCAGACACATTTAGGCCCATTCTGGCTTGCTAATGGGACTTTTGGCTTAGCCGCAGACCTGGCAAGTGTCCCAAAAATAATGAGCTGGGCTTGTTATTGTGCCAGACCCCCAAATGACACAACACACCTGACACTTGGCACGTATAAGATGGACCTGTTCCTGAGTTGAGTCAGCCATCCTGAGTCAACACCTGAAAAATCAAAGGTTGCATGAGGAAAACTGAAAAGAGAGGCCACATTTGGGCCAAACAGTTATTGCTATCTCTGGCTTTGCAAATATATGTTGCATAGTAACCTGATTGGTCATCATCACAATTTGCCATGATATATTAGGGCAAAAAATATATTTGCTTTATTTTTAAAAAATTTTTAGCTGACTTTTTCTGCATAATAACTTGGCTAACAATAGTCACATTCTGTCGTAAAATCTACTCACAAGTAAAATAAAGGAAGACAGCCCCTCATCAAGCCTCTCAGTGACACTCAGTTTATGTGACGCAGCCGTCACCCCAGAGACAGCAGCTTGAGGGAACAAATTACTCATCTGCAGATGACCGCAGGGCTAATGGTGATGTGTTTTTATTTATAGACAGAAGGTGAATGAGGGAAGAGGCAAAAACACAGAAAAGTCCAGACAAACCTGAGTGAAAAAGAGGCAACTACAACAGGGAATGATTGACAACAGGACAAGGACGGAGGAAATAACTCACCCTGCCGCTAAAGGATATTAGGATGCAAAGACAGCAGCCTGAGAAGTTAGAGAAGAACCGAAAACAATCGTCTGAACCATCAGCTTCAAGATATTTTAAGCTTTCACATCTTTAAGACAACAATATTTGCTTCAGCTGCGTTTGTGTCTCTGCCATCCTACTGATGTCTTAGTGAATTGTGTCACACTTTTGCATTGGAAACACTTTATTATCTGCTTACATTGGTTATTTCAGTCTGTAAAATATGATTATATCATCGGAGGACAAGTTCCCAAATTTTATCTGAGAGGTAAGTCCAGGCGCACCTTGAAATTGTGCATTATTACTGCAATATACAAGTGCACAAAAAGTAATGACTGACATGAAATTGATAAGACGCTCTTTTCAATTTGGAGGCACTTTTTAATTATAATTATTTTTTGGAAAACCTTCAATTAAAGATAGAGCCAAATTCTTTGCCTCTGCTTCTGGACGGTGGGAATGTGGATTCCAGAGGAGATGCAGGGTAACTTTAAAATGCATGTACATGTACCCCCAAAACTATAACATTACTCAGTGAGGAACACTAAATGTTCTCAGGTATTCTTTCTTCAGCAAGGCTTTTTTTTTTTTTAGCTCTGAGTTCATGCAACCACTCACAATACACAGATTATGATTGCCACACACAAACACACACTAAACAAACAGTGCTGTGATCTCATTCAACAGCTGCAGAGAGACTCTTCTTCTTCTCTGGTGTCATGCGGCAGATTGATAATCAGTGATACACCAGAAAGGATGTGTTATAATTGGAGCTTGGAAACCAAAGAAGCTGTTATCCACTCTTTAAACTTTAGATTGATTATTGGTAGTTTATTAATTAATCTCAATGAAATCTTGTCTGGCGTTATTCCCTAAACACACGTGTCATATGTGTTAAAAATTGATAAAGTGTTGAACTTGAGCAGAAACGTGCAGAAACAGATCTGCAGTAATAACGCATTTAAGGAGGCTGCTGTCCCAAACTAACCACAAAAGCAGCCTAACAGCAGACAGAGACGTAAACACTCTGACTCTCAGGCAAACACAAAAGAGGACAGAAGAGTACCTGTATCACCCCAGCAGTGTGTATATTAAACAAGAAAAGATCCAAATAACTATTTAATGGTGTTATTGAAAGACTTGCAGCCTGACTGCAGTGTTTTTCAGTATAAATCAGGAAACCAAACAACTCGTTTTAAAGCGATTTGACTTTTTCAGAATGCTGGATCTGATCCAGAGACGGCGAAGCGAAAGGCGTGAATCGCAGTGCAAACAGAAATGACCTGATCAGTGTTTCCTGTGTCTGAAGCTGAGAAGCACCATGTGACTGAAATCCATCATGAGACAAGTGATGAAAACATCAGCGAGTCCGTACCTCACTGCTACCATCCAACTTTGATAATCCTCACTTCCCCTGACCTCCACAGCAACGGCAATCTGAGCAGAAGAAAGGACTGAGCGGAGATCTGTCGCTGTGTTAATCTGACTATAACCTCCCTGACATGAAGATAATCAGATTAAAGACTTTACACAGCTACACTCTGAGTTTTCTGTTTAATCTGGTTCAAATCTAATTACTGGTGTGTGTGTGTGAGTGTAAATGAGCTCACTGTCAGGGTCACGAGTTCAGCCCCATAAACTACTGACAAAATTAAATTAAACTCTGAACAGACTGTAAGTCCAATCTGAGTGAATTTAGAATATTAATAGTGAATTAACATGATAGTAACACATGAAAGCAGAAGAAAGAGAGCAGATAATCACTTCCAAACTGAGGAGATCCTATCTGGATTCACACTCAGAAATTCTTCTGATGTTCACGCTCTTGAACATTTGAGTCTGGCTTTTGTTTCAAAAAGATGAGCTGGGAGAGACGTATTTGTATATATCTCATTAAATGAAACTGTTCCCCTCCAAAACTCAGTGAGTCAGGAGAGTTTTTGTGCCTCTGTCACTTGTGTCAGCTGGAGTACTCTACACGACACGTATGATTGATGTATGATCGACAAATAGATCTGACCAGATGATATTTGGAGTTCTCTGTGTTTGTATTGACTTGACAAACGAGGTCAATGGACTATGGAGGGAAAGTTCATGACTGTAAGCACTCTCTGTACATCTGATAGGACCACTTTAGTTAAAAAATAATGGTTCTCCCATTTACATGAGTTTATATCTGGCACTATGTTTCTATTGTGGGGTGTGCCTGAGGTGGGCGGAGCATCAACAAGACCCCTTCACAGAACAATGACAATTTGATTAAGCCAGAAAAAGGATGCCAAGGAGGAACAATGGGGTGCAGACGCACCAGCATGCGTATGCACGCTGAAGTTAATATCTACAAGGTGACTAACTCTGTTATTTTTCACTGTGGTGCCCGTCTCTCTCTCTCTTTCCTTCTGTTCTCCTGTCATTCACCCTTCTGTTAGTGACACTGATTCATCAGTAAACAAGACATTTTTTCCATTATTGTCGGTGAGACGTTGCTACATTCGAACCCACCCCGAGTGTTTGTCCTTGTGTCTCCTTGTGGGAGTTTAAAGACTCTGCCTGTCCTCTGAGACCAGAGCAGCCTTGTGTTCTTTGTTTAGTAAATTCTAATGTTTTGCAGGAAACGAAGAGTTCAAGATATTTAAACTCATTTGCAATCTCGTGCACTTCACTTTGCAGGAACAAATCAGGGTGCATCCCCTCAACTGGTTATTTGGTAAATATAGACACTGTTTTTTACTGTTTAATAAGAGACATGATTTATTAAGCCACTCCTGGATACGAGTCAGTGCCTCTGAAAAAAAAATTGTGGTGCTTCTTGGGTCTCTGTTGCATGGGTGAAGATGACTGCACCGTGTCTGTTTGCATCAGTGGCCATGAAAATATGTAAAAACATGACCTGTGAAGCAAAACAGAGACATTCATTTGGCAAGCCAGACAATGGACAGACGGGACTGAATGAAATCATTCAAATGTGTTGTCTTTCTAGTGTGTCTCCATGTTTTATTAAACATAAGGGCAAAGTCAGCAATCTACACATCTCGAAAACAATAAATAAATAAAGGAACACTTTAAAAACAAATCAGATCTCATTGGGGAAAAAATATGCTTGATATCTATATCGATGTGGACTGGGCAGTGTGTTTGGAACAAAACAAGACCACATGATACTTCGATGGAAATCAAAATTATCAACTTGCAAAGAACTGAATTCAAAGACACTGTGGACTGGGAGGGGGATTTAGACTAGGGCAGCTTCAGATGGACCAAAACATAATGTCCCAGATGTCTTCTATTGGATTTACATAAGGCGAGTGTGGAGGCTCAGGGAACGGCATCATTCCTCCATCAACTGCCTGCATTCTCTCGCCTCATGAGGCCAAGCATTGCCATGTACCAGGAGGAAACCAGGACCCACTGAACCAGCGTAAGGTCTAACACAAGGTGCAAGGACTTCTTCCCTTTACCTAGTGGCAGTCAGTGTTGGGAAGGTTACTTTTAAAATGTATTCCATTACAGAATACAGAATACATGCCTCAAAATGTATTCTGTAACGTATTCCGTTACGTTGCTCAATGAGAGTAACGTATTCTGAATACTTTGGATTACTTAATATATTATCATGCTGTTTACAACTACATGAATGTACTATTGCTGTGATTTATTACTGTTACTGAAGGTTCGCGGCTCCGAACCGTAGTAAAGGGACCTCTGGCTAATGGGTTCTGTGTCGGCTAGTAGCCGAAAAATAGCTTTACTTTGTTGTCTGGGTCAACTTTGCTAGCGAGAGACAGAGAGAGGCGTTGAAAAGCTGCTCCAACGGAACTTATTGTTTTTGGAGGAAAACACGAACACCGTGTACAGTCGAGTCTTAATAGCTTACTTACAACTGGGCTCGTCAGGCACTCTTCTTGGCTGCAGTGGTTATTATTATATTTACATGCTTCCAGCTCCCGTTTTTGCTCGATGACAGCTCGTACTTTTCCTTTTTCTCCCTCCCTCGCTCACAGACACATAACGGGTACAGCAGTCCATTCTCCCTGCAGCGGACTACGCTGCCTATGATGCTACATTCTTTAGAGCTATACCTGTAGCATTCTGCCTATTAGCTTAGCACAACAACAACAGGCGCTCTCTCACCCAGGAAACACGCAGAGAGAGAGCGTCACCCTGTAACCATGGCAACCGTAACCGTGCCACCTGGAACAACAGAACGTAGCTGTCAAACAAAACCCAAACAGGCCTGACCCGCCACAATATGAAACAGGGAAGTACCGCCGTGTAATCCATTTATTTCAACAAAGTAACTGTATTCTAAATACCACCTTTTTAAACGGTAACTGTAACGGAATACAGTTACTCATGTTTTGTATTTTAGATACGTAACGGCGGTACATGTATTCCGTTACTCCCCAACACTGGTGGCAGTCAGGGGGCTGTTGCCTAGCCTGTAGAAGTCTGTGCGTCCCTCCATGGATATGGCTCCCTAGACCATCACTGACCCACCACCAAACTTCATGCTGAACCATGTTAAAGGAAGCATAACATTATTTTGCAGGGATCTGCAGGGCTCATCCTGTTCTTTCTTGCAGAAAGGAGCCATGTCCAGCTCCCTAGAATCTCCTCTCCATGCTCTTGAGACAGCAAACCTTCTGACGATGGCATGTATTTGCCATTCTGTAGGAGATGGACTACCTGTGCAACCTCTGTAGTTACACTGACCCTAACCACGTTTGTTCCCTGTTTATATTTGTGATTACTAATAACTAAATACTCATCTGCTTTATGTTCACTGCACATTAAACTGCAATATTTGAGATGCAGTAAAAGTGTTTTACCCCCACTAAATTCATACATTGCACACATGCCAGTAACTGCTTTTGAGATTATTGACTTTTTCATCAGTGTCCACTGGAACTTGTCTGGCTATCGTGAAGACCCGCTCTACTTATTAATGTCTGAACCAAAACAAACCTGAATATCTTGAGAGTTCTGAGCATCGGCGTGGGCTTTTAGTGATTCTGCCTTCCGCTAAAACCAATCCATGTTCTAGTGGACACAAAATGAAAAAGCAGCGAAAATATCATCAATTTGTTATTTTTAACCTGCAAAAAGCAGAAAACAGAAAATTGATCAAAGAAAGTCAGTGAGTGCATTTTTGAATCTCTATGTGGGTGACAGATAAGGATAAATGAGAGAAAACATCAGTAGATGGACGGACTCCAGCAGCAGCAGGTTGGAATGCTCATTAATTATTAAGCCTAATCGGCACCGGGAGCCAACCATGTGTGTGTGTTACTGAGAGGTCCAGTCTGACCTCTGGCTGCTCCCCTTCTCTCAGCAGGATGAAATCTGTTTTCCCTGAAGGCCTCCTGAACCACAAACACCTGGAAGTAACTTTATTGAGTACAACAGCAGCAGCGTGTTACATCGCTGGTTTAACAGGAGATAAAGTCTCTCATTCTTGAGGTTTGGCTCTGAGCAGGCTCTACCCTGCTGCTCCGCAGGAGTGAAGCAGGACCATGTTGAATGTTCACAGGTCTGCTCAGCTCAAATCATACTTTCAGAGCTCGAGGTTTTATCAGGCAGTGATCAATGTAAGACTTCAGAGACTGAGCAAAAATGAACAGGAATGCCCAGGTTCAGTTCACATGAAGCAAAACTTATAAACATCCTAAAATCCTGGACTGCACACAGACTGGTAATAATAAAAAGAATCATGATTTAAGTGTCTTTAAAGGGTTGGTTTACCAGTTCATCAGGTAAAGCTGTGGATGCTGATAGAAGCAATTATCATATCTCCTCAGAGCCAACAGATCAATCAAACTAACTCTTATCCATCCAACTATCTACTTTCTTCTGCTTATCCAGGTTGGGGTCGTGGGGGTACCATCTAACTAGAAATGCCCAAATCTCCTGGTTCTGTTTCAGGGTGTTCTTTCAGTTGCACATGCCTGAAATGTTTTCATTATTATTGAATTTAAAATCCTGCTCCTCACATACAAGGTCTTAAATAATTAGGCACCATCTAATCTTAATGACCTTATAGTACCATATCACCCCATTAGAGCACTTCGCTCTCACACTTACTTGTTGTTCCTAGACGTGTTTAAAAGTAAAATGGGAGGCAGAAGCTTCAGTTTTCAGGCGCGTCTTCTGTGGAACCAGCTTCTAGTTCAGATTCGGGAGACAGACACTATCTCTACTTTTAAGATTAGGCTTCAAACTTTCCTTTTTGCTAAAGCATATAGTTAGGGCTGGATCAGGTGACCCTGAATCCTCCCTTAGTGCATCATGGGATTCCCCCAGCAGCCTCCACCTATTGTAGCATAACTGAGTGTTTTTTCTTCACTGTGTGTTTATACACCTCTCTGCATTTAATTATTAGTTATTACTAATCTCTGGCTCTCGTCCATAATGTGTCTTTCTGCCCCTCCCTGAGAGTGGCTCTACCAGAGGTTTCCTTCTGTTAAAAGGGAGTTTTTCCTTCCCACTGTCGCCAGGTGCTTGCTCATTGAGGGTTGCCTAAATGTTGAGGTTTTCTTTGTATTATTGTTTGTTTGTTTCTTTGAGTTATTATCTTAACACATAACGTGCCTTCAGGTGACTGTTGTAGTGATTTGGCGCTTATTAAAAATTGAATTAATTTAAATGAACTATGGGAGGATAAAGAAAAAAGCACCATGCCCACATGAGAAAACAAACAATACACAAGAGGAATTATTATGTACACTTTGTGGTTTGAAAAGGTACCCTAAGGTCCATTAATTAACATTCTTCACAGATTCCTCCTGAAGTGGAAGAAAATGACTCTACTTCTTACTATAGCCCTCTTTCTTAGAGTCTATGATCCTGCGTTAGGATCTTAAAATGGCTTGCATAGACAGAATCACAAGGCTTGAAGCTTTCAGGCAGCTCACTTGTCGAGTCTAGGTGATGATTCAGCCAAATGCCAGCCCGACAAAAGGCAAAATCACTAAACCCATCCTTAGGCCTGTTGTGTTATTCAATCCCACATTTTCATTTACGAGGCGAAAAGATGAATCCCATGCTTTCAAAAATCCTGACAAACAGTTGACCAGCACAAGTGGATGTGCAAACATAATGTCGAGGTGAGGATGGGAGGACGCGTGAAGGAAGCATCTATATGCAACTTACACCTCAGATAACAAACGAGCAGGGGAGGTGGTGTCAGATCCAAAATCAATGCTGGATTGTGTTTAGCACGAGCTGCTTGGTTGGCTAATGAGAGTCAAAAGCTTTGTCACTCAAAGGTCAGTCTCAGTGGAGCTCTGCACCAATCTGCCTCCAGGCTTTAATTGGGAGCAGTGGGGCGAGTGATGTATAACAGCAGCAGAGCTCCATCATCCGCAGCTGCACTAACTCCCATCCAGCTGTTTTACACCTTTATTTCTCCAGGGAGGCCTGCCGACCCGCAGCCTGCTGAAACTCAAACAGCACAAGTCAAACCAACAGCTGCAGCTCAGAATCTGGACTCTACTTTTGGTATTACATTTATTTTCTGTGCTTTGAGACTTTTAGGACCAGATTGAATGTTCTGTGTGAAACCCTCTTAGGCCTTAAAAAGCCCCTGTTTGATTTACTAAAGAGAGAGGTAGTCTCAATTTTGCAACTCTAAGGCGTGGACACAGTTATTTTTGTGGCTGGTATTATTTTCATATTTGCTTTTAGTAGTTTCCCCTTCAGAGTATTTAACCCTTTAAAACCGGTCGGAGCGGGCACGCTCTGTTTTGCATAACTATTTTTAAATCCAGGTAGCTCTGCAACCACGTAAGCTAGCACAATAATTTTTTTTTCATATGAAACCGGAGGAGTTGTACTTACATCTTATGCCATCAGCTTGTCCTCGGTCACAGTTTCCTTCCACATATAGCTTTGCAAAAATTGCATAAAAAGCACTTGCAGCAACAAAAACATAATATTCCAGAAACACGCTTTGCCGCTCTGATCAGCTGTTTGTAACACTTCCTACGTCCATCAGCGCAAACTATTGCATGTCCGCCATGACCTGCCCGAAACTGGAAGTGACGTCATTTTGCGGAAATGTAGTTTTTTACCATCAGGGCCTCATGAGCCTATACTGGTGTTTTTAAAAGTTATGTTTGACTTTATGACTTTCTGTGTGGTTTCTGGGATGCTTAGGACTCATATTGCACTGCTGGAAATAGTTTATTTTGATGCATAGGCGGCTTTTTTGCAAATTTGCATTATAATATTTATTTTTGTTTTTCCTGCAGTATATAAAAATTGGTGTATTTCAAAAATAAAACTATGAAGACACTTAAAATAAATTTCCTGTGGTGGGAAACTATTTTGTGCAACTTTTTTGTATTTACAGTTTTGAGGGATAAGCCTCTTAAATTTCTCTAACTAGAAATATATGTTAAAAAAAACAAAAACGATTTTCAATTTTATTGTAGTTTATTGCACTTTCTTGCAATTTATGTAATTACTATGCACTTAATGCAGACATATTATTAAAGTCTGGGCTGTAATGGTTGTATTGATGTATAGCAACTTGAAATGCTCCCAAAAATGGCTCCACAGCATGTAAAAATATAATATAAGCTCTGGCGGACTCGGTTCTATGGTAGGTCTTAAAGGGTTAAATAAATGCGATTTGCTTTATAGCAGGCAATTTACTGCAAATTGTACTAAATTTAAAGCCAAGAAAAAGACACATCTTACTTTGCGCTCCATTGGTGTTTGTGATAGTTGTTGCTGATTGATTCTGAATGCCAGAGGAAGATGTTGTCAGAGTGAATGTGTGACACGGGTGGATGGCTCAAAGCATTGGCTGTTTCCTCTACTTCTGTACTGAGTCCTCGCCCCAAACGTCTAAAGCTGAGTATATCTGTACACCAATGATACTGCTATTTTGATTAAACCTAGCAGAACGCATCTAATTAGGATGCTTCCTGGACTGTCCCATTTGATGTGTTTAGGGCCTGTCCCACCCCTGACACTTCTGGGAAGACCTAGGACAGGCTGGAAAAATCTGCCTCTCAGGTGTTTTGGGAAGACTTCCGTATGAAAATCCAGAAATGTTCTGATGTTTCTGATGAAACATCCAAGTGTTAAAGTTTTTCCTGATATTAATCCTGAAGCTTGAAGGTTGGTGAATGATCCATGTGGCTCTCCAGTAAATTAGATGACCTTTTGCATCAGTTCTGTAATCCTGTAAAACTTAAGCTTTCAGTGGCTCCGAACCTGGAATAACTGAGCCATCGGACTTACTGCTTCACTCTGTACCCATTCAGATAAAATAAGACTAATTTCACAATGATCGCTGGCTTAAGATGCAAAAATTGTACTTCATGATGAATGAAGGATGATGCTTTTTCGGCCATCCTTTTTTCTGTTTGAAATCTGTGACAGTTCAAGACATTGAAGGTCTTTTGTTGAATTCTCTGTCTGATGAACTAATTCCACTTTTTGTGTGTTCACGACATTAAGCATTTGCTGACACTGAATGGTGTCCATGCATCACTATGTAAACACACTGAGTAAGGTCACTTCTATTATTAGCAGGACGAGGGTCAAACCGCTCCTTGTTAGCTTTGGATTTCTCTTAGTTCCTTAATAAAAGTCGCTTTCAGAAGATTTCTGAATAGCTCTTAAGAGAGAACTCTTTTAGCACCAGGGCTCCTTGTGGTTAAATTACATCCTTTGTCAGTGTGGCCTCTGTTCTGTTAGCAGACCTTTTTTTATTTTTCTTACTATCTCCCGACTCAGAAATCCCTTAATATTTCCTACAGCACGATTTGAAACAGATCTAAAGCTGCCTATGGTCCTCCGTTCATGTGCATGGATGGTAAAAGGTACATTACTGTGTAAAATTTTAATTTACACTGTGAGCGCTACAATAGCGTCCTTTTAAAATCCTTCACTTGGCCTTGACTCGACAATTCAAGATTCATCTGCTTTTTGAGAGAGAATGAAGAGCTGTGCTGTTTGCGGTCTCACTGTGTCTTCCAGTACTTCCCTGAGAAACACTTCATTTAAACCAAAGCCACATACAGAAAAACCTCAAAAACACTGGCAGCATAGAGGACAGCTAAAAGCGCTAGTTAGACTCCAGCAGAAACAGAAACCAAGTGACTCACAAAAACAGGTAACTAATGAGGAGAACAGGAGCAGACTCTGTAGTACTGTGCAGCAAAAAGGACAAAAATAATACTACTGAGAGGCTCAGGGAGAGTATATTCCTGCTGAAACTACCTCCTGATCTGGCCAATGAGCGGTCGGCACCAGCAGTGGGAAACAAAGAACACACTACTCCTTCGCCATGGCTCTAACCCCCTGGATAAGCTACTGACTTGGCATGCCTTTAGCGTGTCAGCTAATTATTTTTGTGACTAACTCGTCATCTTCTTGTTTGTATTCTCTTGGCAGAATAAAGCCTTGTGCAGCTTTAACTCCTCAGTAGTAATACTTTTGTCCCTTTTGCTGAGCTATGCTGTAGAACTGATAAACACTGTTTAGTCTATAAACAATGAAAAGGTAGCCAATAAATTATCCTTAAGCCCAAAATGCTGTCTAATCAGATCTGACAAAATGAAACAACACAGGATTTTTCAGAAACCAACCTTGTTATTTTTTGCTGTTTGCTTATTTTACTGGTTATGATTAAATAATCACTGCAGATCTAATCTGTAGGAAAAGGGAGAAAACAGACTCAGTTTTCAAAGAGCTAAAATTACAAACAAATCATCCAAATAAAACCAGGACATTGGTCCTTTCCTCATACCTGAAATGACAAACGTAAGTATTTCCAGTTTAAAGTGCATGTTAGGAGACGGGTGGGTTAGATTGGTGCAGCAACACATTTTATTGTATTTTATTTTATGCAGTTTAATATAGTTCCATTACAGAATATGAAACTCATATATTGCTCATTTCCAACCCTTATCCCTTGCTGGGCTTTTATGTCATCAATAGACAAACAAGAATTTGCAACATTTAAATGCAATAAATAAAAATTTGATATGATGATGTGACATTTTACAGCTTTTCACTGTTCTCACTATAACTGTCTCATCTTTGGGTGTTTAATCTTTTTATACATTACACAAATTAGCGAAACTCTCAAAACAAAGTCAAATACTGATTTAATTATTGTTATTACAATTAGTTTAAATATGGTTCTGCTGTTCTGGGGATTGTCCCGTCTGAGTTGGCATGCTTGCTGTGTCCACCCTTGGGGGTGGACACAGCAAGTGGACACTTTAGGCCTCTTTCTGCTGTTTTCATTTCCCCCTCACCCCCAACTGTTTCTTCCTGTTAAAAATGAGTTTTTTCTTCACACTGTCACCAATTCCTGCTCACAGGGCGATGTCTGATTGTTGGGGTTACTTTCTCTAATATTTATGGTCTTTACTCTACAACATGAAGCACCTTCAGGCAACTGTAAATTGAGTTGGGGTTTAACAAATGAAAAAATCAAATATTACTCTGAAAAAAAAAATCTTCTTTGCTATCCTCAATTATCTAACTGCTGCACAGATTTCGCTCGTGACCTGCGGTGTAATTAGCTACCCTCAGTTTAATATAAGTCTCAGTACGTGGAGCTCATTTTAGCTGCACCGAACACATTAAGTGTGAAGTGAACCCTAAAGGTCAAACAATCAGTCTGGAGCTGCTTGCCCCAGCTGCTTTACTTTCAAATATGGTTCACGGCCGTGTGAAATAATAACCCTGATGAGCAGGACTTTCAGCACGTTGCATACGGGATTGTGTGATGTAAGTCCAATGTGGGAGAATTTAAGGGAAAAACCAGCACGCTGAAGGAAATAAACAAACTATTGAGAAAAAGAATTAAATCTCCACTCTGTCCTTTAATAAAGTCTCGTATTAACCTGCAGCGAAAAGTGTCTTTGAAACTGTTTTCAAAGTGTTGTGAAGTCAGTGAAATAAACATGTTTCTTCACCAACTGCTAGTAGGTGCAATAGGTGCCAGGTGCGATTAATACCAATGAAAAAATAAAACATTGAATACATGTTTCTGAAGAAGCGTTTGAACACGGTTGAACAGAGTTTTTCAAGTGTTTCAAGTTGATAAAACACAAAAAGGAATTTTTGTAAGGATGCCGCTGGTCAGGTGTCTTTTCTTCAAACCATCATATACAAAATTCATCACAGTAAAGACAAATAAGGAGCACAAAGATCAAAGCGGGAGAGTTTTTGCTTCGATCCAGTGGAAGTCCAGAGTTCTGTGTGTGTCTGTTTGAGCACGCACACGCGTATGTGTGGAAGCAGTGAAGCTTCCCTGCAGAAATCAGGGTTAATAAAATAAAGTTCCACCCTGTCGGGCAGATAATCAGACACACCGAGTTCATTTCAGATGAAACTGAAGCTTTTTAGCTCAGAGCTGAGAGAAGAAGCGAAGGCAGGAGTGCCTTCATTGAGATCTGGAGCCCAAACATCTCCACACCGTGACTGCTATTCACAGAAAGTAATAAAAACTGTAGTAAGTGTAAACTTTGAAAATTCCCCCAAAGAGTTTTTCGTTTTCTGTATTTTCTGTATTTTTCTGTATTTTCTGTATTTTCTCCAAATTCTCCAAATGTTTTCTCACATCAGTCATTTTCTTGTGATATGGAAGCTTCAAAAGAAGCAGTTAAGCTTGAATAGATTTTACCTTCAAATCAAGAAAAACGTCTTAGTGTAAGATTGATTATTTCAGCTAAGTGGGGTTAGTAAAATGCACTTCTGCACATGCATTCAAATAATCAGTAACCTGTCTTCACCTGTGTTCACCTGTGCACTGTGGCGTTTGTATCTGATGTGCCAGTGTAGCTGAGTAATAAGGTTTGTTGACATCAGTGCTCTCTTTATGTGTGTTCATTTTTCTTATTTTTATTTTCTGTGTAATTATCTGTTGGGCATGCGTAGGGTACCCCTGCAGTTTGGGTGTGCACCCCCTCATCCATAGCTGGACTATGGTGAGTTTTTGTTTCTATGGGCCGATGTTTTTTGGGGTTTTTTTTTTGTAAAGGTATAAACAATGAAAGGTTGGGGAGTGGCTAATGTGTCATGATCGACTCTGTCATGATCGACCAATTACAGCAGAGGAGGTTGGATGCACCCGCCCCCTTGCTTGGGCAACGGCTCTGAAAGCAATCTTATCACAGACAAACAGAAGAAAATGGGACTGAGGTGAAAAGGAATGCGATTTGTTCCGTACTTCAGCTCGAATGAAAAAAAGACAAAACTGGAGTTATTATTTACTGCTGCCTCTGCCTATTTACTGCTGCAGCTGCCTCTTCTACTCTCCCCCCCCCCCCAACTCTCTTGTTGCTACTTCAATCATGAAACTGATCAATGATCAGCTGATCGGCTTTTCTCTCTTGCTTGTTTATCGCCCGCTTTGCACCAGAAAGAGGAAACCAGCGGATGTCGCGCTAAACAACAGCAGCACGCTTAAGCTTGATAAGCTGTTGTTAAAATTTATTTAATATTAATTTCTAGTATCAGCTGATGTTTGCTGGAGCCACAGCTGTAAAAGCTGCTGGTCATGATATCGGTTTGGTTATCTGGTGAGAGGGAAACATGAAGATGAAACCAGGAGATGTCCTTACTGAATCATCAGAGCTGAACAGGTGATGGAGAAACAGGTTTACCTTTTAGGTGACATGAATGAGTTGAAGGGAAGTTATGAACTGTTTCTGATGGACAAAAAACACCAGGATCCTTTTCTACGTAGCTGGAAGCTGGTAGCTGTGCAGGGGCGGGTCTAGCAAAGTTTTGCCAGGGGGCCAGGTAGGGCATTAACAGGGAGAGGGGGGCACAAAGAAATACTTTTCTTTCTTATTCTCATTTAAAATGTCTATCTTTTATTAAATAATTACCCAAATCTTACAACCAAAGTTGTCATCTGATGTAAAATGTATAGAAATCATACATAAATACCAACAAGACTGTGTACATCACTGTGACAACAGCATTTGTTTTCATTCAAAGGCTTAATGGCTTTTCCTATGATACCTCGTGGGCAGGTCTCTAGTCAAAATTTTTCGGCCCAGTCCAGCCTAGCCCTCATTCATTCTCTGTCCTTCATCTGGTGAGTTGTGTATTTTTCCTCCAGAAACTTTGCTAAATATTGTATATAGGGATGGGTATCGTTTAGGTTTTATCTGATACCGGTGCCAAACCGGTACTTTTGAAACGGTGCCGGTGCTTAAACGGTGCTCGAACCGGTGCTTAAAGAATGGAGAACACAAAATTGGTCCAAAAACCTCTCATGTTCAGCTGTTTTTTTTGTAAAAAGATAACAATGTTAGCCTTTTCTGCAGCTATAGGGCATATATGGTATCACTCTTGGCTGGAAGCAGCTTTAACAATGGAAAAAACAAAAACTTTATCCAAAAACCTCTCATGTTTAACTGTTTCCCACTTTTTATTTGGTCATTTTTGCCTTTTTGGCCAGGGTGAAGGGAGCATCTGCCATCAAACAAGAAGACAGCCGCATGTAGCTATGATGGTGTTTGCTAGTTCACCTTACATACATTAATGTAATAACGTGGTTAGCCTACTCAACGTAAATTATACACGAACAACATTAAGCTACTCATGCAGAGAAGAACGGCTGCTGCTGCCATCATCATCCTCATCATTTCTGCTACACTGGCAGGTAGGGTTGCCAACCGTCCCTTAAAAAACGGAATCGTCCCGTATTTAGAAACAAAAGTACACGTCCCGTATTGAGCTAATAAGGGACGGACTTTGTCCCGTAATACAGTGAGAATCAAAAGTAGTCTATAAGTTTTAATGTAATTAACGCTTTGTTTGAAAACATAATTCCCAGCCCCGCCCCTGCTTTGTGACCAATGAGCTGACAGCACACTTATGACAATTCGAGTATGACAATTCAGATTACCGCTCATCTCATTGGTTGAGGAAAGGTCGCTTGCGGAGAAAATACCGGAAGACAACAGATGACCACAACAAAAAGCATGGCCAACAGGGAAACAAACGCCGACACTGCGGTGCAAGTCTCAGACGACAGTACACCTGAAGCTGGGCAAACACTGCGATTTTCAAACTGCACGATTGGCTCGCATGGGTTATAAGTTCGTAGGTCACGATGCAGGTCTCACACTATACCGCCCGATGCTCTGATGCGACCTGAGTCACACTGTGCCTCCATAAAATGAAGGTTATAACAGAAAATCTGTCGCTCGCTCTCCCTCTTTGTCTTTCACTCACACAGACACACACCACCATCAACTTTGCTAAATTACTAATGACAAACATGATCAGGCAGCTGTGATTGAGCAGCAATGTAAATCCAACTATTTTCACGGTTGTTGTGGTCGTGATAATTTGGTGATGCCACATCGAAAAGGCTCGGATGAGCTTTCCAAAGTTCTACAAGTTGTGCCTCCATCGCTTGTGTCCAGATCACACGCTGCACAGCCGTGCTGCTCCGTCTTTTTCACCGACGTTTACGTGTTTGCGCGTGAGCAGTGTGAGCGGCTGCGGTGACACCCTCACGAGCGATTGATGATCGGGAGCTGGTCGTGAGGTGTTAATCGCTTCTCGTTACCCCACGTATACTACACGATGCACGATGAAGGCCAAAATCGGGCCGATCACCAAATTGGTCGCACGACTCAAAAATCGGCTCAAAATGGGCCAAAAATCGCACAGTGTGAGCCCAGCATTAGACCAGCAATGTTTGTTCCTCTCAGAGAAAGAAAAAAAGGCTGCAAAAGTGCAGGGAAGAATGGGAAAAGGAAAACACCTGGCTGGAAAAGTGCACGATAACACCTATAAAGCGCACTGCACTGTGTGCCGGCGCACTTTTTCCATAGGCGTGCTTCTAATGGTGGGCACATGAAGAACATGAGGGGCGTGAAAGCTCGGGGAACCCTTAACCAATTTTTGTCTACCAGGCCACGGCAGAACCAGATATGGTAAACACTGGTTTGTTTGTTTTTAAACCCTCTGGTTAAGGTTAAAATGGGCATGTGCAGTGAATATCAGCGCTATGTGGCCAGAAGTGTGATAATATAATTTATTTTGTGTAATAAACAACTGCAAGGATAGATGATTACAACAAATAGATGAGTAATACATAAAAGTAATACATAGATGAATAATGATGATGAGTTATGACGCGTAATCATGGGAACAAGTGGGTTTACAAACGGGAGCAAAAGCTGAAAAAATGCCTCTGCTGAAGCCAATTGCACTAAATGCACTAAATGTGCACTGTTATAAGAATATTTTTCTTTCTATTGTTTTCTATTAATTTATATAATTTTAAGTTAAGCAGGACAGAGTTCTTTTAAAGAAAGATTTACTTTTATTATCAAAAGTTAAGCATGACAGGCTTCTGTTTAAGAAAGAGACCTGTTTTATTGTGTTAATGTTGTCATTTTGAGCTAAAAATAAATGGCTAAATGATTTTTGTTTCCCATGTGTTGATATCACAAAGAATACGCATCTACTTAAATCAAATTCAAGTCAAATGGTTAAAAAAAATAATTTCACACACAAAAAAAGAGCTAAAAAATTCACCACACTGGGAAGGGTGAAGACAACTGGGTCGCCCGGCCCTGGCCACGAGGTGTCCCTTATTTATTTCTCAGGGAGTTGGCAACCCTACTGGCAGGGCTAGGGGCCAGGACTCTACTCTTCAGCTTTTTGGGGGATGTTGCTAACTCTTTGTCCGATAACAGGCACCACACCTGCAGTAGATGCGCTCGGTGTGAGGTCTCGCAGCAAGCTATCAAATACGGCGCATTTTTCTGCTTTTAAAAAAAACGCTATGCGTCGCCAGGTGTTTCATCGGATTTCAGGTGTTACCTCCTTTCCACAGGATCACCTTAAAGCACTTGTTGCAGCTGCTGAGTTTGCATCTTTTGCTGTGAAGTACAGCAAGACTTTTGACCGCTTCGCCTTGGGCATTTTTAATCTGTAGCTCTGCTCTAAAAGAACGTACGTACCTGGACCCGCCTACTATCCCCGGAAACGTAAAATGATTGGCTAGAATTCAAAGTGTGTCACATCTCAGGAAAAAAAAGCACCGAAATAAAGCACCGAAATGTGCGCTGCTTTTCGGTCTGGTTACTACCGTTTATGTCAGAACCGGTGCCATCATGGCACCGGATACCGGTACCCATCCCTAATTGTATAACATTAATATATTGGTTAATATAATGTATTAACTTTATTTTCAGTTACTAAGTTTGGTGGGTTTTTTTGTTGTTGTGTTTCTTTTAGCAAATGTTTCCCTACCAGTGTCCTTTATAATTTCCACTAATTGCAAAAACAGACACAAAGCATGGTTCAGGTCACTGCACAAACACAGTTTTTACTCTGATTTTTACTCTGCTAAATGCTTCATTGTCTTTCAGCAGCTGGTGTGTGTGTGTGTGTGTGTGGGTGGGTGTGTGTGTTAGTGAGTTTATCAGGGCTTATTTGATTTAAACACCCTGATGTTGCTTCCAAAAACACTGAACCTGAGTAATCGGCCACAAATCCAAAGCCATCAACTAAAAAAGTTTCTACTTTCTACTTTTTGATCTTTACTTCACTCTGTCTGATGCCTCACTGGTGGTGGGTACGGTCTTACAAAAGATAGTTTCTGTTCAGGCTACCTCAAAGGATCAACATATAATTTTTGTGATTATTAAACCTGTTCCCACACTTCTGCTCAGATCTCAGGTCCGTTCTCCTGCCCATTGGAGTGCAGATGTCGCCGTATCCATCGCAGTGAAACCTTGCCATCTGTTAAACTACATTTCCACATGGTGGCAGTGGTCCGGAGCGCTAACACGCCTGGCCACTCCAGCCTTTGGCCTGTCAGCTCCACTGGGCGGTGGCGTTGGAGCAGGAAGCAGGTTAATACCTTAATCCAAATGGTAGATCCATCCAGCAGCGGCGCAGCCACGCGTGGAGCGGCCGGTTAGACTCTTGCAATCTGCAATAGGCAAGGGGTTCAATTCCAGTGGTGAGAGGCCAGAGAGGGCCGAGAGGCGTATCTGATGACGGATTTGATTCTGTAACCCCGCGCTGTTAGAGCGGGAGAGGGGCAGCGGTGATGATGGTGGTGAGCCGCGAGGCAGAGGCACCCACCGTGCAGCAGCTCTCATTTCTCCACTCAGAAATGGAGAGTGTGTGGGTGGAGGTGTGAAGTTGGGAGGGGGTGTAGTGGGTGATGGGTGGAGGGCTTGAGATGGGTGCCTGGGTCCCCCCCAACACCAAAAAGCCCCTGGCTGGATGTCACACTTCATCCTGCCCTCACTCTGTGCTCACTCATCACGGCTTATCACTGAAATGCAGCCCAGCACTGTGCCGCTCCACCACACACACACATACACACACACACACAAACACGGCTACAAACTCCCCATCTTACTCACATATAAATACAAAGCTGCCATACAAATACTCCAACAGATATTCACAGACTCGTGCAGCTCCTTACATATAATCTGTCACACACAAACTCCCAGTCCGACATGTTTGTAAGGTCAACAGTGTATAAACCAGATCGAGCTTCCTTCTGGTCGATTCCAACCACTCAAGGCTTTTTCGGGAGTCAGAAACTTCAGATGAATTTTTGGCTGTCACCAACCATCTGCAAAATATAATGTGTGTCACAAAAGATGGAAAAATACACATAAAAAAGAGTGATGGAGAAAACAGAAATATTAAGTTCTTTAAAACAAAAATAAAAAAACGATGTTCAGCCAGCACCACACCAGAGGAAGGAGGAGTTATGTCCGTCTGTAGTCATTCATGCTGGCACGGTTCTGGGAAAGCAGCAGTAACGAACAGAACATTAGAAACGATATAAAGGAAATGCCTGGGTGGAGGAGGGGGGGTTACCAAATGGCTTGCAGATGCACAGCAGCTATTGCCAAGCTGAGGAGCTTTAACAACTCAGCCCATGTAAGACTTGCAATTGTAGCAAGGTTATTATAACTAAACAAATTAGAACTAGGGCACTGAAATCTTTATCTTTATGAATCTTTACTTTCATGAATTCATGATTTCATGAATCTTTATGAAATCTTTACTGAAATCAAAATAAAAGCTAGACTTTGGGAAAAGGCAAAAACTAACCAAAATAATTCTGAAACCTTTTGAAAGTGAAATAAAATAAAAACAGAGTTGCAGTTAGAGGTTTACATCCACTTATCAAGTGCTTTTAGAATAGAATAGAATAGAATAGCCTTTATTGCCATTGTACAAAGTACAACGAAATTGGAGTGCCACTCCCTTGGTGCAAAATGCAATAATAAATATAAATGTAAAATATAAAAAGTACAATAAAACAACCGAAGTACTCAGACAATAATAAGTACGATATATACAGGATAGCAGCATAATATAATGATAGTATGAATAGCAGCATAATATAGTGACAATGGCAAGTATGGTATAGTTAAGCAGGTTCAATTGTTTTGTGCTTATTTACTACGGTGATAGCTCTGGGAAAGAAGCTATCCCTGAATCTGTTTGTCCTGGTTTTATGTGACCTGTACCGTTTTAATGATTTCTTTGAATTGTTCTTTTCCCAGGATGGAATGATTGTGTATCAGACATATTTAATGTCTTTAACTAATCGAGAGCTGGGTGCTGCCCACAGGATCAAGCTGAAGGCCTTCAGGAGAAAGGTTTGATGGTCAGATGAAGATTGGGCTGTTTGGCCACAATGACCAGGGGGTGTGTTTGGAGTCAGGCTTTCAAACCCAAGAATGCTGTACCAACTGTGAGGCATGGTGGTGGTACCATCATGCTCTGGGCCAGTGTTAAGGATACATTGTACAAAGTGGATGTAATAATGAAGGACTTGATCCAAATTATTCAACTTCACATCAAATCATCGGCTAGGTGGCGGAAACTTGGCCACAGTCAGACAGAACAATGATCCAAACACACATTAGAACTGTTTTTGGATTAAATGTCTCAAATGGTCTTTACAAAGCACCAACCTCAACAATACTGAACATGTGTGGACTGCACATGAAAACCAGATCTGTACCAGGACAGCAACCAGTTTTAAATGAACTCGGGCACTACTGCCAAGAATAGTGGGCAAATATCCAGCTACCAGAAGTGTCAGGTCAAGGTGCAACTTCAGGGATATTGAACCAAATATTAGTGGCTATGTTTGTATGTGTTTGAGTCTGTATGGACGCCGTGTGGATTAGAGGAAATCCACAATAAATTTAAAAAAAAAATACAACCAATTCTTGTTTGTAAAAGTCATTAAAGATGTATTCTGTACAATCATTAAACCAGGGGTGTCAAACTCAAATACAAAGTGGGCCAAAATTCAAAACTGGAACAAAGTCGTGGACTAACATCAATATTTATTGAAAAAAAAAAATCTTCCTCCAGATATAAGGATGAATCTTTTCTTATGGACTCAAACACGTTTTGCTGAAAAACTGAATATGGAACAAGCAAAGCTTAATACTAAACAATATATATATATATATATATATATATATATATATATATATATATATATATATATTAGCTGTATAATACCAGTAGGCTAGCTCTAATAGTAATTTGGTATGGCTTTGCGGGCCAAATGTAATTAGGCTGCGGGCCAAATTTGGCCCGCGGGCCAGAGTTTGACACCTATGCATTAAACCTTGGGAAAAGAACAACTCTAAGAAAGTATGAAAACCCCAAATTACCCTGACGTTCATGCAGAAACTGTATACAGCAGGTTTTTACAGTCTGTGTCCGTTTGCTTCAATCTGTTAATCAAACAAACATCAGGATGCTTTCAGGTGCACATTAAGTCAGAGTGAGTAATGTTTCAGTGACACAAAGTGTTGTATTTGTCTTGTAATACCAACTGTAAATTTGACACTACCCATATTATATTAATAACAAAAAAAAGTCTAAACTAAAACAAGACATTATGGTAACTAAACTAAACTAAAAATTTAAAAAGAAAAAGAAAAATTTTAAATGAATTAAAACTAATCAAACTTAGATATTTCTTTTCTTGTGAGCAGACCATTGCACTCAGAGCCAGCTGTCTGTTTATGATTACATTGTGTTACTTCATCAAGGTCACAACCTTCTCCTTTGTTCCCCGACTCAGAGGTTTTCTGATTTGTTGTTTTGACTGCAGGTCATTTTCTGGCTGTCAAATCAAACCAGAGTGAAATCAGACTCAGCACTCCATCTCTTACATAAAGATATTATGTAACGCAGGTTGGTGGAGAGGCTGTACTTCCAGAGGTGTTCGTATGTGGGAGAGTCACTGAAGCAGCTTTCATTATCACTGTTACATCACACACACACACACACACACAGACAGACAAAGCTCTGTGGTTTAAATGACGCACTTTCATCTGAAATAAGTCAAGATGTTAGAGGTTTGATTCAACTGAAGGTGAACAGGAAAGAGCTTTTTTTTTTTTTTTTATCTTTTTTTAAAACTTTGTAAATGTTGACCAAACAGTATTTTTCCCCACAGTACTCCAGCAGCTGAAAAAATATATAAAATTAATGTTTTAAAAAAACCCACTATGCTTAAATGCACATAATTTTTCAAATAAATGTTTACTTTCATGCATATTAGTACACATTTCCTGTGATGTCAGGCTCCGGTGGATGCAGTTTTTCATACAAATAAAGTGTCAGGCTTGCAGAAAAGACGTAAAGCCAGAAGGGAGTTCTTCAGACACTTCAGCAGTACTCAGACTTTGAGTTCAGCGGCGGTTGTCAGCCTCTCTGTGCTGAGAAAGGTAAAACTAGGGAACAGATGTTAAGTAAGAGGGCAGATAAACTATCAGAAACAGGAGATCCTGCAGCAGCAGACAAACAGCTATAGAATCCTGCTGTCTGTCCATGTGCACAGCACTTAAATAATTATTCGGGCTGAGGTTAGCTAACAATAGCACTCTGCTAACATGGATAAATTGTGAGACCGAAAAATAAATATTAAGTATTTGACATATGTGTATAAAGCTGGCTAACTGAACGCGGGGCTGACCTGCTAACTTATCTGGTAATTTCTAGATGAGTTTATCAACCAAAGTAAGCAAACATTAACAGATTTGTGCAGTGTAGCCAAGTTAGAGCTAACTGGCTAATGATATCTTGTATGCTAATATTACTGGCAATAAAATCACATTCGAGTTACATTTAGCAACCACTATTAGGCACGTCTGTTAATTTAATGCAAACGACTGTTCAGCCAATATCTTAACATTTAGCATGTATACATGTTTTTTGTTTTTTTTTTATGTACGGAACTGTTAACCAAGGTTAGTATAGTTAACTAAAAATAAACTAAAACCTAAAACTAGATGTTAAAAACCACTTAAATTAACTAAAATAAAAAAAATAGAGCTTTAAAAGATATTAAAAATAACTGCAACGATTCTGTGAGCTTGAAACTAAAATGAAATATGAATTTAGCGTAAACAACACTGTGAGTCTGCTGCTTTCATAAAGTTCAGTGTCTTTGTTGCAATTTTCCTGAATCTGTCCTCTGACATGTCATCCATACAATATTAATTTAACTGAAACAAACAAAACAACGGAATTAAAAGTAAACATAAAAAACTAAACTGAAGCAAGAAAATCCACCAACTGAAACTAAATCGAATTAAAATAAGTCAAATTGAAAAAATATATATATATAAAAATAATTAGAAAAATACAAAACTATAATAATAACTGCAGTTAACAACCCATACTCAAATCACGCTGAGCCCTTTGTTCACTGATTGCCTTCTTTGTTTATGATTAATACTCACTAGTCCTCCTGGTGGTGAACTGTGAATTTAACATTGTGGCTCATTTTGTGTCATTGTCAATATCTGTAGAGCCACTATGATCACTAACACCACAACGTAGCAGCAAGGGGAAGTGGCTGAGCAGGAAGTTTAGAAAGATTAGGCTCCAGACAACCCGCGGTGATTCTTTTAAATAGAGCAAAGTGCATTGAGACATTCCTCTTTATAGTAACTGCCATGGACTCGTGGGTTAATTCTGTTGGTTTAGGTTTGAGAGACATGTAACGGATATTAGAGGCACTGACTGAAGCAGGAGAAGCGTCACCAGTGAGAAAAATAAGTCCAGTTTTCCCAGTGAATTCTGATGTGTTTTAGAGTTTGGATGTGTTGAAATAAATCAACACCTGATACTTTTGTTTTCTGCTCCTTCTCCTGCAGAAGAGTCAATACCTGTTTGTTTTTTTCTGACGCTTTTTTCATTCTTCAGGCTTTCACCCACACATACTCCCTTTCAAGCTTTATTTTAAATCCATTTTTCGACTTCTCTCTCTGTCTCGTTCTGACACAGCAAAGCCTTTTTTGTGTTGTTTTTAGTCAAGATGTCTCCCTGCCAGCAAATCAACAGAAACATCAGGCGTTGGCTGAATTAAAGACGATTTGAGGGAGGACGGTTTTAGCGAAATGATTTTCAGACTGAAGTGACCTCTCTTCACTCTCACACTCGTGCAGCTGTTTCGAATGTTAAAAAATAGTTATTGAATGTCTATTTAATTGATTTTTGGAGGTGCGTGGGGGGGGGGGGGGGGTCTTATCAGGCAGCAGCGGCAGGAAATGCAGAATGAAGTGGTTTGTGTGTGCGTGTGTGTGTGTGGGGGGGGGGGGGGGCTTGGTTGATTAGGAAGCTGCATTCACGGACTGTTTGGCATTCACCTGCTAATTAATGCTAAATAATAAACCAATAAAATGCTGGAATTTTAGTCATGAAAACAAAGCTCTCAGCTTCTTGGATGATCTGTTCAATCAGCCACACAGCAGACATATTAGTGAATAATTCTACTTATCAATCACAAGACTGCCTCAGATATTTGATCAATAGATTTAGCTTTTTGTTTGTTTTTTAATGTCATATATTCATGTATGGTTATTGTTATTGTTCAGCATGGTTACAGTGAGTACATGAAACTATGAAGAGTTAAACTGAAACCTAAAATGCTTGATTATTTTATTCCGATTATTCCACATGCATATTTTTTATATATCACTTCAGTCCACAACAGTGAAATGATCAATAATGAAACCCTTATGCTTGATGTTTAAGAAATTATTATTGACTAATTATTGGTTTTCTATTTTCCTGAAATGAGACAAAACTGCAGTGTGTTTATGGAGAGAGAGGAAGGCAATGAATAAGAAAAATGATGTTGCATATATAAGAAAAAATGAGAGGGAGAGAAGGAGGAGAAGCACAAATAGTGACTGAGATGAGGAGTAAAGACTAGAAGGAAGCGGAGGAGAAAAAATCTTTGGGTTGGGCGTTTAATCCTGAGGACAGTGGTTATAATAATGATGATGATGATGAATATCCGACCATAGGGGTCCAGTTTCTCCGTCTGAAACCGAAGGTCTCTGCCTGCAGTTTCTGTTTAGATTTGATCGCATTAAGAATTGATGAGCCGCTGATATTAAGTGTTGGCTCTAAATGGATTTGATGGTGAGGAATATAAAACCACAGAGGAGAATTTAATATCCGAAATGTGATGAATGTGGAGGAGGAAGAGCATCGACAGGAAGCCAAACTGAAATCAATCAGGGGTGGAGTGGAAGTATAAAACAGTGAGAGAGGAGAGGGCAACGTGATGATAATAACTGATGCTAACAGCTGGAAGGGTAAAAGGATCATTCAGGTAAAACTCAAAAATCAACATTGAGCACACAGAGGAGCTCATCATCACCATAATCTTTATTGATACCATCAGTGTTGTGATTATTGTCATAATCAGCTTTTTATTCTCAAGTTTGAAGCTGAACATGTGAAAACAAAAATGACACAGATTCATTTATTTTTTTAAATTCCACATATTTACTTTAAACTAACAATAACAATAAATATACAGGAAAAACTAAATGATCTATAGAAAAGGTTTTTTTCTTTTATAAGGAAAATAGGTAAATAAATACTTTCCAAAAACATGACCACCTTCATTGTCTCTAATGTTCATCATGACCTTCATAGTCATCTTTATGATTGCCATCAGCACCGCAGTTAGCACCATCTCCATAATCAATATCATCCTCGTGATCATCTATAATGTCACCTTTGTCATCATCTTCACAATAGCCATCACGGTCATTTTCATCAGCAACATAACTGCCATCATCATCATCATCGTCATAACCACGCCGTGACCCACTCTTCCTCACTGATGTTTGCTATGCTCGCGTCCCAGTTTCAATACCACGGACAGCGCAGACCCTGCTGGCTTTCCCTGTGAGGACCTCGACGTGCTGCTTCTGCTCTTTACTGTCGTCTGTTTGCTTTATGGTCTCACATGTTGATTGGAAGAAAAAACTTATATATTATATAATTTGAATGTTTACTCAACATTCCTCCTGCTTTCAGAAACCTTTAACAGAAACAAGCCTGAGTACCGTAACCCTGGAAACTCAACAAACTCAAGCTCAAATTTTTTATTGGCCTTGAAGGAGAGGTCAGAAGTCAGTCTGAAATGATATTTTAAATCTTTACACAGCATTTTCTATACATTGACAATACACAGCATGTTTGTAAGAATCATAGTTTTAAAGTTTTAAGAATTTTTGTAAATTTTCCATCAATAAATCATTAAGTTGACCTTGAAGACCTCCATGGATGGAAGTCAGATTACTCACATGAACCCAGTCGGTACCCCTACAAAGTTTTATCAGAATCCATTTAAAATGTTTCCATCTATCCTGTTTACACACCTGTGTCGCCATCCACCTGTCAATCAAAGAGGCCACACCCCTAATAATGTAAACCGATAATGTAAATTTAAACAGTCGAGTTATAAGACATTCTTCCCCAGTTCAGAAGGGAGGAATTACCTATAGAGACTCAAACAGTTTGTGTATCACCTGTAAACATGTTTATTTCTGCTGTAAAGTTTTAACATAGGGACTGAATCACTGCTGGAGCCTCTAGTGGACATTAGAGGAAGTGCACTTGTACAGTTGGCTTTGTTTTTCAGTCTTGGAGGTTGATGCTGAAAGCGATTTATAAAATGAACAATTAACAGACCTCCATTTTTGTGCCGCACTGATGTTGGTGAGTCTCGGCCAGGCCACTGGAAAAAAAAACTAAGTGAAGTAATGCTTCATTATGTATCCACACTACTAAAGAAGCATGTGTGTGTGTGTGTGTGTGTGTGTGTGTGTGTGTGTGCGTGTGCGTGTGTGTGTGTGTGTGTGTATGCGTGCGTGTAGCGGCCCCTCATCCATCAGTGTGTATCCAACCAGGCAGCAGCTCTGACTGCTGGCTAAGCACAAACAGGAACGAATTAAAAACACTCATTTACACACAAAGTCCGTCTTTTAGTCCCTTACCCACCATTCTTTCTAAACAGGAAGTCAGTCAGCACTCTGACCACAGCACACAGACACACACGGAGGCCAGTGCAAAGCAGCTTGTTTGCAGTTTTCAGTCCAGTTGCAGCCATCAGCCCTGCTGGTTTTGTGATGTTGCCTCCCTGAACAGCAGCTCTCGGCGGGTCAGGAACAGTTGCATCTGCTGGCTCCCGTGGAGCAGCAGCGCTCTCGGTGCTTCACAGTGGCAATAATCTGCATTAACAGCTGTCTGCGCCCACTCAGACACACACACACATCTGCAGGCAAACAGCAGCGCTCGGCAACATGCTGCTTTCTGTTTGAAGGCCTCTGGAAGAGTTTAATTAGGCCCAGTTTAATCCACAGGATGCAACGATCTGCTCTCATCTTGAAAATATCATACCATAAAAGCAAATTTATAGGTCATCTCCCCTCCCATGGACACAGTTAACTACAGCACATGAACCCTTAGCCCTTACATCTGTTAGTCATCATAATGGTCAGACCAGAGGAAGCATTTTGCACCCTGGAGATAACATTTCCAAACAAGTGAAAAACATTTGAAACCCAACAGGTAACATTTTGAACCCCACAGGAAACATTTGGAGGGCTTTTTGTTCTGCATAGCCGCCATCACAGCGCTTCTCTCATCCCCAGAGTCAGACATCAAAGCCTCATTCGTTTGTTTCTCTGAAATAAACCTGCTGCATTTAACCCATCCATCTCCACTCAGTTGGACTCATGAAATGCTGATAATAAACCCACCAAGCTCCAAACTCTTTCTTTTGCTTTGTACTTCGGCAAAGGTGGGTGTGCTGGCGGTGCAGAGCAGGGGTGGAGGATGAACGCAGATCCTGGAAAGAATCACAAAGGAATTTAATTCTTTTTTCTTTTTTTTTTATGGCACCAAATCACAACAACAGTTGTCTGGAGGTGCTTTATATTGTAAAGTAAGGACCCGGCGATAGCAACATAAAACTCTCCATCATGTGACAGCATCTGATAAATCTGATAAAACTACCTATGACCCGTTTCTTTAGATTTGACTCAGCTTCAGCAGTTTTATCATGAACTAAATGCTGATTGAGAAGTAGTGTCTAAAGAATAATGACATCATAATGAATAATGCCTGGACCTGATAGGTTCACAGCTCGTCCCAGTTTGCTCTCATTGCTGACCAAGTTCTCAGTTTGCAGCAAACTAAAAACGAGCGTGAGGCCACGAGGAATTGGCCCAGACAGCAAAATAGTTTTATTATTATCTCTGAAAAAAATGCAGAGCTTCTGAGCTCGTGGTTGTTGTTGTTGTTGTTGTTTTATTCAAGATGCTTTTAGGAGTTTAACAAATGCAACAACCACAATAAAGAACAAATTGATAAATCATGCGAACGATGCAAACATCAAAGCAAACCCACCCAACAGGTCCTCCATGACTACCTACCAACATCTGACTAAGCAGCTTCTAATAATGTGTCGATAAAGGGCAACACATCAACCGTTGCTTTAAAAATTCAAGGTGAAAGCATATACATATGTGTCATAAACATACTACTAGAACCAACATCAGATGCTTTGAAAGACGATCAAGGCAGAGGTGCGGTGCTGGTTCTGGTTTTCTCTTCCTGCTGAGCCACCCGGACGTCAAGAGGCTGCAGGAAGCCAGCAGTGATGCGGAAATGATTCGGACGAGGAATGGAGTCAATTAGGACAGCTGCAGCTCAGCGTGATGCCCAGAGGAGATGAGAGAGAGAGCTGCTCCCCCAGGGAGAGCTGGGGGAGGACAGGGGGGAGTTTCACAGAGTACACAGGAGGTAGTGGGACACCAACACTTTTTTTTGCTTGATTTTAACCTTTAATTTAGGAGAGTGTTAGTCACATCAGATTAGATCCACTGTGGATTCCAGCTTCAGAGTATTTATGTAATAATACTGAGCACAGATTGGCTTATATTCAACAATGTAGTTTATTTATTTTGAGTATTAGTTACTGTAAATGTCAAACAAGCAAAATATTTTTAAAAAATCAAAATCAAAAATGAATTCAGTCAAAGTATTTTTTTATTATATTCAAATCGTGATCTTCCCCAAATCTAACAGGACACTGAGTGAAAATAGAAGTTAGTGTAAAAGTAATACAAAATGAAAACAAGTCCTGTGCCGCCTGCAGTCCTGTGTCTATAAAAAAAAGAAACAGCCACACCACCTGGAGTCAGGCCAGTTTACAGATGAAGACCAAAAAGACAAACATCATCACATGATGAGATGAAGCCAAGATGAAACTGCAAAAGCATGGAAAGAAAAGGCACGCATCCTCGGTCAAACACGGTGGAGGCAGCATTACTGCATGAGCTGTTTGTGGAACTGGGTCTCGGGTGTTTATTGATGATGTGACTGCTGATAGGTGTACTTCACCTCACATCACAATGCAAAGCAAAATGCAACCCAAGATTTTCTCAAGGCAACAAAGTGGATCTTTTTAAGGGCCAAGACAGTCAGTTAGTTAAACCCAACAGAGCACCTTTTCAGTAACTGAAGATATAACTGAAGCACAACTGAAGGTGGCTGCAGTAAAGACTTGCAGACCTTTTCAAGAAAGAAACAGCATCTGTGATGTCTCTGTGTTAAAGACTTCAGACAGTCACTGAGAGGAAAGGGATAACACACTGCGTAAAAATACAATACTTCTTTTGAATTGACTGAATTACTGCTGAAAGCCTGCACATCATTCACATGTCTAAGGAGCTTGGAAAGAAAAGCGTCTGGACTTGTTTAAGTTGCTTGAAGACGTTTCACCTCTCATCCGAGAAGCTTGAACTGAAGAAGCTTCTCGGATGAGAGGTGAAACGTCTTCAAGCAACTACGATGACTTGGATGACTGAGAACCTTCACAGACACTTCATTCACATGTTGACCGTTTGATTTCAGATCCACTGCGTGGTGTCTCAGTGCTGAAGGACCTGACTGTAAGTGAACGCAGCATCAGGTGTGGGTGAGCAAGCGCTTGTCTACTTTCTCTCTCTCTCTTTTGATTCTTTCTTCTCCTTTTTACCTTGTTCATCTTCTCTTTTTCTCTCCTACAATAATCACCTTTCTTCTTTAATCTCCCCATATTATCTGTTCTTTCCTCTCTCTCCTCTTTGTTCTTCTCCTGCAGTTTCCCTCTCTTCCTGAAGCCTTTTTACCTTTTGTTACCTTGGGTTTCTTCTCATGTTTACCGCTCCCCCGTCTCTCGTCTCCGTCTGCCAAATCTCCTCCGTACTGTCTCGCTGCTTTTTTGCCTTCACTCTGTAATCCCCCATTTTTGGTTTCCCACATTTACATGAAGGTTGCTGCCTGATGACTCAGGCCTCCCACCTTCCCTTCCTCTACTACCATCCATCTGTACGTCTCATCTGTTCCCTCCAATCCTGTGCATCATAAAACATGACCCAATCTTTAAAAGCCATCAAATAAAAAGAAAATACCCACCAATGTGTTTAAAAAGAGACACAGAAAAGGGAAACTGGCTGTGAACCATGCAGCATGTAGAGCTGGATTCCCAGAAAAGGGAAGTCCTCTGAGAGAAAACACAAAACGATCACAGTAGGTGCACTAAAGTGTTTTGCGGGGGTATGGCAAGAATATTTTTGGCTGAAATGAAATGTCTATTTTCTCCCTATGGAAGTAGGAAGAGAAGAAAAAAATGGAGAAAAAAACAAAGAGGCTCTCTCTGTGAACAGGAGGAAACCCAGCTGTAGTTTAAGGAGCAGGAGGAAGATGATGGGGAATACAGTTGTTGTGGTTCGCCGTTAATGCCTCGACTCTTCAGGGAGCGACAGATGAGCGGCTGAAACAAAACTCCCACAACAACACACACAGAGGGAGAGCAGGAGGAGGAACAGGCAAACACACATGAAGGCAGGATCTTAAAACAGGAAGTGATTTTCTTTCCAACCTGGCTGGAGGCGCAGCACCAAGCCTGAATTCATGTACGGGATAATCACGTGAATCCGAGCACTCGTTAAATCCCCGTGTTTCATCTGCAGACCAAAGATTTTCCGAGGGACAGAAAAAGAAAAGTAGATTTTTCTCTGTTCTGTGTCAGAAAGAAGTGTTTGACCGGCGTCTTTTGGCTCCGTCTGCACATCTTTGGAGCTCTCATTTACTGAATGATCCCATCCTGCAGACCTCAGGTAATTTTTCCTAAATATCTCACAGATTAAACAAACGCCTGAGTCTCCGAAACCTCCTAATATGTCTTTCTTTTTCAGAGGAGCATGTGATCATATTTCATGGCTGTAAGGTTTCATGTGTGTGTGTGTGTGTGTGTGTGTGTGTGTGTGTGTGTGTGTGTGTGGTTGAGGCAAAGATTCACGGCTCTAACTGGTTCTGACTGGTACCAGTACTGGTACTGTTTATCACGGTGGAAACATCTAGTGTGGATCGAGCTCCACAGACTGGCACATGCTGCTGGAAGCAGCTTGGCCTGATTAGAAGTCCTCACCTGTCTAATGACAGGTGAATCTGGAGTTACAGGAGAGAGGAAAATCTAGGAAAACTGTTTTTGATGAGTCATAACAGAAGGTGCGAAGGCACACAGTGACTGGATAGACTGGATGAAGTGGGCGGCAGGAGGACAGAGGCGAGACCACAGAGAGTAAGGCGGAAATGAGTCTAGCACAGTCTCATACCAGCTTCACTGAGCTCCCCAGACTCTAAAGCTGTTATTCGCACAATGCCTTTCAACAGACATAGACACTGGATGAGAGGATCGAGGGCTAAGTTATGAGCTAATGCTAACTAGTCTTGAACTGCATTCATAGTCTGTATGGCAGCATCACACAGATGCAGATACCCGTTAATTAGTGCTCAGAAACATGCAAATGAAATCTTAAAACTGGAACTCAAACTTCTTGGATCATCTGTTAGTGTGATTAACTACACAGCAGCCACATTACTGCTTGGATAACTCTTCAATGCCTAGTGTATCATATTTGATGCACTGGTTTTTGAGATGTCTACATCATTAGTGGGTTTTTTCCCCGATAAAACCTAAATAAATGGTAAAATTATTTTTTTAAGCTATACATTTTGTTAAATATGATGATGGCAGGCGATGTCCGCCTTCTCTGAAGCACCTTTCTGATTTAACCTGTACTGAAGAATGTTCTTCATGACTGTGAGTGTGCTGGCAGTGACTGGTTGGACTTTTGTATCCATCCATTGAAGCAGCTTCTCCAGCAGCAACCTGCAGGTGGAAACTTTCTCACGGTTCATTATGTTTTAGATACTCTCGCCAACTCACAAGTTATTTACAAGACAGCTCCAATTAGCACCGTGTCCTGCAGCTAAAGCCTGGCCATTATCTTCTGCTTCAGTCCTCGGTACTTCGGTCTTTTCCGCCTGACACACAGCGCTTTGTTTACAGTTTAGCAAACACTCTTATGTCTTCCGTCTTTTAGCTGCAGTTTTATCCACCTCGCATTACTTTTCATCTTCTCAGCCACCGCCTCCTATTGTTTGTCATTACAGATCTTCCTGTGTGCAGGTTTGTTTGTTGTTGTTGTGCCGGTGCAAAACTGGGATGAGTCAAAGCGATGCAGTCGACATTTTACTGCTTTAACTAACGCAACGCCTGGGATTGGCTGTTTGCCAGCGCCTTTCATTCGCTGCGATTGACTGTGAGATGCGGAGCTTATCTGAAAAATCAGATGAGTTAACTGAAGCTTTTGTTTTGCAGAAACGAGTCTGAAAGATGGCGGACGTCCATTCGGCCGTATTTCTGTTGTTGTTACCCTAATGAGTTGACGCACTCAGAGGCTCGGGGCTTGTGTTCAGTTTGAGAAACATCAAATTTTTCCCTCTTCAAAGATGCAGAAAAACTTGGAGGAAAAGGAACAATGAACGCCTTTAAGTTTATCGGCCTGGTCTTGCTTTGTCCTTTCCTCCCCCACTTCCTGCCAGATGAGAGAAGATCTCAAAGACGTCTTGCTAATGAGCGTGCCCCGAGGGAGGCGAGGATACGCCGGCATATTTCTGAATAAACGCTAAATGCACTATCATTTTAACAACGTGCCATAATGGATGAGGCTGCAACCCGAGACAGACAGGTAATCAATCTGTCATTCATTCTATCAATCAACATCCTGTGTGGGAATTTAGCAAACGGCCGCCTCAGTGTGTTCATGTGACAAATGTTTAAAAGGCTTTTTTATTTGCGACTTCTTTTTGTTTGGTACCTTCATTCAACCCTGTTTTTCATTTTTCCTTCAACGGTGCCTCAGTTTTCCACCCATCACTTCTACTTTTCTCACTTCTTTTCCTTTTCAGCAGGAGGAGCTCTTCCAGTGTGCTGCCATCAGGCAAAAACTGAGACCAACGTTTTCATCCTTCTTCTGTTTTGATACCTTTGAGTTAAATATCAGTGTTTGAGGTGTTTACGGGGATAAATGCCATGAAAGTTTCATTCAAGAGTACAGAAGCCCCACCCACCAATCCAAAGTTATTTACAAAAAGGAGGAGCTAAAATCCTCCGCTGTGCTTCACAATGAGCTGTATCCTCCAGGCCTGAAAATAATGAAACCTGTCCCTGTCGCTAGAGACTCCACAAGGCCACACGTTCACAGCCCTGTACCAACAAACAAAAACAAAAAAACAAACAGTTTTGTCTCTAGGAGCGTTTAGCAGCTGCACGTTTTCCCACTGACAGGACCTGAATTATGAGGGAGCTTCATCAAATCCAGGATATCTTTTCCTTATCTGGCTGCCCTTACCTAACAGCATCAAGACTCAGAGATCACACCAGGGTCTATATCAGCTTTACAAGTAAACCCAGGGTTTATCATTCAGGCTATGATAGATGAGGAGGGGACAGTGTCCGCAAACATGCAAAGCTATGCTGGCAGCAGACCCGGGTAAATGAGTCTGGACTGGAATAAGAGAAAACACTTTAAACTTCATTAGATACACTGCAGCAGTTAAAACTGTGTGCGTGTGATAAGAAGATAGGTCTTAATATTAAACAATGTGTGTGCTTTAAGTGGTTTGCCTAGAAAAACTCCATTAATAAAGTGTATTTTTAGCCAGGAAGGATCATGGGCCAAGTTTAAGTTAACAGACTTATTAGTATCACAGCTCCATCATTAAGAAAGACTATATGCTGACTATAATTATAATCTGGCACTCTGTTGTGCTGCTTAGACGTTTTATTGTGGATGTGAACAGTTTATTCTTTCAGCTGCTGATATTGAGGCGCCTAAAGAATAAAAATAAGAACAAACTGTAGGTACGCTGCAATTTTTTTAAAGGGTAACAAAGCACAGGCTGTCATCTTTTCGGACCATATCAACTTTAACAATGTTTGCAGCCAGTAGGTGTATTGGCTGGACCTAAAAAAAAATACAGGACTTTTATCTATTTTGAAGTCATACAAATCAGAAACAATAGGCAGGCCCTTTATCAAAAACAAACAAACAAAAAAATCTGTATTGTCTTGTTTTAGCTACTGAATGCAAAAAGAAAAATTCAAGCAAAAGTTCACATGGAAGCCACACCACTGAAAATAGAGAGCAGAAGGAAATAACTATTGTTTCGAGGATTTCAATTAAAGTCAAGACATGTATATATAAGGAATAACAAAAGAATCTCTGTCTTTTATTTGTGTTCTTCACTTTACGTCATCTGTGAAATGCTGAACCCAGAGAGGGCTCTTCCAGAAATGGTGACACTCTTTTGCAGAGAAATTAGAAACGGGAGCCTGGAAGGAGTTTGGGAAGCAGATGAGGAATTATTAGCAAAAAAGAGTAAAAGATCTGACCTTATCATATGCCTACACCCATCACTCAGGTTTTAGTGAAGGATAAATACAAAAGGCCCAGCTATAGTTTTCTCCACCCTTTCTCTCCGCAATAATAACCCTGTACTCACTGAGTTAATAACAAGGTATCAGAAGTATGTTGAAATAAAGCAGATTAATCCTCGGAGACTCAAACAGGTATTTATGTTGAAGAATCAGACAGCTGCACCTCTTTGGTTTGCTAATGCAGTGCGGGCCGTCGTCTCCAAGGAGCGCTTAAGAGAAGAAAAAAAAATCACGACTCTTTGAAGCAGTTTCACTTTCAGAAATCAGCCTCTTGTGGACTGGAGCGTTCTGACAGAGTGAATTATCAACAGCAACACGCCAGCCTCCATCTGAGCCTCACAAACATTTCCATTTCCCATTTTCTTCTCATCTCCCTGTGTCTCACTGCTTCCATGGTTTGCAAAACAATCAGCTTCAATCACCCTTTTTTTCATTAGTGTCGAGAATTTTAACAAATTGTGTCCCTTTTGATGATTGCCTAATTATTCCCTTTCATTTATGTCGCATATCTAATTGAACAAGCCCTTCATCTTTTCCTCTCCGGGTACATTTGCCTCTGTTCTGCCTGTCAGGCTGTCGCAGACTTCGGGACGCGTCTGATTTTTATTGGCTGAACACGGATTTGCTTCGACATGCCCGTCTCCGAGCTGCAGCTCCTGTAAAGCCGTCTGTTTGTTGTTTTCTTTCAGCTGAACATGTGGCTCTTTAATTCCTGTCACCTTCCCGTTTCTCCAGCCAGTTTTCCAGCGTCGCCTCTTTCTCCTTCAGATTATACAGAGAGAGTCCGGAGAAACCGGGAGCTCAACTTGTCATCTGCATGAATGCACAGATCCCACCTTAAATTCTGTGGCCTGAGGAAATTTACATGACAACTTTGCCCAATTATTCTCCCCTTGGCAATATGAACAGTAAAAGCGTCACGCATGGTCAGGCCGGCGGTATCAACGCGTAGCTCCCTCTCTCTCTGACAGTTTACAGAAGCTGCTCTACAAGCCAAACAGGTTTTCGGCCTTCAAGGACGTCCGCGACGGCGACCGTGCTGTCAGCTTCTGTCACACTGCAGAGTGTGAGATCCAGATTTTCAGTCTTCCCCTCCTGGAATTATTAAGTACTCTGCTGTTTACTCTGGACATTGGTCTTCTGGCATGTGCTTCGCTCACACCTGTAAGGGTCTCTGATATATTTAAACCCTTTCAGCTTTTTGTGTTTGTCCCCTTCTGTTTGGATTTATTTTTATCTGTAAGGCTAATATCTCATAATTGGCATCGGATATTTGTGTTTTTACTGCTCACAGCGTATTGTAGAGAAGGAAGTAGACTGTTACCCTGATACTAACAGACACAGACTAAGACCCATCACAGGAATGTGGCCTCAGTCATAAATCTGCTCTTATAGTATGCACTATACCTCCTTTTTAACCCTACACTGCAAGGTAATAGGTAGTTGCCATGGTGATGGGTGAAGTGGCCAGAAAGCTGCAGAAGAAGAAACCTGAGCCCACATCGGACCTAAGGCCACCCTAAACTGTCCTGTTTGTCGCACATAATAAAATGCGTTTACTGTCTGGGTGTCTCCGGAGCGAGCAGAGAGACACAGCAGCCTTTCTTTTTAACTTGAACCTTCAACTGCTTTATAAATTTAAGAAAATGCCCTTTGAGCATATTTGTCTTTACTGTCTCATAAAATGAACCTAACACTTCCTGATTTTGTGCTTTTGTTGGGTTTTTTTGCATATTTGTCACACTTACATGTGTCAGATCATCAAACACATTTGAACATTAATACAAATAAATACAAACATACATACCGTTGGCAGCAAGAGCTTGTGGAGATACAGAAGTTTTATATTGCTGCCATATAATCTGCATCATTATAACTGCATTAATAACATTCTTTACAGCATTATTCCATTTAATAATATTTCTCACAGTATTGATATTGCATTAAAGTTGTTTATTGAAGATGTCCATTTGAGGATCCTTCCATTATGTAAACTTTTATTACAAGTACGGTTAGAAGTATTTCATACACATTGCATATTTGTGCTTATTTGGAGTTGATGTTCGGTTCATTAAGGGTCTTAAGCTTCACTGGCGTGACTGTCCAGGTGATGCATGCTGAGGGAAACTAGAACATAGAAGGATAACTGCAATGCATGCTTACAATACATATAACACATATAATCTTTGAATGTGTCAGGCCTGAGGCCTTAACTCATTTGGTGTCTTACTATATTTTACTCTACTTGGCAACAGATGACCAGAGTCAATAATTATGTACGATTAACTGTGACTAATGTCTGGAACCTATTCTAATCTGTAATTGACGCCATGGGGGGGGGGGGGGGGGGGGGGGGGTGTACCCCACTGCTTTATAAGTATCCACAACATGTATTTTGGTCAGAGGACATATGCTGATGTTTTCTCCTGTGTGTTAATAAACTCATCGTTTGATTGCACTTTTCTGGGGCCTCCGTGGTTTGTCTCACTGCTCTACATTGATCGATTTTGCGACAAGCTGCAGTCACATGTTTGTACTAACTGATAATCATTGTTCGCGTCACTGTGGAGGAATTTGTTTCCACTAGTCTTTGCAGGATTTTTTTTTTTAATTCAGACACAATGCACGGTCTGTTTAAGGTCATGCTGAAGTGTCTCAATAGGAGTAAAGATTTTTTTTTATCCATTCACAGATTGGTGTCATGCTGTATGCTGACTGCATGCTGCATGTTTTCAGGCAGATAAGCTTTTGTGTTATTTTTGATCAGCTGTGGTTTTCTCCTTGGAACTCTCACATGGAGGCCATTTTTTAAACTCTGACCTTATCTGAGCCGAGTGAGGCTTGCAGGTCTTTTGATCTTGTTCTGGGCTCTTCTGTGACCTCCTGCATGAGTCATCATGCGCTCTTTGAGTCGTTTTGGTAGTCTGGCCACTCCTGGGAAGGTTCACCACATTCACAACTTTTCTCCATGTGCGGATAATGTGACTCACTGTGGTTCATCTGAGAAATTACATTTCTTTTATTGGAAGAAATGCTGAGACAAAGCAACAGGGAAAAACCTTGTTTTAGGACATTGTGCAGTTACTATCATTCATTTTAGCGATTTACACCCAGAATCACTGAGTAAATAACAAAAAATACAAGACACAGAGAAGTGAGAGTGTACTGTGTGTACACAAAATATACATAACCAAACCAAAAACAACAGGGCAAAGCATAAAATATATATATATATATATATATTTTTGGTAATCCATTCTTTGAGATGTTTGTCCAAGGACTGTTGAGTTGTCCTAATGACATTATATATGTTGGCAATTTTTTTCAGTGTGGTATTCAAAGGTTAAAAATAAAGTTCGGTGTGACCCAAAGATACCCGGACTCTACGAGCGCCGCCCTCACAGGAACAGATTCAGGTCCCAGACCTGAAACGCCGCCTCTGTAAGAACTGAAGATGCTTCTTCTGCCTTTTGCACGTGTACAGATGAAGGCACCGTCTGGACACGTGCAGTCTTGTTCACAACTGAAAAGATTAAAAACGGGATTGGTGCAGCGTTGTCTGAGAGTCCACTATTCCTCAACATCAAAAGAACTAACTGAGGTTGTTCAACTGTGATGCCTCCCACACAACTCCTAGTAAAAGGCCAGGACATGTTGGGGTGATTACATCTCTTGGCTGGTTTGGGAAAACTTCAGTACTGTGTTGAGAGGGACGTCCATGCATCTCTACGCCCGCCAGCCAAACACAGAGAAGCTGCAGAAAGTGAATTGATGAGCATTTGTAACCAAAACAGACTGAAAATGTCCTGAATCTATAAATGTTACATGCATTACAGAGGTTCATAATAATCCTTAATAACCCTCTTTCTTTGGTAGTACAGCACTCATGGTTTTCATTAAGATTGTATGCTGAGAAATCCACGTGTATCTACATGGATATATGTATGGAAAACCAACTTCAGCTCTCACCAACTCCAACCTCCAGTTGTTTCAAACAACAGTGGCAAACGATCAAGCCTTACAAACACGGAAGTGCAAATATCCTTCTACTGTTTATTGGAAGTGAATCAGAGAAGGAAAAAACAACTTCAAGCTTCAAGCAACTTCAAAAAATTCATCCTGAGGTAACATTTGTTTCAGGTGTATGCCTTATTTTTAATTCTTGTTTTTGTTTTTTTTTGTAAACTGCTTCTGGGACTTGGATGCAACTTGTCCACTTCTGTTGTGTGGTAAAGGAGAAGCAGCCCACCAGTACACAGATCAATACACAGTAACATAAAAATGCATTTTTACTTTGAAATAAATATTTGGCATCTTGTAAGAATCTCAAAAATTCTCTTCAGACAGTAAGAAATGAAACAAATTACTGTTTGTAATATGAGCACACAATAAAAGAAGTTCCAAAAAGCAAAGAACCAATTTTTAAATTGTATTTTTAGCCACTTTGTTGTGAACAAGATGGCTCAAGTTCCCATTTCTTTGGTCGAATCTATGAAAATGCCAAAGATAACAGTTTGACAGGTATCAAAATCCTTTCATTGCAGTAACAAGGTGATTCCCAAAGAGCTATTAACTGAAATGTTGGCATATCTCAGCATGGTGTGCAGTGTGCCCTTCAAAATTTAGAAAGTAGACAAGTGGAGAACAAAAGAAGTGGAAGGCCTAAAAAAAAAATAACTATCTACAGCAGATGAGCATTATCTGAAAGCCCTGTCTTTAAGAAACCAGAAACAATCCAGCAAAGACCCAACACCAGATCTGAGAGCTGCATCTGGACCTTCAGCTGATTATCTACTGTTCATCGAAGCCTCGTGGATGTTCTCAGTGGAAGGTTGGATGTCAGGAAGCCATTCTTAAAGAACAGAAACAGGGAGAAATGGCTGGCATGTCAAATAACACAACAGCTGCACAGAAAATCTGTGAAACAGCTCTGATGGAGTGATGAATCCAAATTTGAAGGTCAGGAGTGAGGTACAGCCGTTACTGAGGCAGCATGGGATCATCCTGACAGAGAACAGAAAAACAGGCAGAGACATCCAAAGAAGAGCTTCGAATGTCCTTCAAGAAGTCTGGAGAATAATTCCTGAGTAATACTGGAAGAAATTACAGAAACCCGCCTGAGAGGGTTTAGGTGGTCAAACCAAAAACTGACTTTCAAGCTCATTGGAACTGTTATTGGTCTAATATTCTAAATTTCCATATCAATAAATCACTGCACCAATTTCCCATTTCCCTAGCAAAATATAAAGAAAAGGGGGGCTGGTTAAAGACTTTTGCACAGTACTGTGCATGATTAATTTATATTTAATTAACAGATTACAGTGCTGATGTTTGAATCATCAGCTTGCGGCTCAGTCTTGTGGTGAATGATGGAGTTTTATTTATGAAGCACAGTAGATCAGGAGCAGGTGAGGCTTTTTCTCGTGCCTGTGAATCTTTACGTCGGGGCTTTTCTGCCTCATTTATGATAACACCGGCACCGCCAGCTCACGTTTCACACCTCATTTAAATGTGTAGGCAGGAAACATTGTAAAACAGCAGGAGCACATTAATGACTCCTGTTATGTGCTTAAGAAAGTACACATATAATACAGTGACTCAAGGATTGTGTGGGCCAGGAGGGACGAGGAGCCAACAAAGCATGTTTAATGAAGCTCTGGATGTCAGCTAAGTTACTGTTAATGGTAGATGAATTTCTGCACCTTGAGGAGCCTGCTGTAGGCTTTATTTGGTTGTTGATTTATATCTGACCCTTCACGTATTTAGTGCTTGACCTCTTTTGTATATATATATACAGAGTACTATGGTAATCAGAGCAAGCTTTGCAGATGGTTTCTACAGTATATTCTGTGAGTCTTCTACAGAGATTCGATCTGCTGCAGTGAGAACATACAGCTCACATTCAACCACCATCCAAACCTGCTGTTCTCTGGGTGTCAAACACTAACGCTCTGGCATTTCATTATTGTTACTTTTTTACTTTTTCAAAGATAAACATGATGAACAACAAACTGCTTCTCCCATCACATGGCAATCAACATCCCAGCAAATAAAACTCACAACTTTACATAAGAAAAGAAACTTCATCAATTCAAAAAACACCTCAATTAAAATTAGATTCAATTTTATATACACCAGAATATTCATCACAAAGCACCATATATCACACGAAGAATCCCAACAATCAGACTATCCGCTATGAGCAGCATCAAGTGACAGTGGGAAGGAAGAACTCCCTTTTAACAGGATGAGACTTCCAGCAGAACATGGATTTGAATGGACAGCAGTCTACCTCGACTAAGTGTGTGTGTGTGTGTGTGGTGGTGGTGGTTGGGGGGGGGGGGGGGGGATGCAGTGAACAAAAAACAGGACAAACTACAGGAAAGAGAAGTGCATCCAGGGAAGTCTCCCAGCAGTCTGAACCTGTAGCAGTACAACTGAGGGATGGTTCAGGGTTACCAGATTCTTAGATGTACCCAATAATTATGATTTATGTCAAGAAAAATGGCTCATTCAATTGTCTTCTTCAGTCTCAGCTGACTGCAGTTTTCTCCAGCATGAAGTGTCGAAACAGCTGAAATGCATCTATCAAAAGGCTGAATATCAATGACTTCAAGACCTCAAGACAGTCAAGAACTGGTCTACCCCAAGGATCGGGTCTCTCGTCACAAACAGAGCAACAGTGTACACGATTAAGACGATTGTTGTGAATATGACATCAGGGAAACCAAACAACTTATGGCTAAGTGGGTGGCACGGCACAGAAAAGTTACCCCATAAAGCCAGAATTCTGCAGTTGATTTACACCTACAGGCGAGTCATAAAGATGCTGGACACCGAGAACCGCTGGTATGAGTGGGGAAGAAAGGAGGAAATGACCATCTAACAGTGCTGTGATTGAAGTCATTCACCAACTCTTTGTGAATGAAATGTGCATGTTAACATGGCTCTCTATTATACAGTGGTGCCAGTTATGAGGTAAGGGGGACGTGCAGACAGCGTGCAGAGTGTTGGAAACGCTGCGTCTTTCTACCATCATTTCATGATTTGCATTAGCTGGAGCTGGACGTGTCACACTGACCAACCATTCATCTGATAGCGTGAATTTTCTAATAAACAAGAAGTAAACAGCTTATGAAAGGACATCACAGAACTGTTAATACATTTCTATTTCCTCAGTAAAATAATGCTGTTTGTGGGCGTCTGGTAGGCGAATTATGCTGATCTGCTTTTATAAAACTTCTCAGCTGTAGACATTTTAAAAAATAAATCTATTCAGTTTAAATGAATGCCTCACTTCTTCAAAGGGCATGATAACATCAGAGTTGGGAAGATACAGATCTTCAGTCTTTTCTTTTAAGGCCCAAAGTTTAAAGGCACCATCTGCTCTTCCATGGGTGAAAAACCTCCCCCATATTGGACGACAGTGAGACTTAGAGTTTTTATAATTTTTAACACTTTCTACCAGATTTCAATATTTATATTGTGTCAGATTGTGTCACATAAAATATATATATATATTTTTGTGTTTACACTTACTCTTTCAAATAGATGCAAGTAAAACACAGCAGAAAATAAATAACATCAAAGACTAGCGGTCCTGTTGCTCTATTTTCACCTGTAAAGAAGGAGTGGGGTAGGCGGAGGTTTACCCTGGTGCAGGTGTGCCGCAGCAGTCAGTGGAAGAATCCGCGAGTTTCTCTGTGAGTTTCCCATTACATCGTAGCGCACTCCCAGTGCTTGCTTTGAAGTTTAGGGGGGGGGGGTTTTCGCTTTAAAAAGAAGTTTTCTTCCCACGCACAACGGACACTAATGTTTTTGTCACTTTTTATGGAATCAAACTCAAAATAAGGTCAGTACTTCCAAACTTTAAACGCTGCACGCTCATACTCTCTCCCACACTCGATATATGATCCACTGTTGAGCTGCACACAGCTGTTGCCACGAACGTCGCACTCACTTACGTCACTGTCATGAGACATTCTCGCAAAAAAAATCATGGTTTTAGTAACGCAGTAACGCAGCGTTCCTACGGCAAAGTAACGGTAATCTAATTACCGTTTTTGCAATAGTAATCCCTTACTTTACTCGTTACCTGAAAAAAAGTAATCAGATTACAGTAACACATTACAAGTAACGCGTTACTGCCCATCTCTGGTGGGTATTACAATCACGTATAAGAGGCAAGTACAAAAGAGACAAACAAGCCTGGCTTTTCCATTTTTTCCACGAATCCCAGAAATATTTTTTTTGATTTTCAAGTCAATTGAGGGTGACAGATGAATGTTTGGAGAGGAAAAAAAACAACTCTGGTAAAACATTCATTTTTTAAAATATTGATTCTACCTGTTACTGGAACAGGTAGACACCCGTGTGCCGAATGAGTCGTGATTTCTTCCATCGCAGGTTCAGACTTTTTCCATCACTGCTTTCTCGCTGATTTTTGTAACCAGAGTTTTTCTACTAATGATGGATTTTGTTGAAGCACATTATGGCTGCAGAATAATTCCCCTGCTCATGTTGTTTTTGTTGATTGCAAAGTAATCTACCAGGAATTTGCAGAGGAAATGAAACTCCAGTTTACACTGAATGCATTTTCCTCCTCATGAAACACTTGCTAAGAGGATTTTTTTTCCTCTAGCATTCTTTAGATCTTTGTTTACATTCTAAAAGTCTTCTCTCCTCCTCCTCCTCTTATGTTGGCATATTGTCAAGCTTCTTGGCTAATTATCACCACTTGTTGATCCTTGGAATCCTGTGCAGCCGTTGTGTTAATGCATATATATCACAATGAGGATTCACATTTAATTCAACTTCTAATTCCACAGGGAGCATGTGACTGGAGCGTCTGTCCAAGTTCAGAAGGTTTGCTATAAGGAACACTTCAGACTAATTTACGTGCTATTTTCAGAGCTGTGGGCAGCCATAAATGCACTTTATTCACCTTGGTTAATTATCTTTGTTTAAACTTTTACTGCAAAAGAATGATTAACTTTTATAATTCATATTTAGACTCTCTTTTAACACTAACATTGAGAAATGAACCATGTAAGAGATGTGTGTGTGCCTCACTCAGTGGTCAGCAGGGGTTAATTTCTGGTCATCTCCAGCCGCTCCACAAATAAAGACCTGGCTGTTTCTTGCTCTGAATTAACAGCATCAGAAAAATACTCATAGAGAAATGTTTCAAATGGCTCTCAGAGCAGCTGGAGCATCAGCTGCTCCCTGATTCCAACAAGGACAAATCCGGCCTGCTGACAGGCTTCTGCCATTGAAACTTCTGAGTAGGTGAGCATCCCGTCTTCAAGTCGTGTCACTGGTTCAAGCTACTGCAAGGAGTCACCAGGCAACAGCAGCATCATTTCCACATCAGGCAAAGAAAAAATCTGTTCCTCACAAACATAAAGCGCGAGTAACAAAGACCACTCTGGACTTCTGAAAGAAAACACGGTACAGAAACAAAATGGCCCTAAATCTTTTCTTGATTCCTCTGTCCTCGGTCCTGACCACCTCTGATAGGACCATACTAACTAAATGTCATGTTCATTCAATAAGAACTGAATCCAACACCATGTGATTGTCATAAAGCATTTTTTTTAGATAGCAATACATTCATGCAGAGCTTTGTTCTTGTACTTTAAGAATTTATCCTCACATTCACAGCCTCACATCTCAACCTAACTTGGACATTTTTCCAATAACGACCTAAAGCTTGGTTTTTGTTTTTGTTCTTCTGAAAGCTAGATAATGTTATTTATATTGAGCTCTTTGCCTTGTGTTTTTATTGTAATCTGTCCAGCAGTCTGATCTGCTCTTTGAGTGATTTAGCGTCGCTTATCTCGTGTTATTTCCTCATTGTATTCCTCATGTAACCAAGAGTTCTTTATTATTTTGAGTCTTAGTTTTTCAGATTTGTGGAGTTTGTGTTTGTTTAGTTACTCATTATGGTTTGTCATCAGTCTTTCTGTGTTCATCTTTATTCTAGCAGAAGGATTTTGTCTTTGTTTTTATTTTGAACTCTTAGTGAATATATTCTTATTTGAGTTTCTCCCTAAGTTGAAAATCCAAACACTAAGGACAGAAAATCTAAGTCACTGTAAACTTTTAGTTGTTGTTTTAGTTGTTCTCTCATTTTGAGTACCTGCGGTGTTCACTTAGTTCCCTCTAAAATCCCCAGTGTTCACTTTGTGTTCCTCCATCTGTCTCATCTCCGTTTGTCTTTGGTGTCCAGTCTATCCTCATATCTGTCTTCATGTTTAGCACGTGTCTTGTAGGTTGTGTCCTTAATAAGTGCCAGTATTCATGTGTGTGACTGCTTCTTTCAGTTATTTCACGTTTTACTTGTAAATATATGGATAATGTATAAATTGTACTTCCTGTCCCCATCTTCACAGATTTTCTGATTTTTCTCAGCTAATTTCTGTCCTCGATGTGTCTGTTTGTAAAAGGCCCGGTCCTCCTCTGTTTCCTTATCGTGTTCTTTGACTGTCTCTTTTCCTTCAGAGTCTGTTTCTGACTTTATTTCATAAACCACCTTTTGTTATTTGCTCCACATCATGATAGCCGATCCCTGTGACAACTTTCTGACACTTCGTGATTTAAATTAAGACAGTGACTTTCACAGTGTGTATTTATACAAAAAGGCAAGATGAAGTGAACTTTTGCACTTCTGCTGTCGCTGAGCTCGAACAAGGACACGTGTAAAAAAGTTTAACAGGTGTACACCCCAGCCCGTCTCCTGCTACTGTCCTTCCTTTTCTGTTTAAATATATTCCAGGTTTGTTGTGGGGAAAACCACAAAAACTCAAAAAAAAACCTATGGAATGAACTGGAATGGCATGTGTGATGAGCCAAACCCCACGGCCCCCATTAATGTTCCTTTGGTTCTCCAAATAGGCAAAGGCTGTTATAGGAGCAGATTAATGAACATGCTGTCACAAACACGTGTTCAGAAGCCACATGTGGCTGAAAATAAGGAGGTTTTACTCCTCCTGTGTGAGATACTAAGCGTCATTTATAAAAATATGACTGGAAGCCTTATTTGTTGACAACAGCCAATCTGTGTTATTGCCGCTAATATTCCTGTATTGCACAGCTGCAGTTGACATAAACGTCCAGTCATTGTTTCTGATGAATCTCACCTTTTTTTATGCCAGCAGTGTGCATATGAGCACCCGTCCAATCATTTATCTTTTGTCTGCTTAGTAAAAAAAAATCTCCTGGAGGACATTATTTTCCGTTATTACAATATGAGGGATTATAATTGTCCTCCCGCAATTACCTTCCCTCCTCCAGAGGCTTTGTCACTGGGAATGATTGGCCTCTAATATTAACCCAAATGCATTTAATCAGCCGGTGCAGGTTCCTCATGCCGTATAATCACACTTGCAATTAAAAATGTATTACCTCTCTGCCTGTTAGGCCGGTCTGAGCTGCCGGATCAACGGTCAGCTCAGTCGGTCTGATTAGCATTATTTTACTGTGGAGATGTACTACGTGCACCCTGAGTCTGCTAGCAGCCGGATCCAACGCTGTACTCTACTCACAGCTTTTAGTCAAATGTGCAGATGAATTGTACAGTCAGCTACAGCAGGAATCAAAGATGGAGTGAAAGTATTGCAGAGCTCCTCTTCAGGTCCACAAATAGAGGTCGGCCAGCGTCGGTTAAATGAGGCTTCGAGCAGAAAATGCTAAATCACTATGATAAAATCATCATGTACAAGTGCATATGCTGTCAGTTTTTGACGTCCTGAAACCAAACTCACAGCTCGCCACCCAGAAGCTCTGTGTAACATTTTATTTAGAGAAAACTACCCTGCTAATTTAGTTCACTGTGTAACACTTCTGGAGTCGTTACAGTATACAAGGACCAGTTAGGTTCGACTACTAGAGTAGTAATGAGTGTAGTGTGTAATAAAGACCACAGACCAGAAAATAAGTTTAAATTGCTGGCTTGTTATTTTGCAAAGACAGAGAATAGACAGTTAACACACCTTACATAAAACATTCAACATCACATTTAAGGAAAACAAGATATTTTCTTTTCCTTTTTAGTTCAGTAATTTCTGTTAATTTCTCCTATTTATCTCAAAACCTTTTATTTGGCTTTAAAAGGATGCTATTTTCAACCTAGGTTATTGTCTTATATATTTCAAGTTCTAAGTTCAAGTTTATCCTTTGATCTATTTGAGTTAACACTGTTATTTGTAGTTCAGTTCTTTAGGCCCAAGATTTAATATAATCTTGGTCTAGGTTCACCTTTAAATTTCAACCAGTTCTTATTTTGTTTTAACTCAACAAAATCATTTACATTTCCACTAACACCATTACAGCATTAAAATGTAGGGTTACACAAAACAAACAACTGTAACAACTGAAAACAATTCAGCAAAAGGTTGAATAAATCCCTTATAATAACAAACAAACAAAAGAAAATTGTCTCTGTGTCCTTTAACTATTAATCCTGGAATTGCTCTGAATGGTTATCCAGTGCTTTGAAAGTCCGCTGTTCTTTTGCAGAGGTGTACGGTTTACTCCTACCAGGTTTTTTTTTTTAGCGAAAGAGCTAAACGTCCAGCAGGGGGCGGTTTTCCCTTTTCCTGTCCGGTACACTTCAATGGGTCCGTGGGTGGCTCGCCATCTTGTTTCTTTCTTAGCGAATCAAACTCCGATTCTAGCTCGGCATTTCCCGATCCAAACCTTAATGGCCTACCATAACAACAAAATAAAGTGCATAAACATTGGAAATAAAACACGGGTAGCCCTTAAACAACAGTAAAAGTCCTTTTTTTCCAGCTTATTTAGTCCTAAATGAGGTGACGCCAATATGGCACACTGAAAACAACGTCAAAGGCCTTTGTACTGCAGCCTGTATGTCGGTTAAGCACCAATCCACCATTTTTAACATAAAACAATATAAATCTGCTACCTTGGCTTTCCATTTGCATGAAATGAGCAATATAATACAACAAAACATTTCTTGTATGAAATAAAATACAATTTCTGAACCAAGTCCCGTTCACTTATGTTCACAACGTCACCAAGGCAAGGACAGGTTGGAAAAACCAAAATATATTCTCCAGAGTACAAAAATGGCTTTGTGTAGACTTCTGGCTTGTTTTTAATATTTTTTCACTCGTTTAGGCAGCAGCTCTGCAAGGACTGTCTGCATTTCTCCCTCTCCGGCATCAAAAAGAAGGAACAACCCGATTGGGTGTAGCTGGTCACAGTCACGCTGCAGCGTGCCCTTTCACAATAAGAGTCTGAACACATATTTTAGCCATTTTACCTGAATTAACATAAAACACCATGAATTAGCAAGTTGCTTTTACCCTTTTAACATGTTTTTTTAACATAAATGAAATCCTACACCATGAATTATATCATTGCTGATGTTTTTAATGAATTTTTTAACCATTATGATTTATTTATTGACTATTTATCACCTGTAATATATTTCTTATGACTGTTTTTACTAACAGGCTTTTATTTATTGACAGCTATGTTAACCAGGGTTACACCTGCACCACAGTGTGTCCAAAAGACTCTGCTAATCTGCTCCTGAGTTGTGTCTCTGAGTTTCTGCGTATCTCATCCCTCCAGCCTTCTTTCCTTGCCCCTTGTTTCCCTGTTGACACACTCTTCTCTCAACTCATTAGGTTTGTCCGTTTTTTGTTTTTTGCTTTTTAAGAATGGCCAGTTCTTCGGCTTCACTATCGTCTTAAATCAGCTGGATAGATCACCTCAATGTATTCCCTCAGTCAGTCTAAATTTATCCAATTTACCCATAATTCATTGTATCATGTGGCCTTACTTGGATCCGTGACTTTCTGATGCGCAGTTGTCATGTTAGCGGATAACATTTCACCTCCTTTTAACCTCCTAAGACCCGAACTCTTCCACGACATGCATTTTTAATTTCTCTTTGATATTTGGGCATATTGGAGCCCGATGAATGTAAAAACAAAGAATTACCAGATTTTTTTTTTTTTTACCTAGTTTTGTTTTTAAGAAAAATAAGAGCCACATATGAGGATATTCGTTTAACCTGGGTAACGTTATGCTGCCTGTAACATTGTTCAGCATGACCAGTTCGGTGGTGGGTCAGTGATGGTCTGGGAGGAGTATAAATGGAAGGACGCACAGACCCTGTATGCCATTAGGTATCGGGACTGAATCCTTGGACCCGCTGTTAGACCCTACACTGGTCCAGGAATTTGCTGGAGAAACTGATATGACGGACTGGCCTCCACGCTTGTCAGGCGAAAATGGACAAGCCATCCCTGAAATCATGTTTTCACTTTGATTTTTGGGTTTCTTTGAATTCAGCTCCCTGTAGCTTGATCATTTTGATTTCCATGAAACCGTGTGGCATCCTTTCATTCCTAACACATTACCCCGTCCGCATCAGTATCAATATTTTTCTCATTGAAACCTAAACCTAGTCTTTCTTATTTTTATTTTTTAGTAGCTTATGTTGTTTTTGGTTCAAGAAAAAGCTGTTTGCTGGAGGACAAAGTGCTAACATCCAGGTTTCCGTCCAGAGAACACAAGGAAAACTCATCCGCATGCATCTTCAGACACTTACAGAATATATTAGGACTTTATAAAGAAGGCAAATGCAGAAAGCCAAAGTGCTGCCTTGTAGTTACTAAGAGAGAAGCTTTTACTACTGTAGTTTTTCCAGTAATGGTCACATTTAGAGTCCTCTCAGTCCAATTATTTAAACCAAGACCAAGGACGATCATCCGCATGGTCTCCACTTGTAGCACCATTAAGTCCACTCGTACTGACCTCTATACAACTAATCAACAAATACCTACAATCAATAGCCCATGCAAGGACCAGGTAGTGGAGCTAAAATCAATATTATGACAGATTCTTGAAATAAGTTGTTTTTTATTGGATGGAGCAAATCTCCTCTCATTGGCTGATTGCTCTGTAGTTAAAATTGTATTGTTGAACAAAATTAGGGGTTAGCAACCTTTAAAATACAGAGAGCGAAACATTTGTATGAGCAGCATTGTCTCCCAAAGCCATCCTTGTCATACTTGTCACTCCACATTTATATCTGTGACAGGGAAAATGCAGTATTAGAATTAGTAATAGACCTCAGATGTTCTTGCTTATCTGAGTAGCCAGCCTTTATATGAGCACTTCAGTTAGGATGGAAGATCTAATTGTCTGTTTTTGTAAATATTGTTTTTATCTAAATGACTGACTGGGGCTTTTAAGCTGGAGTTTATAGCAGTGAATGGGCCGCATTAGACTGTACAACAGTCTCCTGTGTGGTCAAACTACTCACTGTTAATCACGGCAATAAGATAAGCATAATTGGATATTTGATTTCCCGCAGCGTGTGAGTGCATGTACAGACAACATATTGATTTCCTCTGTCTTCATAATGAAAATGATTTAGCCTCAGTAAAGAAACACTCTGACTCTTATTGGCTCACCGGCGTGATAATTATCATGTGTGTTATGTTCTATAAGGACGCCGTCTCTGCCTCCAATATTCTCCCCCGCTGAACAAACGGCTCACTCCAAATCACACCATCAGTCTCTGCTGGGTTTGAAATGTGACGACTGAGACCCGCTGCTGGGATTTCTATTGGATCATGGTCATCAGCTTCCAGCAGCCAAGCAGGCGGCCTGCAGAGCATGGAATAAGGTGAGAGACGTGCTTGTTTTCATCCCGACTGTTTATATCCACAGTGTTTTGCATGATGATGCACAAGAGATGATCTTTGTCAGTTTATCTTTAATGTTTCTCTGACGAAACCGAGGATTATCCAGCTCTATTACAACAATAAAAGGAGAGGCACATATTTTTAAATTGCTGAGAAATAAAACAAAATGACAACCGTTAAAGTTGGAACAGACAACATCCATGTCATCAAACCTCATTTCCTTGGATGTCCTGCACCCACCGCACTGTACTAAAGCTTAGTAGGTCACAGCCGCCTTTACAAAATAGCAAAGCTCTAATAATAAATCAGGTAAAGATCACAGCATTAACCACAAGCATTAAGAATACCCAGTGCATTAAAATATGTCACCAAGAATCTGAGGACAAGACATCAATCTGAAGGCAGGGATGGCCTCACGGATCGGTGATAGAATCAATTGCATGTAGTAATCAATAACAACTCCATATTGTAGTATGTAATAACCAATGTGTGCTGATTTACTCTGAATATAATTATCATTGTCAGGGGTGTTACAGGGATTCTTATTGGCACAAGCTTAAGAGCTTTCAGTGCATCACTCTATTATTTAACATAACATCACATTATATTGTCAAATCTGCACATTAAGAAGGAAAGCACAGTTTTTTCCCCAGTAGGAGAGGATCTAGACCCACTACACTGGGACACCACCTTGTTATTTTTTAAGTCATAAATCATTTATTTATTATTACACAACATAATAAAACAGTAACAACAGATTTGTTTTAAAACCAAGACCTAAAGATTTAAAATGATGAACGATGGTTATCAAAACATGTTAGCATTTCTTTAGTACCCAGTCAATAATTAAACAAACATTTATGGCTTTCCTTCTGGAAGATTCCTGAAACTGTGGGAGCTGCAGTTGGAACAAATGGAGCCTCTCCACCTTGGCTGAGTTTCCTGGTGTATTAATCTCCGGCTGTCCTCTCCCTCGTCACAGTCTGTGGTGTACTAACGAGTTCGTGTTAGCGAGGTCGCTCAGGCGGAATCTGATGGTGCGTGGCAGTCTGTAGTCATAGTTTAGTTTTGTTTTGTTTTTTATCAGTAACTCTTCCACCAAGCAGAAAATGTGGGCCGCGGTGAGCCGAGAGCACACGGCCATACACTAATCAGTTGTGATAGTCTGGTAATTAATGGGATTTGTTAATTGGGTCTGTCCTCCCCAGAGACGTTTTCTGTGAATATTAATGGAACGTAAGCTAACCTCCCTCCTGCAGTCACTTGAATTTCGGCCACCTCAAACGCTGCGATTTTGTTTCACTGCGTCATCACTTTTATTGCAGAGACAAAAAAAAAAAGTGCTGTCCCAGAAATTCAGATGTTTATTACCATGTTATAGGGGCAGAGAATTCCCACAATGCTCCTCGCTGTCAGGATGCCAGGATGGGATAGGCTAGAGTTATAATCACGTTGGCAACGTCCTCTCAAGTTTGCAGTCAGTTTAGTTTTCCCTTCAAACGAGGCGATTTCTTTGGTTTCATCTCACTGAGCTGTCAGGTTCGGAAAACCTGAAAATAACATCTATGTGTAATAAACATGATTTACAGAGTTTTGTTTGCTTTAAATGTCTTCTATAGTTTTGCTACTGGAAAGTGTTTGACTGTGTGTCGTTTCAGGTGTGTTCCCCTCAAGGGACACTGAGGACTCTCTCCCAAAGACAAAGTTTCCACCAAAGTGCATTTTATTTTAGATCAAATTAGCAGTGTTTTATGTAACACTGGGTCCTTGTTTCCTTAAACATTTATATGTGGAATGTCTGTCTGGATTTTGACAACAAGGGATAAACTGGTGACAAGGCCAAAACTTCAAAAAGACACATTTTCTCGCCTACCTGCTGCAGCTGTGCCAACATTTTGTTTTCCTCTTTGGTCTCTAAGACAGCCGTCTCTAATGCCTGGGATGCATCCAAAGCAGCCGCTTGTGTCCTCTGTCACAAATCCCTGGGACATGTCTCACATGAAAATCAAACTTTTCTGTTTGAGACTTCTTGAGGTACTTTAAATGTGTGAACTTTTTTTATTTTCCACTTTTAAAGACAGATTTGTCATACTATGGGTCGTGTATGGGATTGATTTTTGACTTTGCAGAAAGAGGAGGAGGGATGCTGTGCTGCAGGAAACTGTAAGAAAACGAACCTTTAATACTTTCACTCTTCCTGCTCTTTTTTCCTTCATCCTCTCCTCCTCACACACCTGCTCCTGCTCCTCCTCCTCCTGTTCTGGGCTACAGCTGACTCGTCCCCCAAAGAGGACACGGTGTCCTCCCTCACTCCCCATGTGTCCTTGCTGTCATCAGCTCGGCGTTGGCCTCCCGAACGCTTTGTACTCACCGTCCTCTCCTTTCCTTGGCTGTTCCGTCCTGGCTGCTATATTGGTCCACCCGGTGTTTCTAAAAGCGTCTCCGGCTCATGGTGGTGCTTCCTCGCTGCCCTTGCCCCTCCTACTGCACCGACACAGCTGCTGTTTGGCTGAGCAAGGAGAGGAGGGGGCATCTCGCCACATGATTGGCTCCTTTGGAGCACAGAGAGGCAGGACGACACCTGCTGGAGCTGATGGATCACCTGTCTGCAGGAGAACCTGCTGTGCTCAGGACGCTGGCTCCCGAGGAGGACAGACGGTTCACCCGGCTCTGTCCTGACACGCAGGATGTTCCGTCTGAGCGCTGCAATAAAACACACTTAAAGGATAACTTTGACATTCTGTGTTTTTGAGTAAAGCCAACGCTGAACGTGTCCTAGCTGATAGCTTTACCTCTGTGCCACAGAGCACTGCTGTTGTTTTAGTGAGCCACACTGGAGCGCGCACACACACACACACACACACACACTGTAGTTTATGTTGAATCAGTCTCATATTAGCTGTGCTGCTACCCCAAATACTCAATGAAGCACCAAACGTGGATTAATCCGCTGCTGAAAATAGTCCCCAACACATCTGTTTCTCGTAGTTGGAGTCATCTTTGTGATGACAGGGGAAATACTACATGGACTGGTTACACAAAGTATTCTTTCCTCACATGAACATCTGACAGTGAAACATGAAAGTTGGGAAAAAAATTAACCACTATGTAAGTATTTTTAATGTGAGGTGTACTAATCTGTACACCTCACATTAGTTTGAACATTTGAATGATGAGTGGAAGGTTTGGTATAAAGTAAAACTTAAAATAAGAAACCACAAAAGAAACACAATGTGGGGAGAACAGAGGGAGGAGTGCAAGAAGGAAGGCAACATGTTCTGAGATGCTCCACAGAGACGGGCCAGGTGTTCCCCATTTTATTAATTAGCTCCGCCTACCTGGGAACATGCAAGAAAGCACAGGTAACGTCTCATGCGACTCAGGTTTATATTTTATTTCTGATGAATGATTTTAGTTGACTTTTGACTTGTCCTCTTCATAACAATAAATTAAAAGCAGGTTGTTGTGTACAGTTGTTTCTGCGCCTCTCCTGCTTCAGCACATCCAAGTGTTTCTCCTCAGAGCCCTGACCTTAAAGATGTGTATTTAAGGTGGAACTGGAAACCCAGCAAAAAAGAAAATGGTGATTTCTAACATTTCTAACATGTGCTTAGATACTTATTATTGTAAGGTAGACCCTACAACAATACATACAGAGAAAAACATAATATGATCCCCAAGCACTTTGGCGACAGTGAAAAGGAAAAACAGGCAGAACCAGGCTCAGAGAGGGGCAACCATCTGCAGTGATTGGTTGGGGCGAGAGAAGGAAGACAGGATAAAACCACAACCTCCAGCGGAGACGGACTGCTGAACGGGCCCCTCAGACCTTCCAGCACAGACGGACTGCTGAACGGGCCCCTCGGACCACCCCAGCGGAGACAGACACAGGGCCAGCAGGCGCGGGGACCTCTGGCAGGGTTGACGCTGACTGGAACTGAGCAGCACATTGGTTTAGCTCAGGCAGCGACAGCAGGGTGCAGTCCTCTGCTGGCTGAAAGAGTTCACAGAAACTGTCAACAGAGGGTGGAGGTGGCTGGGTAAACTCACCCGAGCTCTCAGCGGAGAACAATTGCTGAGAGGCTCAGAGTCAGGTAACACGGGTTGTGCTAGCTTCTTGGTTTCCAGGGGTCCAGAGTCAGCTGAGGGTTGAAGGTCAGCCTCTGGGGAGGCCCTGGGAAGAGTTACAGTCTCTAGAAAGGCCAGCTTTTGAGGGAATAAAACCGTCTTAATGAGTGCATCTTCTTGTTTAGCATGAGTGAGTGAAGAGGGCGGCTCAGCAGGAGACTGGGCTGCTAAAGGCTGAAGTACCGGTTGAGGTGAGAATGAAACTGGTGGTTGAGCAGATGATTGAGCTACAGGTAGCGGGGACACTGGAGACTGAGCTACAGGTAGCGGGGACACTGGAGACTGAGCTACAGGTAGCGGGGACACTGGAGACTGAGCTACAGGTAGCGGGGACACTGGAGACTGAGCTACAGGTAGCGGGGACACTGGAGACTGAGCTACAGGTAGCGGGGACACTGGAGACTGAGCTACAGGTAGCGGGGACACTGGAGACTGAGCTACAGGTAGCGGGGACACTGGAGACTGAGCTATAGGTAGCGGGGACACTGGAGACTGAGCTACAGGTAGCGGGGACACTGGAGACTGAGCTACAGGTAGCGGGGACACTGGAGACTGAGCTACAGGTAGCGGGGACACTGGAGACTGAGCTACAGGTAGCGGGGACACTGGAGACTGAGCAACAGGTAGCGAGGCAGATTGCGCTGGAGGTGTAATAGTGTAATAGGTGGTGGAGTGGTAGACTGAGCTAACGGCAACTGAAAAGGGGACTGAGGTAATGGTTGAGGTGAAAATGGTGGTGGAGTTGGCGACTGAGCAACAGGCCGGGTGGCTAAATGGGCTACAGGCCTCGCTGAAAGCAGTAATGATGGCTTTAAAGCAGGTGGCTGCTGGGCAGCTACCTGAGGTAGTGGTGGTTGAAGTCTAAGTGAAGAGAGGGATGGAGTAGGTCCTCCTGAGTCTCTGAAACACCGTTTAACTAGCTTGAAGAGCTCAGAGGAAACAGTCTTTCTTAGATTCTTCTGCTCTGAGTGAACAGGTAAACAACAGTCTTTTGCAAGCTGGCTGAGCTCGCCTGGGCTCTCAGCGGAAACAGGAGGCAGAGACGGCTCAGCTGAGCTGCTAGCGGAGGGAAGAGTGGGCTGCACTAGGTCAATAGTCTCTGGAAATGCAAGCTTAGCAGCAACAAGCACAGTTTTTGCATTTTCAGTCGCCGATTTAACCTTCAGTTTATTTGTTTTAGTTCTAGGCTCTAAAGGAGCATGAACAGTCATTTGTTTCTCCTGAGATGAAACAGCCCCCCTCAGATGGAACAGAGGAGGTGTTTTTGTCACTCACACAAGCCGGCTGCTCAGAAGTCCCAGAATCCAGCTGAGCTAAGGGGTGCCGGCGGCGTGAACGACGTTTCCTCCCCGATGAGGGAACAGAGGAAACTGGTGATGGTGAGCGATGAAGGCTTGCTCTTCATCCTCTGACCACATTGCTGCCAAGAAGGAGGCCGGCTCAGAATGGCACAAGGAGGAATTCCGCAGCAGCTGTGTTGAGATGCCTCTCTCCAATAGTGGTAGCTAGCTAGTGCTAGCGGAAAGCTCCATGTGCCACTGCTGCTGCTGTGTGGGCTTTGGGATAGAATACCGGGAGAGGGCGAAAGCTGCAAGCTCCCGAGCTTGTAGCACCTCCTGGGCTTCGTGCAGCTAGTCCATCAAGCCCATACATCCTCTTAGCTGGCGCAGATGCGGATTCCCCTCCAGGATCGCTTCGATAGCGTTAATCCCAACCTCCTTCGCCTTAGCATCCTTAGTGTGGGAAATCCACTTGACCAGGCTGTGGATGCGGGAGAGATCACACTCACGGGATGAATCCGCTGGGTCCAGGTTGTGGTCGCATCGTTCTGTCATGCTGTGTGAAGGCAGGCAGGGAGGAAGGACCCAAAATGCAGGACTCAATGAGGCAAAGGTGAACTCAAAATAAACAGCTTTATTGCAGGTTGCAGACTGAACAGCAAAACGGGTAACAGAACACACAGCGTAATCTGAGGGTGAGCAGACGTTAACCACACAACAGAGAGCAAAGGAAAACACAGGGCTTATATACACTGGGGAGTAATCAGGGAATGGGAAACAGGACGGAGACACAGCTGGGAGAAATTAGACTAACGAGACAGGAGAGAAGTAGAACTGAACACTCTGACATCAGACTGGGACTATCAAAATAAAACACGAAACAAATCACAAAGATACAGACTTGACACTGAGAGGCAGACTGAAAGAATATAACACATGGAACCTAGGAACGACAGAGACTTAAAGAAGAATTAACATCAAACTAAATTCATGACCAGAACCAAACTGAAACCTAGAATAAAAATAAGCAAAACAACACATCTCAAGAATCAGAATATAAATCATAATCTAGAAAAACACCAAAATATAAGAAACAGAAAATGCTGACCCAGAACCGTGACACGAAGTTTGTTCGTGATCTTATTGCTGTGTGTGACGCATCCATAAATTAAGTAAACTAACTGATGTACCATATTAATCAAACAAAGCCAAACAGCGGTGATAATATCAGCCCAATGAGAGTCACTATCTGTGTGATTTGTGCATTTTTTTTGTCCCACCATTCCTGCAGAGTTACTGCAATAGCAAGTAAGTATAACAAAAGACTGCACAGCACTTTCAGGCGGGCTTGTGTTGCTGCACACTATAGATGCCCCATAATAGAAAGAACAAGTTAAAATCAGTCAGAAAATGGAAAATCACCAAGAATGATAGTGATTCATGCATGGGCGATATAAAGAGAAGAACGTTTGGCTGTTTGGAGATAGGACAGACTTTGCTTATGCTCTGCAAATGTAAGATCAACACAAGGTCACCTGCTAATAATAAAGATGTGTAATGAGAACTTATGTCTGAGAATTAAACACAAGCGCCCCAGCTAAGTCTGCACGCCAGCTGAAAACTTTTGTTCTTTCCATGTTCTCCCCACATCTTCAAGTCTCCAGCTACTCCAGCTTCCTCCTACTATCCAAAGACATGCATGTTCGTGGGTTTAGTTAACATACAATAGAATGGCAACCTGTCCCAGGTGTACCCGCTTCCCAACCTATGACTGCTGGGATTGGCTCCAGTCGCCTTTAAGCAGACGTAAAGTTTTTTGTTGTGGAAAAAAAACAGCCACATGACCGATAATACAATGGAAACAGCAAAAGATGTAGTGAGTTCCTGTTTTTTTTTTTTAATTTTAGTCTTGATTGTGAAAATAATAAATCTAGCACTAAAGAAGAAAAATTCCACTTGCAACCAGGTTTAACTTGTAGAAAGGCTGAAATCAGAAGAGTGGAGGTTGTTATAGCAGCACATCACTGCCTCTTTCTCTTTGTCTCCGCCACACAGCTCTGCCTAAAAATGCTTTTCCCATATTGCTCTGCACTCTGTGTGTTTAGAAGCTTTAAAGACACAAACAGATACAGAAACAGAGTCATCATTGTCTCACTACGCTATTATGAGCAAAAGCAGAGCGCTGTGTGAGGAGGAGAAGACAAAGGCACAGAGGAAGCGAGCGAGGCTCCACCGAAAATCATCTCAGAAGAAAAAGTCATTACATAAAATAATCATGTCAGCAACAGCAGCAGGAGAAAGAGAGAGAGACGTTTTTCCTTTTACAGTTATTTCACGGAGTATTCCTATATTCATTTCAAGTACTTTGATCACGACACAGTAATATCCAGAAACTTCTGCCTGTCTTTGTTCTTCTATCCTTTTGTTTTATTTTCTTATTCCTGTGTCAATCAGCATGACCATAGTTGAGGAGCATTTTTACATTTTTAAGAAAATGCATTCAAATCTGAACCAACCAGTCAACAGTTCCAGTTGCCAGTTACGTGTCTGAGGCTGAAGGAACAGTCCAAGTCCAACCAAATAGGAACGTGTAACACAACCAGAGAGGCAGCGACAGCAACCCCCAGGTTTATTAAAGGTGTCAAACCAGAGTACTCCCAGTACTGGGATGTCATATCAACAGTGTTGGGGAGTAACGGAGTACATGTACCGCTATTACGTATTTAAAATACAAAATATGAGTAACTGTATTCTGTTACAGTTACCGTTTAAAAAGGTGGTATTTAGAATACAGTTACTTTGTTGAAATAAGGGATTACACTGCTGTCTTTTCCTGTTTGATATGTTCGGCTATGCCCTCTCTATTTTTGGTGATTCCACGCCAGTGGAAACCCAAACAAAACACGCATTAAGAGGCTCTAATGCCTGTGTCTCAATCTCGTGTCTCATAATGACGTGAAGAAATATTTTAAAAATGATTTCATATGAAGGCAATAGCAGAGTGTTACAGGCATCGCCCTAAAGAATGTAGCTTCATGGGCAGTGTAGTCCGTGCTGCAGGGAGAATGGACTGCCATACCCGTTATGTGTCTGTGAGCGAGGGAGGGAGAAAGAGGAGTTGTCATCGAGCAGAAACGGGAGATGAAAGCGTGTACATATAATAATAACCACTGCAGCCAAGAAGAGTGCCTGACGAGCCCAGTTGTAAGTAAGTTATTAAGACTCGACTGTACGCTGTGTTCGTGTTTTCCTCCGAAACAGTAAGTTCCGGTGGAGCAGCCTTTAAACGCCTCTCTCTGTCTCTCGCTAGCAAAGTTGATCCAGACAACAAAGTAAAGCTAGTTTTCAGCTACGAGCCCGACAGGAACCCGACGTATTAGCCAGAGGTCCCTTTACTACGGTTCAGAGCCGCAGACCTGTTTGATATACGCCTGGAATAGTTTTCTATACGAAATTGCTGCAATTTTAATTTTATATTAAGATTTGAATAATCTAGTTACTATTGGTATAGCAAGTAGCCTTCAGTAATAGTAATAAATCACAGCAATAGTACATTCATGTAGTTGTCAAAAGCATGATAATATATTAAGTAATCCAAAGTATTCAGAATACGTTACTCTCGCTGAGTAACGTAACAGAATACGTTACAAAATACATTTTGGGGCATGTATTCTGTAATCTGTAGTGGAATACATTTTAAAAGTAACCTTCCCAACACTACATATCAAACATGCAGATCATCAACAATGCGAGATCCAGCGACCACCACCTGTGCTGTTGACCAACAGGCTGCTGGTGCAAACTATGCTACTGTTGGCTGAAGACAGAGGAGGAGGAGTGGGTGGAGGTGTGTTTGGAGCCAGAGAAAGAGGTGGCGTGAGACTGAGGGAGATTGGGGGGTGGGGTTGTAGGTAATGTGTAGTTGTGGGCAGTCTGAAGCAGTTATATAACACGATGAATGAAAGATGATTTTTACACATTTCTCTCATTGTTATTGCATCTGCTGCAGATGTTAAAATGTGGACGTGCTCAGATATCTACCCTTCACAGCCGTCTCCCAGCACAAGCACACAAGGTTTTATAAGGGATCTGACTAAGTGAGAACGTCTGTCTGATGGTGGTGATTGGAAACAATTCTTGGTTTCTGTTATATTTTTATTCTTACCTCTTTCTATCTCAGTCTCTATCCATGGGTTTACCTCCTTTTTATTTTGAAGATCAGATTTCATATGTTTTTCAGTGTTTCTACCTCCCTCCTTTGTTCTTTTCCCCATCCTTTTCTAATTGCATAGATTGAGTTCACCTGTGCATGTTATCTCGCCCCCTGCCATGCATTAGTTATGTAATCTTCTCTCTCAGTCATCCCCCTGTCCCATCTTTGTCCCATCTTACTGCTGTAAGGTCTGTTTGTGTCCACATAAAAACTTTAACACACTTTGTAACCACCTTGTAACTTTCATATGCAAAAGTGAGGATTTTTAGCCTTCACATTATTAATATTTGAATTCTGAAACAAACTAAATAATGAATATGAATCTGTATCACTCTTGTATGTTATCTAAAATTGATGTAGCATTAACACCTCCTACAATGCTAATTGGATGGTGGCTCAGAGAGAACAGCAGGGCTGCACGCAGGAGGAGAGAGGAGGGAGGCTGAGAGGCATGAGGGACAAAGCACAAAGTAACGAGGATATACTGCATTGGTGGAGCCACCTTAGTCAGGTGGATATCTAACATTTGCACAAGTAAAATTGTATGAAGTTATATTTGTCTGGTTCCAAGGTTCACTTCATTGTTTGTTAACTTCTTTGGGATGTGGGACACTGGAAACCCTGAGCTGAGCCACTAAACGATGTGGGCATTGTTTCTTTGTTAACCAATAATCTGACTGATTTTATGTGCAAATACTGACATGTCTGTACTGCAACAGCACAATATCTATAAATCAATACTGATAGTTTGGATTTTAAGAAAGGAAGGAAAACAGACAGGCACAAGGAGACATTTTAAAAAAATAACTAGTTTAACAGCCACAAACGTAATCATACTCCAACTCCAGGTTTCCTGCCTCGGTTTGTGTCTTTGAGCCGTGCATGGTGGCTTCTCTTCAGAACCAGAGAGAAGGAGAAGGTGATGACAAGTGGAGGTGAGAAGAAGGTGTGAGGTCCAGCATGTTCACACCTTTGGAGGCTGCAGCAGGAGAGAGTGGAGAGTCAGCATCTATTTTCCACACAGGTCCCACGAACCTCGGCATGGACAGCAGGTACCGTGTCATCTTTACCCTCGGCTCTCTAGCTGAAGATATCAAAGTCAAACCGAGGCTGGACCTTCATCGCTGACATCACTCCATCACTGACTTGTGAGGCATTTGCAATCCCAGAGAAGAGATGGGAAAAATTAGTTACAGACACAAAAACAGCTGCCTGTGGAAACAGAGCCTTGTAAAATTAAAGGGCCACTTCACTAAAGTACACTGTTTTTCTGCTTGGGCTCCAACTAGCAGGGGGGAAAGTGTCCACTTGCAGGTAACTACAAGACAATGTGTTTTTTTAAAGTGCTTTATCCTGATTTTTTTGTGTATACGTCTTTGAATGATCTGCATGTATGTAATGATGAGCGCTGCATGAACACTTTAAGGTTGTGGAATAACCAAATCCCTGCAGATTTTCCATCAAACAGGAGCTGTGAGGGGCAGTTGTCCACCTTCGGAAATGTATACTTAAAGAAATGTCATCAGTAAAGAGACTCGGTGTGATCCCTAGATGTTTATCAGTGGCACAGTTTAATAAAACTAATGAGTTCATGGAAGCGACAGGTGAAAATATTGCTCGACGCTGGCATGCAGTCTCTCGACGTGGTGGAGGGATTTTAATCTGAACATTATTCCTGTTCACAGCGGGAATCTGCATCTCATTTCACGAGATTTAACATGGATGTTAAAACTCAGTTGTCTGCTGCACTTCTTTCAGCGCTGTAACAAAAGCTTTGGGATATTTAATGCAAAGCTGCGTCTTTGCACTGACAAACCTGACGTGACAGTAAAATGAGCCTTTCTCGAGCCTTGTCAGCCCTGTAGAGATTTGAATAAAACAAAACGGCGGCCTCGAAACAAACAGGATAATTATGGCCTCGGGTGCCTGCGCCTGTCTCTCTTCCTGTTGCTTTTATTCCACAAACACTGAACTGGAAAAAGTCGCCTCTTGTCGCAGAGCGGCACCTCTGCGAGTGTTCAATGGCAGATGTTCAAACCGTGACAGATGAAAATGAATCTTTCTTTCGTGCACTCTTTAAAAAAAAAAGAAAAGGCGAGACAATAGAGGATTGTGAGTTATGTAACTCGCTGTAAACCTTCAAGCACACTGGAAGCGGAGGAGGAGGCGGAAGCTGCACTGCTAAAAATCTGCTTTTACTAGGATTGTTTAGCTGTTTTGTTTCGTCCCATCTTCCTACATTATCAGCTCTGTATAATATCTGGAAAATACCCACAGCATTTCTGCAAGGACTGATGGGACTATCTCTACAGGCTCGCAGAGACAATAATGCGCGGCATACACGGAGGAATGTCACAGACCCTCAGCTGCATTTCTAAAGCCTATTTCTAATGAGAAAATTTTACAAATAGCAGGAAAATGTTGCGCTTGAAAAAATGTCTGCGGACTTCATATGGGGGTGGCTGTAGCTCAGGTGGCAGAGCGGATCAGCCACTAACCAGAAGGTCGGTGGTTCAATCCCAGGCTGCTCCAGCCTGCATGCCAAATATCCTTGGGCAAGATACTAACCCCATGTTGCTCTCCGATGCATCCATCGGAGTGTGAATGTGTATGAATGTTAGATACTTAGCACTTGAGCTTAGAAGTGCTTGTGTGATTGGGTGAATGAATTAGCTGTATAAAGTGCTTTGAGTGCTCGGACAGAGTAGAAAAGCGCTATATAAGAACTAGTCCATTTACCATTTATAAGCAGCCCTTTCAGTTTTGTTGAGTGAGGGTTTTCTATGCTTTTAGTTCACCTGCTGGTATTTTTATCTGTACTTCTTGAAAGCACTGCAGGTTCAGAAACACTTAGTATTACAGATCGAGCCTCTGGACTCCAAATACGTGCATATCGTTCAGCGTGGCGGCTTTATTTTTCGCATTTACCTGGTAAAATCAGAAGAAAAGTGCTGCCGAAAGTGGTCTTTGTTTTCTTTACTAAACAATGAGCACAAATTATTTGTTCTTTAAGAAAAATTGATTTAAATTAGTGATCGTTGTGTGACAATGTGAAAAATACAAAATCTCTCAGCAGGATAAAACAGGGGAGGTTCAGATAGGAGTCACGATAAACATGAATCCACATCTGCCTGTAAGTAGTAATAAAATCCACAAACTTGTTAAGAATAATACAAAACTGTTGCTTTCTAGGAAGCCGACTGAGAAACAGTGAAGTCATTTGTATGTTTAAAGCTTTAGGGGGTTTAAACACACACACAGACACACTATAATAGATTTGGTCATTTTCACAATGAAAGATCCCCCAGAGAAAAACTGCACTGAAGTAAAAGTACTTTTACTCAGGAACAAAGAGTTTAAGATGGATTAATAAATATTGAACTGTCATGGTTCACGGTTTGACTTAGTGGCAGGACGTGCTGGGACAAGTTCCAGTGAAAACACTTTGATGGAAACTTGTGTTTGAAGTTATTCTGAAATTTTCTGAAACATTTATTCATACGAAAGTGTTTCTTTGCTTTGATATCAGAGTGTGTCAGGCAGGTTTCAGGTGGAAACAACAGGAAACGATCTGTGATGGTGGAGGATGGGTCAGATAGGTGAAGTACTAAGGTGACAGGTGAACCAAATTAAGTCAGCCTGAGTTACACAACCACACCTGTGTAGTCTAAAAAACTGGCAAGCGTGGAGAGAAACTTATAATAATTGTAGATTAACACCAGGTTTAAACACAGGCTGATTAACTACTGGGCAAAGTGGCAAAACAAGATTTAGACTACTAAGAGTAGCTAAGGTGAGTACTTAATGTACACACTGGATCATAAATGATTCTTTAATATGTATGTCACTTTAATGTCGCATTAAAATGCATTTTTTTCTTTTCATTTGCGTGCACATTCGTAGCCGGTCTGCAGCAGCGTGCAGGGAGCGAGTGTCAGTCATCAGCTGGAGTCGTGCCGAGCGCTGAGACGGCTGTCCTTTGCTGTGCGTCACTGAAAATTAGCAGCTGAGGCAAACAAGTCATAATCATCATATTTCAGACACGCTGATGTCAGAAGAAGACGGGCATTTATCAAAGACTCCTCTCTTTGTGTTTGACTGAGTTGCCTGCAGCAGTTATAGGTCAGCAGATGACAGAAACAACAAAGAATGTGATATTTGTGGCACGGTATGGATAAATAGATAATGTATGAATAATGTATACATGTATGGATAAGTCGAAAGAAAGATGTACTCAGGCCCATAAATTATCATAAATGAGCTCGCAGACAGCAGGATATTACCCCTGCTGCTGATCATCATTCTATAGAAGGAAACAACACAACTGTAGATGGTTGAAAGATTACACCTGAAATAATCACAGTGTGTACTGTCACTTAACTCCACTCTTTACTGTACTGCGTTTACTCTGAATTACTCATCCTCGTTGCAAATATCCTGTTGCAATATGCGTGCTATATTTACATGGACACAGGTTATGATGATTTATAAACTGAATAATCAGTGTAGAGTCTAATAAGTGAACTGTTATTCTCATATATTAAAAATGGGCCTTATCAGACTGAGGAGTTAATGAGAAGCCAAAACTAGATCTCAGGAAAACACTCCCACATTCGCTCCTTTAAATATTTTACTGCATTTTTGCCTTTATTGATAGTTGTTTTGAGGTGCAGACAAAAAGAGATTCAAAGGTTAATGAAAGTGTATTCTGGCAGGAAATGAAGGCTCATAGCACAAAGGTGCAGTATTTCTCCTTCGCTGCTGAAGTGCTGCTTTGGGTTAGATTCCAGAAATATGAAAAATCTCATTAAAAATACAATTAATGCAAATATAGCTACAACAGAGCCCGAAGTCATGCAGGTTGTTTCGTATGTTTAGAAAATGTTTGGAACGTCTGTTTTGTTGTTAATTCACTTAGAATACAACCAATATTTCTCGAAAACTGAATAAAATGCAGATTTTATTCAGCTGGTGGTGTATACACCACCAGCCATCAACTTCATGTGTTTTAATTATTACTGTAATCATGCTTCTGAATGGGTAAATCATCCATTCTGATCATTAAAGTGAATCTCTTTTGCTCATTTGCATCTCCATAGTATTATTCTTGGAAGGCTAATCCTTCTTAATGACATCATACAGCTGCAAGAGAAGAAAAAATTGTCTAAAACTGACTGTTTAGAGCAGTCTGAGCTTCTGATTCACATGGAAACATAAAAATGCTGACCTCATTTGGACATATTTAATGTGAATATCCACCACCAAAACAGGAGATATGACTGGAAAAGCAAACTAGGAACACTTTAATAAACAGGAAGTAGTGCAGGATATTCAGATGACCTCTGTAGGAGCAGTGTTACATTTTGTTTCACCCGGGTGTGAGAAAAGAGGTTTTGTTTGCCTAAACAAGACGTTTGGATGTCCAAGCATCATTAAAGGGGGTGCTGATGGAGTCATATTCTGACTGTTCAGAAACAAGAAAAAAGACAAAGAACAAAAGAAAGAGAAACATGTATGAGTAGCTTACTGGAGATCATTTTGTGGTGCTTTATGGGACCCAGTCCTGCTGCTGGGTTCCTGTCCACCTGAGAGATACCAGGACTACTCCTGGTGTCTGTCTGCCCTCTTAGGGCCCACACAAAACATATCATGGTAGTACGTGTGGATGTGCCATCCTGGTTGAGCTGGACTACCTGTGCAGGCTGAATGGGCTGCAGGTACCGTCTGCTACCACAGGGACACAGGGACTGATGCTGAACCATTTCCATGTGAAGGTCATCTCGTTGTTGCTTCTTCAGTTCACCTGTTGTCTCTTTGATTTGCACCAACGCAGCTGAAATGGATTCACAATCATTTCTTCTTCTTCTTAACTAGATGGACTGATGTCCCTTTTGTGTTATACTGTAACAGTCCCTTGGCATTCCCTTGTTTTTTTGTCCATTACAGAAGGTGGAGGAGGACTCCGCCCTCTAGTCCCAGCAGCAGAGTTAGATGCTTTAGTTAACTTTGGTTAATTCTGGTTAACTTTAAATAACTTTAAGAACATGGTATGCTAACTATTGCAACAAATTACAAAAGCTATCATAACCCTGCAGCACTTCACTATTTCACCATGAAGCCTTTTCCTATACTGTATAAGCAAAGATATAAAAGAATTGGTTATGACAGAATGTGAATTTATTCATATTTTCTCTCCCAAAATTTGTCTCTTTTTCTTCATTCTGTATTTTTCTGTCAGGTAGAAGTTAAAGCTGTGAAAAAGTCTTTGAGATGACAAAATCTTTTTCCTGGAACTTGTTTCTTAACATTTTGAAACAACAGTGTCATTTTTGTTGTTGTCCCAGCTTACTTTAAAGCAGAAATGATGCATACTTTTGGCTGATGGAAATGTTTTACAGTGTAGGAGGAGCATCCGGACAAATCCTGAGAGTTTTCGGTGAGAAACAGGCTGATAAATTAAAGAGGAAGCTCCTCTTTTGAACATGAGCACAGACAGCAGCTTACACAGTATTTGCTTGCACTTAGTGCCTGAATGAATCATTCACTCCTATAATTTATTGACTGGCACCTATAAATGATGAATGACCAGGACGGAGCCTTTGGCAGCAGCTGAAATCCTCTGCGGGGGAGAGAAAGCAGGAAGCTGGAAAATATGAAAAACAGGCGGCCATAAATAAAACAGCCTTAATCACATATTGTTGTCACAAATCCCAGAACAAAGACAGGCGTCCTTCTTCTCTGAAACCCAGCGGAAAAACAACAGTCACCCAGCAAGAAGCATAGCCATATGCCTCAGATACACCTTGGCAGTTCCTATAATTACACTTTATCCTACAACAGTATTCTGCTGCTGGGACAGTAGTTATTTACTACTGAGGGCTTGAATTATTCATATTGACTGTCTGGGCTACCCCAAAAGAATTAGCTCTGGTGATGGCTGTAAGCATGCCCATATGTTCTTAACTGACAGACAGCACTGTGAAATTCTTCCACGGTGGAGCCGGAATAAAGATTGTTAGTTTTATGTCAAAAATGACGTCACACTGCCATTGTAGGGCCTGCGCTCAGGTGTCATTTTGGGCTCCAGTTTTTGTGAGCTGGTACATGACAGGCAGGAGAGCCGGTCTCTACCTGTATGACACAGTATTTGTATTTGAAATGGATTTGAATGTCGTGCTTGCAGTGTTTTTAATAGTTTTTGGTTTTCATCATCTGGGACCGCTGCGAACTCTGTTTAGATTGTGTGATGTTCACACTGCTGGAGTCAACGTGAAATGATCATTAGTCTGATCAAGTCAGCTGTGAAAACCAATCCACACTCAATGTCATGACACCGTTGAACCAATAAGCAACCAGGGAGTGAAGTAACAGGTGGAACCAGGTGTCTACAAAAACAGCAGACAAAGAGAAGTGAGCATTAAGGCCAGACACGAGTTTCAGTGGGCCGGACCTCTTCTAATGCGAGCAAGAAGGACATCTCGGATATCAGATCAGCTGTTTCCACTTTCTGTCGAGCAACCAGACTTAGCACACATCTTAGACTCTTTGTCTTTCTTTGTTGAGATCAGATAATTTGATGTCAGCATTTTGCCCAGTAACCATCTAGCAACAGGCTAAATTGGCCCATTTTAAGTATATAAAACATCTACACTCTTTTTAAGTTTTCTCAGTGCGGTTACATTTATTTCAGTTTACCACAAGAACCAACAGACCAGTCAACACTGTAAAATGTTTTTTCCCAGCTCCTATAATGCACTAAAGCCCCCCTAAATTAAGTATGTCATTCAAGCAGCAGTTCTCTCTGTATGAAACCAGCATTGTGTTGCATTTTGACTGACGGGTCTTCAAGTCACCCACTCCTCATTTGAGAAAGCTGAGGTCTAGACACGCTTATGCAAATCATGATATCGCGGTGTGATGCAATGCTTCTAAATCTCCTGAAAATCTCTGACACTAGTCATTGCCGATCTAAAATAAGCATGCATTTAACAGCTGCACACCTTATTTCGTTTCTCAAACGTGTTTTCTGAAACACATTTTCCCGGACTAATAAAAGTAAAAGCTTGCGAGTCGTGATGTTGGTCTCAATTTGGACTCTAGGAGCAAACAAATCAGTCAGGTGCCGGTTCTAAATTGCTAAGCAGTGAAAGAAGCGGAGCAGGTAAATATATTTGCAACGGGGGCAACAGTGTGTGCCCTGTGCGGAGATTGAAACCCTGATGTTCCAGTTGGATTTGAACCACGATCCTCTGAGTAAAAACTCCCCGATTCAACCAGCTGGGTTATGCAGCAACTGTGCCAGGGGAGAAAATAATTCCTGCAGATCACAAAAAGATGACTAAATACGCTCACCTGGCAGCTGTGGTCAGCACGTGGCAGAGCAGGTTAGCCACTAATGGTTTGGTTGGTTGTTTGATCCCCTGCAATTTCTTCAAACTTCCAGAGAGATTGAAGACCGACTACACCCTGAGCAAGATGGATATCTGTTTCTTCTCTTTAGTATAAAGACAGAGGTCCAGGTTGTGCAGTCCATCATACAGTAACCTGAGCCTCTCTGTTGCTATCTATTAGCTGTCATGTTGGGGAGTTTTCAGCCAGAAATTATCATATTTGGGCGAGAGGGTGGAGTGCTAACACAAGCAAGCTTGTTTATCAGGCTGCATCCATTTATGGATTGTATGAGTGCAATGCACAGACACAGATAGCTGCTAATTAGTGCCGAGCAAGAGACAAATTAAAAAAAACAGAATTTCACTCAGCAAAAATGGAGGACATACTCATCATTACAGCTTGTTATGAATGGGGGATTAGCTTTAGAGACTAAAACAACGTGTTGTATCAGGCTGTGAACATTATCGTTTCTGCTGTAAAGCTGGACATTTTAACATGGGATGACTCACTTTTGGAATCTAAAGTGGACAACAGAGGAACTGCAAGTTCATTTTTCACTTTCAGATGTTTTCACCTGGTTCCAAAATTGCTAAAATCATGTCCATTCCAACATTAGGAGACTGAAACAAACAGCTGCTGGCACTAATTCTTCTCTCGGAGCTCGTGTTGCTGCTGCCTTATAGTTTCAACTCTTTTCAAATGGATGGAACTCAACTAATGTCTCCTTTTTACATATCTATATATAATCTTGTTTAATTAATGAGATCCTGGACGTACATCAAAACGCTTTGAATCGCTGAGCCTTTGAACCTCCAATTACCAAATGAAACTTTCTGTTCCTTTTATCTGCAGTCTTTTTTTCTGCAGCTGTGTGCGACTGTTAAAATAAATTACACTTTATGGAGTGTGGAGCAGTGAATGAATGAGGCTGTTTTCCAGGTCTGAGAGTTTGTTTTGTGCCTGTTGTTCTGGGCTTCTGCGTTCAGGCTGCTCTCCTGTGAGTTGCTGCTTATTTTGCACATGTCTGGCGAGGACTATTTCCTCTTTGTCACATTAATCAGGGTAAAAAGCAACAGCAGAAGGTTTTCTGCGCAAACTCTCGCCTTTGTTTAATGTATTCATTATCTCATGATGCAACGTTTTCCCCTCGGCGCCGGTGCTGACCTCTCTGAGCCAAACGCTTGAACCTTATACGACTTAGAGCCGCTAACTACGAACCTCCTTTTTGACTTCTAAGTGTCAGAAGCACAGAGGCCATCTACGCGTGAAGCACTCATAAATAAAACATGGTGGGGTTGTTTTGTATGACAGGTGGATCGGACCAGGGATTATTTCTGCAGATAGAAGGAAGAAGTGCCGTCACCCACGAGCTGCCGTGCACACAGGGCTGTCTCATGCATCTACACACCGCACATCTTTTAACTCTTATTACTTTGTATTTCTTCCCAGCTGACAAGTAAAATCAGTGTAAAGTAGGAAGGGGATTGCTGTTTAATGTGCTCAGGAGCTTTGATCCCAAGAGAGATGCAGCACTCAGGAGCGCCTCATGGAAATCTGAGAGCCGCACGCTGCATACTGATAATAAGACTGCGACAAACTGAAGAATTAATGCAGCTCCACGTCCCTGCGTTTATTAATCACGCTGTTACATTAATTATTTAGTCAGTTATTGTTTTTACATGTTTTGACAAAAACTACCTCTTAATTGTGCGCATTTAAACCCCTGTTAGAACAACATGTTCTCATTCCCAGTGCGTCAAATACTGCTTTAGGTGTCCCACACACGAGCTGTGTTGGTGCGGGATCTTACACTCACCAAATAGCCACATATGAATGCTTAAAAAGACCCCCAGCATAATCTTTTAAATACTAAATGCTTTATTTATACATAATCTTTTAAAAATAGAGTTCAAGGAGTGCTTTGACAGACAAGTAAAAGCAAAGTGCTAAATTCATACAGAGAGCTGGACATTAAGGACAGAAATAGAACAGAATAGAGTTAAAGAGAACTTCAAACAATTACAAAACAGCAGGAGATGAGAGAGACATGAAGACAACAGACAACATCACATAAAAGCGAGTTTATAAAAGTGTGTTTTTAAAAGTCGTCTGAAAAGAGTCACAAATCTTGTAAAATTGAGGGTCCTGATGGCAACAGCAAATATACCTTTAGATTTCCCCATTTGGAAGGAGGGCAGCACTGAGAGATGGCTCCATACATCAGGCATATTATTCTGACACTGACAGGTGAACATACTCATTATCTCTTCATTATGGCACCTTATTGTGGGTGGGCTGTATTAGAGATCAAGTGAACATTTTGTCCTCAAAGTTGATGTTAGAAACAGAAAAAAATAGATTTGAGTGAATCTGTAGAAAGATCAAGCTGTGGTGGACAGACGACTGTGTCAAAGCATGGCTCAAACCAAATTGCAGCTCTTGTGGGCTGTTCCTCATCTGCAGAGGTCAGTATCTATCAAAAGTGGTCCAAGCAAGGAACATTGATGAACCAGTGGCAGGGTCATGAGTGGCTCAATGATGCACGTGGGGAGCAAAGCCTGGCTCAAGTGGTCCGATCCAACAGATGAGCTGCTGTAGCTCAAACTGCAGAAAAAGCTGATGTTGGTTCTCTGAGAAATGTGTTGCCATCAAAGGGAACGTGAGCATCAGAAGTGGACTACGGAGCAATGGACAAAGTGTGCATCCCTTACCTGGAAAACACCCGGCACAAGGGTGCAATACGGGAAGAAGGCGAGCTGGTGGAGGCAGTGTGATGCTTTGGGTCATGTTCTGTTGGGAAACCTTGGGTCCTGCCATCCATGTGACTGTTAGTTTGACACGTACCACCTACCTGAGCATTGTTTCAGACTATTAACACCCTTTCATAGAAATGGTATTCCCTGCATGCTGTGGCCTCTTTCAGCATGGTTTCACAGAGTAATCACTCTGAGGTTCCTCAGATCTTAATCCAGTCGAGCATCTGTGCAATGTGCTGGACAAACAAGTCTGAGGCTCCACCTCACAGCTTGCAGGACATTAAAGGATCTGTTGCGAGCTTTTTGATACAGATACTACAGCACACCTTTAGGGGTCTAGTGGAGTCCATGCCTCGGTGGGCCGGGGCTGTTTTGGCAGCATAAGGGGGACCAAACCTATTGTAGGTAAGTGGCCATATTGTTATGGTGCATCTGAATATACTTTGAATGAGCATGTTCATGTTATGAAGGAGCGTGTTTCTTAACCGTCTTTTCCTAAACCAAAACAAGGAGCCTTAGGGCCCCAAATCTAACCAGAGAGTAAAAGGAAAAGTTAAAAGTGAGTGAAAAGCAAAGAAACAACATTTTCATGCTCCTGCCAAGATTTGTGGAGCACAGGATCCAAATGCAGGACTCCAGGCATTTGAAAATAACAAAAAGCAAACTTTTTATTACTTTTTATTACTTTTTATTACGTTGATAACTAAAGTCCAAAGGCAAAATCCAAACAAACAGAAATCCAAAGTCATCACAGGGAGCCCAAGAAGGCAAACTAAAGGCAGGAACAAGACTGACTGAGGACTGGAGTCAGGAGTGGAATGAGATAGAAATTATGCAAAATATTAGTAATTAATTATATTATTCATTGTAATAATATTTTTAAAATAAGAAAGCTTAAATTAATCACAATGACAACCCCGAACGAGGAAGTCAAAACTTTCCACACACAAACATAAAAACATAAAGCAGCAAGTCTGCTTCTCAAGTCTTACATTTTGGATCCTGTTTAACTAATTAATCAATCTGTGTTCACTTAGTTCGACAAACTTTTACTGTTTGGATTTTTTATTTCAGACTTTTACGGTAATTTATTTTATAGCGGTGTTGCCAAATTTAAAGGTTGCGCATTTAATGAGACTCAGAATTGACGACGAGTGTCTGAAATAACACAGTGACATTAAAGCTGAGATGAACAAACGTGTAACTGCACCTTGCTTCTGGTTGTTTGTTTCTGCTGCACAATGCAAGCTGGAAAAGTGACAAAGGCACCGTGTCGTGACTGCGTTAACCCCACCTGTGAGAACGTGCTGTATTAGCCTGAACATTGAGATTTCAGATGGATTTCCTGAAGCATGCTGCTGTGACTTCTCTTCTCTCACCCCACTGAAAACAATACCTTTTTTTAATCTGAGTCCTGTGTATCCCTGGAGGCTTGACTCCAAACTGCTCACCTTTCCTCCAATAGGTCAGGTGACCCCCCACGCAGAGGCCAGCACGGAGGCAGCCATGCTGACGAGTCTCATTCTCAATACTAATTGTGCAGAGCGGCAGCTTCGGTGTAATCAAAGCATCGTCAGCATGAGCACGGCCACCTCAATATCTGTTTTATAACATCCATGCAGCAGTGATGTAGGCAGCTGTCGGTGGTCCAATCAGAGTGCATGAAGGTGCGAGGAGCGGCCTGCAGATCAGACGGCTGATTGGTCGGCAAACTTCTGTACCGCGTCACTGTTAATCTAATCAAATGAAGACATTCAGCTTTCATGATTGATTTGATCAAAGAAATAATCTGTCAGTGGAGAATATGCCACACAGCTCCAGTTACTACTATTGTTCTTTGTTTTCTAAGTAATAGAGTCTAAGTTGTAATAATAGTGGACATTTCAGTTTCCCCTCTATATAATAGTATATCATGAGTCCTCCAGCTGGTGCAGTTCATGGTTAAAATAACCCCTCAACTCGCAGCAGATCTCCAGAGCAGAAGGAAGAATGACAAAGGATAGACTCTCTGGAGAAGCAACTAAAACACAGGAAGAAAACAAACTTAAATTTTCAGAGTAGTGTAAGGACTTCGCCTAATTGCTGATTATTTGCTTATGACTTCAGCACATCCTCAATTCTGCAGTGTCAGCTGGCACCATTTGGTCAAAGCTGCTGCCGTGTCTCATTTACGGACAAGGTGTTACAAAAATAGTAAACAGGATGTGTCCATAGAGAGCAGACTTACTGTTGTAAAAGTCAATCTCAGTTTTATTAAACCTAACCAGCAAATAGAAAAAAGGAAAAAGTGAGTGAAGATGAAACGAATCAGTAAGTGGGGAAAATAAAAAATACAAAAGTTCCCAAATGAAATCAAAAAGTTCCCAGTGGGACTCAAACCAGCATTACCATCACCTCTCCAGCCTCCTAATACAGACTTTGTGGGCTTTTGCAAGCCAACTGTTCCCTCCTGGCGGCTGATATCGCTGTGGTAATGCAATAATGGGGAGATGTAGAAGCCATCTGACAAAGCAGCATTAAATTACTCTCTAAGATGAGAACATGTTGGTCACTTGGCTTTGAAGTTAGGCACGTAGCCGAGAGGGTTATGACTGTTACTGATTACACGATGCCAAAGTCTTCACAACAACAGCAGTTTTAATTCACACACACATTATTATTATTGGATCTCACCTTCCATCGAGTGACTGGAGGAAGATGAACAATTTATGTTGTGTTTATGATTTTTTTAAATAATGTTTTAATTATGAAGAAGTTCATTTGAAGAAAATCCTTCAGTAAATTTATGCCACTCGATGCAAAGCCGCGACCGCTGAGAAAACAGCATGTGTGCTCCAGTGTGTTGCTGGTTAGCTGTGAACAGCTGTAGGCTGTTCGTGCTTCTGCTTAGCACAGTGTTGTAAAGCGAGTCAAAATTCAATAAATTAAATCAAATGTACTGGCCTCCCCTCTCGCTCTGGTTCTCTCTGCTTCACCCTCACTTGTTTGGATCTCGCTCGCGCCTCTGCAGGGCGGTGAGGCGGGTATTGATCTTCGTTGCTTGGCTTGTTACCATCCAGCTTTAATTAGCGCCAGCATGCTAAGGACAGAGATGTGTATGGATTAAAAGAGTAATTTTTCACTTGTGTGGTCTTGTCTGTGGGACTTTCTTGTGTTATGCTGTACCTTGTGTCCTTCTCTACAAGCTTATCATTTTGTCTGATTGGTGTGGCGTCTCTGCAGTTGATCCTAAATATCCTGTCATTTGTCACAGGATGTTAGAATGAGTCACAGTTGTAGCAGTTAGCAGGTTTTCCAGCATTTTCCTACATTTTGTTTCTCCTTCAGCAGCATCTCTCCATGCTGTAAACCCCTACAGAGCTCCTGGCTACACAGCCGTCCAGCTGGACCTCCCCCCTCTCCCTCCCTCTTGATGAAACTATATCCTGGATGGCGTGTTGGTCGGCTGCTGTGGTTGGCAGAGTAAAGTGGCTGGCTACAGACGAGTCAAATCTGTTTCGCATTACTCCCTGTTGCATTTCCTGTTTTCCTGGGTGTGAGTGGAAAACAGCTAGTGGACACATGGCAATGCCAGCAGCATCCTTTGCCGCCGGCTATGCCTCACTTGCTTCCAGCGCTAATGGAAAAGCTGGCCGCCGCCGCTGCGGCACAACGACTCAGCAGCTGTTTGTCAAACCTGCATTCAGAGGGAATGTGCAGGCAAACCTAGCAGCTTCCACACTTGTATTTTCGGGGCTTAGTCAGTCTGGCAAACCTACTCCGGTCCAGATTTTTATGTAAAAATCCAGCTGTCATCTCACCTACACGAGAAAGTATGCTGGCAGTGATGAAAGTATATAAGCTGCTGTAAATTGAGCTGTTGGGACATTTTTTTCACTGCCTAAAAAAACCAAATAAATAAATAAAAGCAGAAAAAGATAAATCCAATAAGCTCAGACGGCTGTCTTCACAAGACTGATTTATGTTTATTTGCTGGATAAGTTTAAGCCTGTATATAATAGTATCATAATGCAAATGTAAAACAAAAACAGGATGTCACGGACTTTGAGACTAACCGTGTACCTGTCACGGGGTGCCGAGGCAGGCCGTGTGTGGATTAGTAACGGACCCAAGATGCAGACTGCGAAGTAGGGAGTGAGCTTTATTTACAAAGGGTGAAGTTCAACACAAAAGAAAGGGTGGCGAGAAGCAGAACTGAAAACACTCTAAACTGGGAAAACTAAAACTTAACACAAAACCAGAACACAAACGAGGACACCTTGCAGGGAGAACAACCAGGAAGACGGAGGAACAAACACTCGAAGACGGAGGTGAATAACACAGACGAACCAGCAACTAACAGAAGCAGACACAAGGTTTAAATACACAGAAGGATAACGAGGGAATGAGACACAGAAGGAGGGCACAGCTGGGAGTAATCCGAACTGAGGAGAAGGGGAAAAGTAAACTGAACACACTGAGATCAGACACGGACCTTCAAAGTAAAACAGGAAACACATACACGTAATGGCATAACACACAACCTTAACACAGACAGGGGGACACAGAACATAGGAACATAAACCATGAAACAGAAGAGTGCAAACACCCAAGGTAACCAAAACCACAGAATAATAATAAACTAAAACATAAACACGGAGTCACAGACTCCGGACCATGACAGAGTGAACAAAGCTGGATAAAACCTTAGCTGTTCACCTTCAGTATCTGAACCACAAAAGTCCCACAGACACCTGCCAACACACAGGGTTTGAAGAAAAACATGAAAAATAAAACTAATTTTATTTGAAGCTAGATGAAGATGTCCCCTCCCGGCAAAAACACTAAAAGTTGTTGAAGCTGACCATTTGCAGCCTCACAGTCAGGTGCACCGGGAGGCCTGAGGTCATTCTGGCTGGCTGTGAGCAGCAAACAACAGCTGAGAGACCTCTCAGCATCCCACAGCAGACGTAACTCTCACTGCATTGTCTGTATACACATACATGCATGCATGCAGCTTCTCTTTGTGTCTGTGTCTCAACAAGCTGTGCAACATCATGTAGGACCACTGCTCACCGCTGAAATAAAGAGTGAAAAACAAAAGAGGAGAGGAGAGATAATACAACAGTTCAAAAAATCTGCCCCATTCATTCAGTCAAACACATACACACACTTCACTCAGCTGATAAAAACATCCATTCAGAGTCTGACCTCACTCTGTTTCTTCCCCATCTGAAAACTGTTGTGTGTCTCCAGCCTTGGACATATTTATGTGTTACGGTGGAGATATTCCTTTTTTTTTTTTTTTTTTTTTTTTTTTTTTTTTTTTCTCGCCTGTCCCATTTGGTTCTTTAGCCGTCAGAATTGTTGTCTGAAGACCAACAAGGATACCCAATGGATTTATTTTGCCAAATGGATCATCATGGCATTGCCGTATTGGTCCATTTGATCGACCTTTGTTTTTATTATTTATTTTATTTTCAGTTGTTACAGACGGGACAGACATGAGTGAGGGATAGGAAAGGGAGAAAGAAAGAGGAAGGAAAAGAAAAACAGAAGGGGAGAGGGACAGTGAGAAAGGGGGGAAGAAAAAATATCTCCGGGATCACCTGTTGAGAGAAAAAGAATAGAAAACAAGCAAAAAAACAAAACAAAACAATGCAACATACTATACACAACACCATCGCATTAATCTAGCTAAGTGAAAACAGCAGTAAATACTAAATATTGAATGTTGTTGTGCAGCACGCAGGACAGACAGCGCACAATGTGCTTTGAAGTAGCAGCCAAGAAAGGTGTGATTTAAGTCTACGAATAGTGAACACCCATGTGCACACCTGTGTGGATCGGCGCGCTTGTATTCAAATGGTTTCCCCATGTAATGGTCTGCTAGAGGATGTAGAGAGCCATAGCCCCGTCCCCCAGGGCATGAAGCAGGCATGGAGGAGATCCAGGCCCCAGACATCCAGAGGCCCCAGAGTGCAAGAGCCCAAGGAGGACCACCGGAGGGGCATCCGTGCCACCTTCATGGGAAGGGCTGAGGATCCCCAGATGAGGGGTCACCCAGTAGCCACCGGGCAGAAGCTAGAGGGGGCTGCACCGGCGTGCCCGCCGGCTCTGCCGGCAGCCAGCTGTGCCAGAGTGAACCGAGCCGCAGGCACAGAGGCCGGAGGCCCGAGGGCCCCCCGCGCCCCGGAAGAGGCCTGACCGAGCAGCAGGCGCCAGGCCCCGCCAAGTAGTCACCGGGAGTGAGCTGGTACATACCTGAGCGCCCAGCCCCGGACACCAAGAACCACCAACGCACCGACCCCTGAGGGCATCAGTCACCGGCAGGGAGTGTGGTGAGGGGAGATAGGCCTCCACACTTTGGAGGGCCTTGGAGTTCCCAGAGAGGTGAAGTCTAAGACCCGACCTGACATATAGACACAGACAAACAGGCACACACAGACACAGACATGCATTCCCACCCTCATGCACACATATACAAACACTCAGCACTCACCCAACGCAGGAATAAACGTAAATGGACATGTACACACAATCACACTCCCCAAACATACTCTATATCCCGGGTCCAGGTATCCTCACCCCCAGAGATGGAAACGGCACCCAGACCCAAGAGATGTTACCCTTCCCTCCGGGGTGGAGGCAAGCAGACCGCCCCAGGCTCCGCAGCAGCAGGGAGGCCAATCGGACAGCCAGCATCTCTTCCCAGCCCCCCCGCCCCGATGGCTAGCAGAGAACAGGGGTGTGTTAAGACCCCATACCTCCCTCCTGTGGAGATATTCCTAATGAGTTTTTGAGGGTACACCTGCAGCCTGAGCATACCTTGAAAACTGAGTTTGGGCAGACTAGTCAATCCCAGACTTTTACATTTTTAATCCCAGATAAATGTCTGTGCTCAGGTTTTCTGTATATACCACCATTAATAATAACTGTTATATGTACGAATCAAATATTAACACAGATAATAGGCTGCTTTAAATCATTTTTGCTTTTGTACAGTTACTTTTAGAGACTCATTCTGAGCAGTAATAATATTCAAACGTTTGTTTCTATAGCAATAAAACAGAATAAGCACACAATAAAAAAAGGATATAAAAAAGAAATTGAAAGACAATATTTAAAACAAATTACACTCTAAGAATAAATGATTACAGTAGTGTGTATATCAGTTGAAACAGGGCATGCAGAAAAGCACAGCAAACACCTTTTGTGTTTGCGGTTGGTTAGCACGTTCAGGATCTGAAGCTGGTACGAGGACACCAGCTCCACTTTGTATCCTGCAGCCATGACTACCTTTAGAAGTAAAATCTTACACTTTCTTCTAAGACAGCGGGCGGCCAGTGAAGTGTCATTAAAAACTGGTGTAATGTTTGCTTTCCTTGCTTTTGCATTTTGAACAATTTGAAGTGTAATAACAGTGATGGACAGAAAAGGTAGTGAACACTGGGGGCCAATTAAAGAGGGACAACAAACACTAAGGAAGGTTTAAGATTAAAGGCTTAAATCTGCTTCCCTGTGTCTGTGTGTGTTCTCAAACACATACATGTTGGGCTAACTAGTGACTCTAAATTGGTGTGAACAGTTGTTGAAAGCTGCTTAGTCATCAAATGTGAATTCATAACTTTAATTAAGTTGAATTAAAGTTTTTTTGATAGTGTGAAAATATAACTATTTTGCTCTTCACCATTCAGCCAAATGTAGATGCTTAGAGATGTAGTCTAAAAGGAATGAATGGCGCAATAGATTTAGCCAAAAATCACTGCAGGAACTTTTCCCTTTGTCCTTCAGTTTGACTGTATTGAAACCTTCTCTCTGGGAGACACTGTTGACTGAGGTCAAACTGCTTATAGGAAATAACATGACCTTTTATCTAAGGTCTCCCAAAGGAAATGCCTCATAGAAATGAACTTTCATAGAAATCTTTTCATGCAACTCGTATTTTCATTGGGTCTAGTTGGAAAAGTGTTGTTAAAGGTGGATTGCATTTACTTTTGCACATGAAGAACCAGCCTGAGATTTGGAACGTAAAACCTGCTCATATAAGGTAATGAAGTGATCATCAGGATTTATCTTATTATTTATTATTTGTGGTTTATTATTTATAATGTAGGTTACCGACAAGCCGATAGAGACAGAAAAAAACCTGGGATGAAAACACCCGTCACGACGCATGGATGCTTCTTCAAGCCTTACAGGCTAAGATATCTCAAATCTGGCGCCTTTGCTTCTTTATAATGTCAAAGATGAATTTAGTAAATTCAGCATCCATTTGCAGGCCGTGTTGTTTTGTGCTGTGGACGCCTGCTGTTAGCTGCTGTTTGTATTAGACTTTTGTCATTTTCAGCTTGGAGGAGATTCCCAGAAGTGGTGTGAAAAGTCCTCGGCTTAATCTGATCCTAAAAGTAATGAGATTGTTTAATTACCACGAAGGAAAATCCCTAATCATCCCGCAGCTCTTATCTCTCTTAATGTCACAAGCAACGTCTTGGATTTACATTAAAGATCCGGGCTCGACTCGAGCCTTCATAAGCTCCGAGAAAAGCAGCGCTCACTTCTGTTTATCTTTCAGAGCCATTAAAGTCACAGAGACATGAAATGACTCTGAAGCGTAAAATTACATAGTGTACAAGTTTATGGATTAATGTCTGGTGTGGACGTGATGGCGCTCAATTTTTCAGGGAGAGTCTATAAGAGCCCATTAAACAGCTTTCTGCATAGAAGTGAATTAACGTCAGAAGTTGGGAGGCTGTGTGCGTCTCAGAAAGCATTACTTCTCTTTATGTAACCGCTGCATTTAGCAGGAACGTCTCTGAACGCTCAGACTTCTTCTCTGCTTAAATAAACACTGGAGCTAAAACGCAGTCTGAACCATTAAGAAGGAAAAAAAAAACCCAGAACAGAACAAACTTCTGGACTTCAGCATTAAAAGCTAACAGAAGATTTAAGAGACAACCCCAACAAAATTAATAATAATGGCCTCATATTGGCTTTTTTTTTTGTCACCAAATCCATTACTGCATTAGACATTACAAGATACTTTTGAGGGTGTTGGAATTACCAATTATCCATCTTTTTAAAGGAGTAGTTTGTGTGAAGACATAGTTTGCAAAACAGCTGAAGCGGAGGAGAGCTTTCAAATACAGCACATTGAAGGCTGTGTGTCAGTTTTTTAAAACAATACCAGTCAATCACTTTTCATATTAGACATGAAGTTAATAATACTGAGGTCAGACATGTACCAGCTCAGGCTTGAAACACTCAGTTTATCAGGTTTTTCTACTCTCGTATCTGGATGAAGCTGTCAAGAGGTGTCCCTGTGTTCCTAATATGGGACACAGAAGCTCCACCCACCTGCTTCAAACCCTCTGCTTTCCCAGGACAGCCAATCAGAAGAAAGCTGGCTTTAAAGGAGGGAGGGTCATCCTACAGAGGAGCTAAAACAGCTTTTTTCAGAGGATGAACTGAGAGGCTGGCAAAGAAGGGTTATTTAACTGTGACTCGTGCAAAGTTCAAGAATAAAATATACTGTCAGGAATAGGACCAATTAATCTGTTCACACAAATCACAATTAAGTCACATATGAGAAACATAAGCATAAACCTAAAAAGACCCCAAAAGAGCGATGCATATCCAGGACTGCTAATCCAGGATAACCAGGATTAGAGATACTGATCTTCTCGTTTCACTCCCCTTTTGAAAGTACTGACATTAGCTGAAAGCCAGCCCACATTTAGTGATTTCCTTCAGTTGAGAGGACTGAATGCACTCTCTCAGCTTTAAACTCTCAACTTTAAGACTTTTTGTTCCTACCTACATTTCAAAAATCGTGTAACAAAATTTTAAATCTATTTTAAATGATTAATTTCCTAAAACATTTGGTTACTTTAGCTTTCAGGAAATGTTTAAAGAAGTGGAAGTTACAAGTTTATTTCTGTAGCACATTTCAAACAACCTCAGATGGCCAAAGTGCTGTACAGGTTATAGAAAATACATATAACTGACAGTAAAATACACAATGAAAAAAATATCTTGTCCATGAAGAAAAACATCAAGTAAATAATTACAGAGGTAAATAAGATGGTGTTTGCACAATTTCAAGCCGCCTGGAAATCCTTCTCAACTAAAAATTCTTCTCAACTTCACTGGTGGATTATACTTAATCTGGGTTTTTGGATTCAGCTTGTTCTGTAAATCCCACAGAGCCTGGACTGGACTGTGATCTGGGATGTTTAGAGGTTTTGAGCTTTGTGTTTCTTGAGCTGTTCGTGAAGCAGGATGTGCATCATCACTGGTACAGAACGCTATGGAGGCAGACGAGCTTGCTCTGCAACAATATCTAGGTGAATGCTACGTGTTACATGCATTCCCCAACAGCACATATATCTAGGCCTAATCTGGGAAACTTTTAGTAGAGGTGGGCAGATCGATTTAAATATTAATAGTATTGATAACGCTGGTGTGGGTATCAGATCAATAGGATCAGTACTGTTTCTATCTTCTAAGTTCAGTATGTAGCCCACTGAAATGAATTTTTTTTTACCTGAAACATGCACTAAAAAATTTCTGAACCTTTTTGTGTCGACTGCTTACAACACATTCGAGGTCTCTTAAAAAAAACAGTTTTTAATAAACATGAAAAACTGAAAAGTGTGTTATTCTTGTGGAGAGCAAAAATCCCAGTGATTCAGTGGTCATTAAAATGTAATCATAATTCAAAAACTGATGATGATTAATCTCATGAGTCATGACTCAGTGCTCTCCCCTACTGCTGCCTTTATAGGTTAAAGTATCGGTATCAGTAACTTGGGCCCGGTATTTACTATGTATGGGAATCTAAAATTGGCAGCATTGCACAGAGCTTTGAGAGCTCAGAGTAAAGAAGTGCTATATATACTCATTTGGGGTATTCAGGGCATTGGTGATCAAAGAAGATGAGCCAGGCTTGACATGGGTTATGGCATTTTCTGGTGGGCCACATTTGACCCACATATCACAGCACTTCCATATAAGTCCGAGTTGTGGCCAGTGTTGGGGAGTAACGGAATACATGTACCGCCGTTACGTATTTAAAATACAAAATATGAGTAACTGTATTCCGTTACAGTTACAGTTTAAAAAGGTGGTATTTAGAATACAGTTACTTTGTTGAAATAAATGGATTACACGGCGGTACTTTCCTGTTTCATATTCAGGACTGTTTCGGTTTTGTTTGACAGCTGTTCTGTTGTTCCAGGCGGCAGCGTTACGGTTTCCATGGTTACAGGGTGATGCTCTCTCTGCGTTTCCTGGGTGAGAGAGCGCCTTTTTGTTGTTGTTGTTGTGCTAAGCTAATAGGCAGAATGCTACAGGTATAGCTCTAAAGAATGTAGCATCATAGGCAGTGTAGTCCGTGCTGCAGGGAGAATGGACTGCCATACTCGTTATGTGTCTGTGAGCGCGAGGTGGGAGAAAAGTACGAGTTGTCATCGAGCAAAAACGGGAGCTGGAAGCATGTAAATATAATAATAACCACTGCAGCCAAGAAGAGAGCCTGACGAGCCCAGTTGTAAGTAAGCTATTAAGACTCGACTGTACACCGTGTTCGTGTTTTCCTCCAAAACAATAAGTTCCGTTGGAGCAGCCTTTCAACGCCTCTCTCTGTCTCTGGCTAACAAAGTAAAGCTATTTTTCGGCTACGAGCCTGACACGGAACCCACCGTATTAGTCAGAGGTCCCTTTACTACGGTTCGGAGCCGCGGACCATCAGTAACAGTAATAAATCACAGCAATAGTACGTTCACGTAGTTATAAACAGCATGATAATATATTAAGTAATCCAAAGTATTCAGAATACGTTACTCTCATCGAGCAACATAACGGAATACGTTACAGAATACATTTTGGGGCATGTATTCTGTAATCTGTAATGGAATACATTTTAAAAGTAACCTTCCCAACACTGGTTGTGGCTGAGTCAAAGCCGCCAGTCGAGCCTAAATGTGATCCACAGAAAACTGCAGATGTAGGCCACACATTAGATGAGATGATTAATCTTATTCCCATAACCTGTCAGCAGCAAACGGATGATTGAGTAAAAACAAACTATAGTGTGTGTGTCTTCAAGGTAATGAAGGAACAACACAGTGAGACCACGGATCAGCTTCCAGCCTTATGTTTAGAGTTATAATACTACTGAAATAAATACATACAGTATGTGAGGCGCCAGCAGGAGCTGTTGTTGCTGTGTTTTAGTGTATTTTCCTGCGCTCGTTTTATCTGACTCCAACCAAACAGGAGATGACACCTGTAAGTGGCGAGGTGACGCTTTGTGATCTAAACTCTGAGGAAATCAAACCGGGCATCTCTGAGAGTTTTGACTGCTTGTCAAAGAACAACTTGACAGCTTCAAATTCACAGCTGCCATTCTCCCAGACAAGCGAGCGGAACGTGTCATCAACTTTTCAGAGGCAGGACACTTTTCTTTCAGGCTTTTTCCCCCTTCCTTTTTCTTCTGTCGGAGTGTGTTAGAGCGACTCAAACCTCAGCACATCTCTGCTGTTACAAAGCCTGCAAGATGAAATGTGCCATTTCATGGTGCCCGGAGAAAAAGTGTAAAATGTGGAGACACCAAAAAAAAATCGCTTCTGTACAATACAGCAAGCCATAATCAAAGTTTCTGCCTCAATCAGCAATTCACCTGTAACTCTGGACACGTCTCCTTTTTTTCCTCTTACGAGCGTCAAAGGAACATGCGACCAAGTGAAGCGAAACCTAACTGGCGCATTATCAGGAGCTGGTGTTAAGTTCTGGGTGAAAAAAATGTTAATAGTAATAAAACCTCAGCATGACGCTTTTTACAAATCGTTATCCCGTACCTCCAGGGCACAGACCGGAGCGGGAAACAACAGAGAGTGCATGCTGGGAGACGAGCGCTCGTCTTCGTCGCACATTATGAGCCGCAGATTGTTAAGCGTCAGACTCCTGGTGTGCCGAGTTAAGAGGCGACAACAAAGGGCATCCGCAGAGCCAGTGTGGGCTTCGCAACACAGGAAGGCCTCCATCAGCAGCCGCTGCTCCCATCTGGGCGCTCACGCTCACTCAGCCCTTTATCTCCCTGCAGCAGTGGATCTATGGAGTTGAATAAAGTTAAAGTCCTTCATATTTAATCATGAAAAGTGCTCAGTTTGAGACTGATATTCAATAAACCACGCGTTATTATTTCAGTAACTGGAAAGATCTAAATTTGTATTTATTCAAATAGGAAGAAGACGCATCACTTTAAACACATCAGAGTGCTTTTATACAGAGAAGGAAAAATTATTTAATTGTTAATAAAATCATAGCTAGCCTATAATAAATGCATAATAAAGGGCATGTCTATTTTATAACCCTGATCAAAAAGCTTTGTAAAGGTTTAACAGCCAAACTTCATAAATTTGTTTTTAATGCTGGAATAGACTCTTTTTTTAGCAAACATTTAGAAACTGCCAAAAAAGTGCTCAGTAATAATATTTAATATTATCTATGAAATTCTTTTATTAACAGTGGATTTGTATTTTATTCTATTCTATGTTGTAAATAGATATCTATTAAAGTCATTAATAGTCTATAACATGAAAATAAAATTAATTAATAACATTTTTTGGACATAACCTGTGCTCCATGCAGAAGATAACAAAACCTTTGTGGGTTTAAAATGCCTTAAGGCAGTGAAAACAGCAAAATAAAACAGGTATTGGATGTAGGTATTTGTGAACAGGAAGCTTTTCAGTCTTTTTGAATGTCAGCACAGATGCAATTGATCTCAGGTCAGCAGGCAGCTTGTTCCAGGGAACGGGAGTACAGTAACTGAACGCGCCCTCGGCAGTCTTTATTACCAGTGGATTTATGCATGTGTGTTAAATCTGTGGTGCAGATACAGAAACTCTTCTGTATGAATCACAACAGTCCTCTGCAGGTGATGAGTAGGTGATAACGGTTATGAAAGGTGGTGGTTATTTGCTAATTTGACTTAGGGCTGCTCGAATATGGCAAAAATGATAATCGCGATTATTTTCACTGAAATTGAGATCTCAATTATTTGACGATATTTATTTAACAATAACAATGTATCGAATAATGGCTTTAAAGATTGTCAAAAAATAATATAAAATGGTGTGCAAATACTGATAACCGTGCAAATGTTTGCAATATAAAAAATAAATGAAAAATGTAAACATTGTGTTTAGTGAACTTCAAACTACTGCATAATATTCATGCATACAAATAACCAAACATCAAGGCAAGCTGTGTAGCCACAAAATGCACAATTGCATCAAACTGACATTGAGGTATGTCAACTAAAGTTGCTGCTTGAACAAAAATAAAATTAAACACTGAAAGTAGTACCTTTCATAAGAAATAAATAAAAACTAGTAGGCCCAAGTCCCATACAATCTCAAAATGGCTCAACAAAACATGGTTCCTGCAACTTTTCAAAGGTTTTTAGCCAAAAACACCAGCCTATTGACATGATCAGGCTTCAGGGATGCACGCAGGCAGTTGCCAACATTTCCACCAGTGCTGAAGACCCTTTCTGATGAGGCACTTGTGGCTGGGATGCAAAGATATTTCTTTGCCAGGATGGAGAGTCGTGGGAAGAGGTTCTGTGATAGCTTCCACAACCCCAGTGGGTCTTCCTCTGTGTCCAGGGTCCCTGCCTGGAGGTAGGCCTGAAGCTCCAAAGCATTGGCCTGGTCCAGTTGAAGAGCATGTTCTGCACCTGGAGCTGTGCTGTGAGGGGCCTTAAAGAAGCTGCTTAGGCCCTTTTTCCTCTTCTTTTGGTTTGATGCACCATTGTCAGCAACCTCCGTGTTACCAACGGGTGTCCCCATCACTGCAGCCTCCTTTAATGGGACAAACATAAAAGATAAAAGAGAGAGAGAGAGAGAGAGAGAGAGAGAGAGAGAGAGAGAGAGAGAGATGTGTTTAGTATCTTTATAAATACTTCATTTCCATTGTCAGTCTGGCTTTTATTGTCTCTTGGCTGACCTCGCTTACATATCTCAGTTTGAACCTTGGGTCCAGGACAGTGGCAATGTCAAGCAACTCTTGTGTTGGTGAGTCACCATACTTTTCATTTAGGTACTCCAGTATTCTCCTCTCCCATTTTGAGAGGTCTGTGTCATCATCTTGCTCAGCCAAGATCGAGTTGTTAAATAGGTGGAGTGTTGATTTTATAAAAGACACACTCACATATTTCTCTCCAGAAAGTGCATCAGTGAATTCAACCAGAGGTCCCAGGGTCTTGTTGATGGCCTCAAGGACATCAATGTCCTGCCATGAGGGGATGAGGTGCCTGGTTCGTCTGTCTTGGGAGAGGACATGGGCAATGGCCTTCTGCTGCTCGAGGACTCTGGAAACCATGGCCTGCCTAGATCCCCATCTGGTTGGACATTCAGTCTTTAAGGAGTGGTCTGGCAGTTTGAGGTCTATCTGTGCCTCTTTCAGCTCTTTCTTTTTTTCCCCAACTGAATAAAAAGGTGCTGACCACTTTTTTGCAGACCCCCACTGCACGCTCAATCCTGTGATCATTCATGGCTCTTTCTATAAAAACATAAAAAATATAAACAAGCATTATCAGGATGATGATGTCATTTCCTTGAGTGTGAATGAATAAGAAAAAGTGATGGTAGCTTATTTATGTGTTTGTATAATTCATAGTTAAAATGTGTATGACTGTGAGAATGAATAAAAGTATCTCTGAATTTAAATCGTTTTTTTATATATTATATTCATCCGAAGCATTATGTTGTATACTTATTGAAAGAAAATGACATTATGCATCATATTCAGTAGGAATTAGGCCTACTCATCTATGGCCAAATGTAATCTGTGCCCAAAGCACTGGAGCCTCATCCAGCCATTCAGTTGTACAGCCAGTATGACATTTGCAGCGTTGTCTGTGGTGAGTTTACTCTCCTCCAGATCCCACGTGCTTGTTTCAGACCTGCAGCTATGTTCTGCCCTGTGTGGTCTTCTGGGAAAAATGATGTCTGGAGACATTTCGTTTTCATGTTGAAATCCATGTCAATGAAATGTACCGTGAGGCTCAAATACGGCTCCATGGTGCAGCTTGACCACAAGTCTGTTGTGGTGGCAAAATATTGGGCTGTAGCCACTTCCTTTGCGACACCATCATGACACTCATCATATAAAGTGGGAATCGCTACTCGACTAAAATAGTGACAAGATGGCAAGTTATACCGTTTGTCCAAAGTGTTGATTAGTTTCTTAAAGCTGGGGTTGTTCACTGTGTTAATTGAGCAGTGGTCTTTAGCGAGGAAAAACGTTACCGCGTTTGTTATCTCCTTGTGTCTCTGGGAGCTGGTGGGATATTTAGTCGCATTGTACAGGGTAGCGTGAATGGAGGTCTGTGAGGATGAAGCAGGTGTTGTTGAGAGTTTTTCTCTATGCTCCTTCATTGTTTGATTGTACGTCACTTTGTGAGCAGTATTCAAATGATTGAATAAATTTGTAGTGTTGCTTTGTGGTGCAGCTACGACACCGTAGCAAAGTTTACACACTATCTCTACTTGATCCACGTCTGACTCCGCGAACCAATAATGTTTCCACACCACTGAAGTAGTTTTACCTTGTTTTTCAACCAACGGCATTCTTTCTCTAGCAGCCATTATCCTCTCCTCTCCAAATAACGTTTGCTTAGCTTTCTGAGCTTCCCTCGGGTCCTCTTAATTGATGTGACGCGTGTTCAAAACGCAGAGAGGTGCGCTCGATTTGCCACACGGAGCAGCGCGAGAGTAAAGCACGAGGGAGGTGCTAATAATCGGCTCAGTCATTTTTAATGATCGTTGAAAGCCCAGATCGTAATCTAGATTAAAATTCAATTAATTGAGCAGCCCTAATTTGACTTAACTCTTCCTAAACTTTATCGCTGCAGCTGACACATTTTACTCTGAGAGCAACTCAGGCGTCTCCGTTTCCGACTTGTGTCGTGCTTCTGCAGCTTTTGTTGAGCGAGCTAGATGGCTGAATGAGCTGCTTCCAGGGCTGCATTTCTTCATCCAAAGAGACTATGAGACAAACATCACTTAGGCAACACACAGTATGCATTTACATTATTACAGTCAAGACTAGGAATGGGTATCGTTTAGGTTTTATCCGATACCAGTACCAAACCGGTACTTTTGAAACGGTGCCGGTGCTTAAAGAATGAAGAACACACACTTTGTCCAAAAACCTCTCATGTTTAGCTGTTTTTTTTGTAAAAAGATAACAATGTTAGCCTTTTCTGCAGCTATAGGGGATATATGGTATCCCTCTTGGCTGGAAGCAGTGCTTAATCAATGGGGAAAAAATCAAACTTTATCCAAAAACCTCTCATGTTTAGCTGTTTCCCTCTTTTTCTTTGGTCATTTTAGCCTTTTTGGCCAGGGTGAAAGGAGTATCTGCCATCAAACAAGAAGACAGCTGCATGTAACTACGACGGTGTTTGCTAGTTCACCTTACATGCATTAATGTAATAACGTGGTTAGCCTACTCAACGTAAATTACACACAAACAACATTAAGCTACTCACGCAGAGAAGAACGGCTGCTGCTGCATCATCATCCGTCATCATTTCTGCTACACTGGCTGGGCTACGGGTCCGATAACAGGCAACCCACCCGCAGTAGATGTGCTCAGTGTGAGGTCTTGCAGCAAGCTATCAAATGCGGTGCATTTCTCGGCTTTAAAAACCCCCCGCTATGCATCGCCAGGTGTTTCATCAGATTCGAGGTGTTACCTCCTTTGCACAGGATCACCTTAAAGCACTTGTTGCAGGCTGCTGAGTTTGCATCTTTTGCTGTGAAGTACAGCCAGACTTTTGACCACTTCGCCTTGGGCATTTTTAATCTGTAGCTCTGCTCTAAAAGAACGTACGTACCTGGGCCCGCCTACTATCCTTGGAAAGGTAAAATGATTGGCTAGAATTCAAAGTGTATGACATCTCAGGGGAAAAAAAAGCACCGAAGTAAAGCACCGAAATGTGCGCTGCTTTACAGTCTGGTTACTACCGTTTATGTCAGAACCGGTGTCATAATGGCACCGGATACCGGTACCCATCCCTAGTCAGGACATAGCTCTATCCGGTCTGTAAGTGATGACGTGATGAATCATGCTTCCGGGGCCAAACTACTCTGCGTTTATCAAGGCTGTTGTGTTTTTAACATGTTTTAATGCTTTGAATCTTGTTCTATTTAATCTGAACAAGCCCCTAAAAAAGAGTCAGTGATCACTGTCAGCCTCTCTTGGATTTTATTACCAATATTCATTTTAAACCCCAGTTTTTAAAACCTTACGATATAACTACAGCCCAGCAGCAGTAAATTAATGACTAACCTCGGATTAGTCATTAATTTATTGTGGATGGATTATCTCAGTTGTTCTCCTGACTGAAGTTTGGTCTGTTTATAGCATCCTGCCATGCAATTGCATTTGTCCCTAACCATTGGGAATCCTCACATTAACTTTTATCGTTCATCCTCCAGCTTCACTGTGTTTATGTTATGCTAACATAGCTGTGTAGCTAGCCACCACGTAGCACATCAATATATACCAGTTAGCCCAACTTCAGTAACCCTACAAACATCACTGTCATTGTTTAGTTTCCTGTCTTCATTTATGTCGGAAGTGATAGCAGACAATTTTTCAGAAATCCCTCAGTCAGAACATGGTATATTATTTTTAGGTGGAAACTAGTGAGCTAACTCCCTGCTAACCTCAAACTCCATTAAACTCCGTTAAATTCTGTTTTCATTGATGCCTGGATGTTTACTTAAGCCCCACGCCCCCGGTACTGGGGGCAAAAAGGAGGAGATGGTAAATGGCCTGTATTTGTATAGCGCTTTTCTAGTCCCTAAGGACCCCAAAGCGCTTTACACAACCAGTCATCCACCCATTCACACACACATTCACACACACTGGTGATGGCAAGCTACATTGTAGCCACAGCCACCCTGGGGCGCACTGACAGAGGCGAGTAGGGATGGGTATCGTTTAGGTTTTATCCGATACCGGTGCCAAACCGGTACTTTTGAAACGGTGCCGGTGCTTAAACGGTGCCCAAACCGGTGCTTAAAGAATGGAAAACACAAAATTGGTCCAAAAACCTCTCATGTTCAGCTGTTTTTTTGTAAAAAGATAACAATGTTAGTCTTTTCTGCAGGTATAGGGCATATATGGTATCACTCTGGGCTGGAAGCAGTGCTTAAACAATGGAAAAAAACACAAATTTTGTCCAAAAACCTCTCATGTTTAGCTGTTTTCCACTTTTTCTTTGGTCATTTTAGCCTTTTTGGCCAGGGTGAAGGGAGTATCTGCCATCAAACAAGAAGACAGCCGCATGTAGCTATGATGGTGTTTGCTAGTTCACCTTACATGCATTAATTTAATAATGTGGTTAGCTTACTCAACGTAAATTACACACGAACAACATTAAGCTACTCACGCAGAGAAGAACGGCTGCTGCTGCCATCATCATTTCTGCTACACTGGCAGGGCTAGGGGCCAGGACTCTCCTCTTCGGGTTCTTGGGGGATGTTGCTAACTCCGGTCCAATAACAGGCACCACACCCGCAGTAGATGTGCTCGGTGTGAGGTCTCGCAGCAAGCTATCAAATACGGCGCATTTCTCGGCTTTAAAAAAACCCGCTATGCATCGGTAGGTGTTTCATCGGATTTAAAGTGTGACCTCCTTTGACAGTATCAACTTAAAGCACTTGTTGCAGGCTGCTGAGTTTGCATCTTTTGCTGTGAAGTACAGCCAGACTTTTGACCGCTTTGCCTTGGGCATTTTTAATCTGTAGCTCTGCTCTAAAAGAACGTACGTACCTGGAACCGCCTACTATCCTCGAAACGTAAAATGATTGGCTAGAATCTAAAGTGTATCATTCCATACCAGTTGTTTGCCAACCGCCAATACAAATGTAAGGAAGAAGAAAGTGTATCACAGCTCAGGAAAAAAAAGCACCGAAATAAAGCACCGAAATGTGCGCTGCTTTTCGGTCTGGTTACTACCGTTTATGTCAGAACCGGTGCCATGATGGCACCGGATACCGGTACCCATCCCTAGAGGCGAGGCTGCTAGACACTGGGGCCACCGGGCCCTCGGACCACCACCAGATCACGTTTAATCGGTTATAACATGGGGTGAGAAATATAAGTCCAGACATGTGTGGTATCCACAGAAACCTCTGAATCTCAGCTAAAATGTCATATAAACCATTTCTACAACCACCAAACACATCGAACACAAGCCATGATTAAACAAGCAGTTACGTAAATGTGCAGAAGACCACTAAACAAACAAAACTCAACCAGAAATTCTCCAGACTTCATGTAACCGGCTAAAGACAGGCTGGTTAGCTTCCAGAGCTATCACTGACTCCACATACCAGGTTTCACCACGATCAGACCAAAATTCACTGAATGAGCCACAAAAGAAGACCACAAAAACACACAACGGCGCAAATGCGCTAAGACCGAAATTGGTTTACCGTCCTGATTTCCTCCATTATTTTCGCCAGTAGCCGGTAGCCACGTGATTATCAGTAGTTACCATGCCTACCTAGCCGCATCAGAACCGTTTTTCATGGGTGTCGATCATGCAAATTGACCAAAAGAAACCAAAGTTACAGCCCCTTAGAGTTTAAAGCGCCAGAGACCGCTCCATGCACACGGCAGAAAAGGGCCATTGCCATGTAAATGTGCGGTTAATTCTTCAAAAATAAATTTAAAAAAAAGCATTTTTTAGGCCTGTTAATAAAATTGATTAATTTCTGCTCTTTAATACCTAAAAAAAATCAACTGGCATGGTGTGCAATTGTGTGGCAAAATTTGACATTTTTGTACAACGTCTGAATATTCATGTATCGACAGGGCTGTAATTTTTCACAGTTTCACTTTAGAAACATAAATCTTTGCACAGATGATGTTTATATGTTGGTTACTGAATTTCTGGAATCAAATGTGATCTGAGGCATATTTTTAAAAGGGTTATATGCTAAAAATTAAAAAACTAAATTAGGCGAGGATGAAATCTAATTACTTTTTCTGTGTTCCAGTCTCAGTAACTTTGACACAGTAATATCTGCTTCAATATTTACACCTCTGATGAAATCTCACAAGTGTTAGCTTTATTTTGATACCAAGATTGTAAGGACAGAGTTTGTAATTGCAGAGAAATAATCAATTAAATTTGGGCATTACAGTTTTGAGCAGGAAGCTCAGAAGCCCCCTTGGGGCTTAAGAGGTTAATTGTTACACCTGGTAGAGAAGCCACATTGATCATTTTATTGAAGATGAAAGAATTTAGATAGTTTGTAACTCTCAGTGATGCCGCAGTGTTTGTTAGACTTTGTGACCTGAAGTGGAGTTTGGACCCGGAAATGGCTAATGGCATCAAACTTAAAGACCGGATAATGTCATTACTCATTATACAATTTATACAAACTGACAGAAACAACAGTCTGATGTACACATTATGGGACATTAGAGCAGCACTGCTGTTGATAATAGTTAAGCAAACAAAGTGTTCGAGCTGGACGGCATGACAGCTCCCGTGTCCTTACTGTACAGACAGCACCGGTGCAGATGGCAGGGTTTCATTGATATTTTGGCTTCAGGAGGAAGAGGTCCGCCTGTCTTTAGGTTTTCTTTACTAGATGTAATAAAAGAGAATCTTAAGGACTCATATTGCAAATAATGTGATGTGATGATTCTTTTGGAAGCCATTTTTTGGGCATTTTTTCTGTCACACACACGTTGTATGCCTTCTACAGAGTGTTTAATTGGTTGGCAGATACGAAGGGGCACTTGTGCCCCTCTTTACATGTGCACAGCTGTTCTCACAGCTGGTCTTGTGCTGAACTGTTTCAAGGTGAAGTGCTGTGATTCAGCTCGCCATCCACCCCTGCTCACAGCTAGCTATAGCCAACCGCTTTGTTTACAAGCCCCGTAAGCTGAGTCGATAGGAGACGGGCTGTCTGAGCATCGTGAAGCTCATACAATAATCTGAGAGGACTTTACAAAGCTCGGCTCGCGTGCACGTTGCTGTGGCCAGATGAAGCTGCTGGTCTCACACAGTCTGTTTGTGTCTGAACCTTTTTCTAGCAGCGCTTCCTGCTGCTGTGCTGCATCATGAGCAATATTTGGACTACAGACTCCCTCGACAAAGAACAGCAAAGATAAAGATCAACTGAATCAGACATGAGCGTCCTTCACCTTTAAATCTTCATGCAATCGCACACTACCTCCTCCTTCTTCATGTGGCTAAAGCTTGTTCTGGATGAGAATTTGGGCCTGATGCAGAAAAATTACTAAAGGATTAAAAAAAACAAAAAACATGATCAACACATTATATTGTTCTTACAACATGTGAGTGTTAGTGAATCAGGAACTCTCTAAATTGACAGGTTTGTGCTGGAAATCTGCAAACAATCATTTAAAAACTTTTGATGTGAAGAAGACAAAAGAAGGAAATAGATGGAGGACGAGGTCCTCCTGATCTGTCTGCTCAAGATGGAATAAACTACTTTGGACAAACCTCAGTTATTGAGACATTAATGACACGAGAGCGAGAGTGAAAGCGACAACATCCAGCAAGGCTACAACCTTCATTTTAAAGTCATTTTAAAGTGCTGAGTATGGTCACTGGTGCGTTTGCGCAACCCAGATATTGTCCTAATAATCACAGTGGCTTTTTGACTCTTTCTGAAGGCTCCGTGTTGCAATTTTGTGTTTTGGAGCAAGAAGTGACCATATTTAGCCAAGAGGGCAAGATTTCCCAGTTAGCACATGATAGTTAGCTTGGTTAGACTGTATGCGTGCATCACAGAGACAAAGATACTACAGTACAAAGCAGAATGTTATTAAAATACCAGAACATCACTTCCTATACATAAAAATATTCCATAAAGCAACAACAGCACAAACTAAAAAGTCTGATACAGTTAACCCAGGAGAAATCCGTTTTAGCTAGCAGTTAGCAGTGCGTCAAAGCGTCCACGTCTTAGATTAATCATTTTAACATTCAAACTACTCCCTGTACAGTTATTGTGAAGGAGGAAATCATTCAAAGCATTTTTTGTATTAAGTAATGTTTATTTCTGCTGTTAAATTAGAAACTTTGGCATGAAAGTCTCGGGGCTCTTTAAGCCCGCCCCAAGTGGACATTGGAGGAACTGCAGTTTCTGGCTTTTCCATGTTGGCTTCATTTTTCAGACCCTGCTTGGTGAAGCATAAACATTTATAGGGTTTATTTCTTTTTTCATGTGTAATTTAAAATATCTTTACTGATTCTGACACTGTATAGGACAAATGTCTAGAAGCTGTTAAAGTGATAATTTCCAATTTAATCTTTTATACCAACAGAGCTTTCATAATTTCATGAAATAAAGAACATCTAGAGGTCCTGTGCACTCATTTTCCTCCACATGCAGCCATGTGGACAGTTTTCTGTTTATTTTTCTACAGAGGAAGTCGGTGTCTGTAAATGCACATATAAAGCTCCTCATTCGCTGCCCGGCTGTTAATTACCGCTCACACGGCAGAGGGGCCATTTGCAGCAGCCCCTCATGCCTGCATTGGCCGTGCCTCACACAATGAGAAAGTGACATTTTAATGCAGTGGATAGATCAAAATGGCTAATGTTTTATTAGTGACCTGCCATCAGCTGCAGGTGAAAGCTGCTTTTATTGTAGCCCTTCCTCCTCTACCCGCACTTTGTGCAGAAATAAATGAGGGTATTAACATTAAGCACCTCTCCCATCCAGCCGCCAGGTCCCTTTGTGGCCGCCGTTATGTCCTCCTGTCAGATTTACCAACACAGCCCGAGCTCAGCTGCTTTTTCCATGGCCCTCAGCCCAGCGAGTCAAATCATTCCTCAGTTACAGTTACAGCTGTTTGTTCACATTTCTGGATGACGATGCTGAAATGAGTCGGTGGCTGATATCAGCCCTGCAGCCCGCTGAACCCTCCCACCTCCACTTGAGTGTTTTCAGGTGAGAGCTAAAAGGACAAAACAAAGAGAATGAAGGATGAGCGCGAACACAGCGGGAGAGCCTCGGTCTGAATCCACACACGCTGCTGGCGCTGCTTTTCATCCCGCTCCGGTTCAAACAAAGTGGGGTGCGTTTGGTTCGGTTCACTGAGGTCGCTGTGAAATCTGTCACTTGAACTTCTGTCACGACGGAAACAAGCTGCGTGCTGGGTGTGGTTTGTTTGTAGTGTGCACGCACAACTGACCGACCTCTGGGCTGTGTGATGGTAGATGAGACGTGAGTTTAGGCATGAATTCAGAATAACTACAAAAACCAGGCTCTGATCACATAGTGTCAGTCAGCAAGCACACCGGCTGGTTTCTACCCTCCTCTCCTACCTTATGACTGACTGCAAATATTGTATGAAGCAGTTAATATTCCAAAGGAAGGAGGTAAAAAGTGGACTATGAGAGCTTTCGGTCAACAGTGTTATTATTGCATGCAAACAGTGCAAACTTCACCAAAGTCGAACTCAATAAAAAAGTGAAAGTGAATTTTTCCTCACATGTGCTCTCAGAGTTTGAAATGGAGCCATCGTGGGAGAGCCCGATCATCTCAAGAGTCACCTCGGATGGTTCAGAAACACGGGCCCACATAAATCCATCTACTCAATAAACAAAGCAACAATTTCATTTTCAACATTAATTACAGTTTTAAAATACAAAAAACTTGTAATGATTGAATTAATTCAGCAGCTTTAAGGAGTTAAATTAATTTTAACTCATTCCTTTTTGATGTTGTGGTGAGTGAGCATAAAAGATGGACATAGTCACAAAGTTGTTTTTTACAATCCACTAAGTAAATCCTAACCACTAACAAGCTTGATCATCGGACTGTATCCATGAATTGTACAGGTGCATCACACAGATACCTGCTGCTAATAAAGCCCTAGAATTTAACTCTGCAAAACTGGAGCTCAGACCTCTTGGACAGTCTCTTAGTACACTAACCTCACAGCAGCCATATTAATGGTCAGATAATGTCATTAAAAATGCTTCAAATGGCTCCAACAGCACAAACACAGTCCAGAGGTCGGGTTCAGAGACTCCAATTAGCCTAGCACACCATTAGCAGCTACATACCCCAGTGTTGCCATTCGCCTGTCAGTCTAAGAGGCCACGCCCCTGATAATGCAGACTTTAAACATTATCACAATTTAAACAGGCAAATTTTTTTTTTTTTTAAAGTTATAGTATCAGGCTGTATACGTGTTTATTTCTGCTGTAAAGTCGGACATTTTACCATGGGAGTCTGCGGGGACTGACTCACTGCTGGAGCCTCTAGTGGACATTAGAGGAACTCCAGGTGTTTTGGGCTCTTTCACTGGCTTCATGTTTCAGCTGTAGAGATTTCTGCATGACTATAACAGAGACAGACGCTTAGAAATCAGAAAATGCTTCCTAAAATAGACAGTAGACAAAACTTTTGGGAATCTGGTTAAAGAGTCTGTGTTTAAGGTGCATACACAGCTCCTGACATCCTGATTCAGTAATGAGTTCATGGAGTTAACAAAACACAATCTGATTCCAACAATAAATATAAATAAATATATTTTGATATTTGGTCTCTTTCCAAAGTAAAGGAGTTATGGACTGGTATGCACTGGACCAAACTACTGTGAGGTATATGGGGAAGAGTTAAAATGTATTGTTGTGTTTTAAGCATATATTGGTATTATTATTTACTATAACAATGTTATATTTATGATGGTGATGGTTTTTCAACCAGTCTTTGTACTGATGTAACAATATAGATTGGTGTGGTGGGTAATGAGTGGGTCACCCCCACAGCTTTCAGACAAGTTTCTTATAAAACCCTCTGGTTCACGCACCGCCCACATAAAAATACCCCTGCAAGCTTCAGACTAAAGATGTTTCAGGGGAATATTAAGTCATAAATTTGACATTCAGTGATGATATTTCTGCAGTCACTGACTCCAGAACATTTACTTCTACTTTTAGTTTTTTATATGAAATTACAGTTTACATGAGAGTCAAAAAGTTTCTGAAATGTTAAAAGCAGCCGAATAGAAGCCAAGACTTTCAACTTACCTTGGCTGTTAACTGTCATCGTTCTTGCTTCTGATCTCAGCGTGTGTGCCATGATATTACTTGAGTGAGCTGTTCAGGATATTTTACTCATAATACTGAAAAATGTGGAGTTTGTGTGGGAGCTTGGAAGCAATGAAATTGTTTTCTTTGATCAAATCAGAGAGCAGAAAATATGTTTTTGTTCTGGTTAAAAAAAAATCTGCCAAGCAACTCTGCACTGAACACACTCACTACCACCCACCTTATCTGTTTCCACAGGGAGTGTCAGTTATCCCAGGTAATCCCAATGTTGGATTGCAGAAGTGGAAAAACATCTTGGAAGTTTTGGAGCTCACTTTTAAGCAGCTAAGCAGCTGCTGGTACATGCAGCAATGATGGTAGAAGTAAAACCAGAACCAGGAGCTGAATGATTCTACAAAACGAGGCGACTCCCTCTTTGAAAGTAAAGCCTTTGACCTCTCGCTTCCAATTTTTATACAAGTCACATGCATCTAGACGGAGCATCGGTTTTGTGGCACTGAGGGTTGGTGCTGCAGACACCAACCCTCTTGAGAAATACTGGACAAATATGCTGTGTTTTTAACACTAAGTTGAAGAAGGAACCATATGTGACAAACACCTGACATGTAGAATAGAGCAGTCCGACTCTTTTTGGCTCAAAGGGATTACTTGTAAATACACACAGCTCATTATTTGAAACTATATCAATGTTTAATATGAACATTCAACACTGGAATATGACAGGAAATGCAATCAGCAGGGGTTATTAAACCCACAAATACAGAGAATTTTCTTCCTTTGAAAGCTAAAACTGTTTAAACTGCTTCATGTTCACTGCCTTCTTATTAGCTGGTTCTTCTCATTGCCTCCCAGGAGCTCCTCGGTCGCCCTCCGCCGGCATTAAAAACAGTCTGTGCAGGTTCTCCAATGGTCTTTTATCGCTCTGTGTTAGGCTCAGGTTAATGATGATCAGTGCTAATTCCACCTATAAACCATTTTTACAACCACTGCTCTGTCTCCACACACTCACACACAGACACACACTCGTCTTAATTCCCTGCACAAACAGTTTATGGACTTTCTTATCAGCCCATAGAGAAGTCATACATCAGTTACATGTGCAGTTGTTCATGTTAGACTTTATCAGGCAGCAGTTTCTCACAGGAGCACTAGATCTTCTCCTGCAGCTTTAACCAGGCCTCTCGCCTCTCCTTCACAGCTTCTTCCTTTGTCGGAAGGCACAGACGCACGAAATTCAATCCCAAGTCTGATTGTCCATGAATATTGTTTTACCTGTAATAAAACGGTAATAACGATTGATAATAAAACTTTTTAAAATTATTATTTGCATGAGGAAAAGTAACTCTGCAGTGGTACTTATCAAAGTTCAGCCTTTTTTTATTTAGGAGTAAATTCAATTCATTCTACTTTAGCACCATCATTAAATTCTGACAAACACATTAATGCATTTTGTCGCCACAGAAACAGCACAGCAAGTGGATAAAGTCAGACTATAAGAAGTATATCACAAACACCACACAGCCACAATCATGAACACTACCGCCTGTGCCACAAAGGCCCTCCAGGACAGTTGCCCCTCTCTTCACTGTCTGCAGCACCAACCCTCAGTGCCACAGCCCAGCTCTGTCGAGATGCATGCGCCTAAACCACTCCCTTCATGTTTTTTCTGGTATTTGCTATTGTTTAGTTATTCAGTTAGTCTACAGTCTAGTTGGAGACCCCCTGGCAACTTCTGGTCGTTATGGATAAATTTGCGTTCAGTCTGTGTGAGGAGAGTCTATAGCAGGGATAGTTCATTCAGAATGAGGTGGAACACTCCTCCCTCTCATCCCAACACTTGAAGGGTTTGGTAGACAGAGATTGGTGGCCTGTTTTGGTAACATGAATTAATTGGCTGGTTTTGAACTTTTCAGTGCATCGAAGCAAAGCAGCAAATCCACAGTTCGGCTCCTCACCTCATTCAAAGTGAATGAGAGGCAGATGCATGAGTCTCCACTTAGTTTAGGAGAAGGGGGTCTGAGTATCAACTGATAATGTTCATCATTATCCATCCATTTTCCTTACAGCTTATCCAGTGTAGAACTAAAGAGGAGATGGGTGCTTTTTCCAAGAGTCATGGGGCAAAAGGTGGAGTACATCCTGAAAATATCACTGACCAATCACAAGGTCAGCACAGACAGCTAGAAAGCCACACACACGTGCACTGAGAAAATGCAGCCAGTCACCCCAAAAAACAAATCTCTCGAAGTACAAATTCATCTGGGACCTCCCACCAAGCAAATCCCAGTTTAACCCCTGTTTACCTGCGTATAACCAGTGGCATGCTTAGTATCTCAGGGATCTTCTACAACACAATTTCTATAGGCACAATAATTAGAAGATGTTGATTTTAAATGCAATAAATTGAACATGTCCTGCTCTGAAGCAGGTCAGGGTCACTGCATGAGTTATCCTGGCGAAAAAGGGGAAGCACTGGCATGACACCAGGATGGCAGGGTTAAACCTGGAGGTACCTTCTCAACAGGCGTCAGCTGTGCTGCTGAAACAAAACAGGATAAAAATAATACAATCTCCCTCCGCTGTCTGTCTTCTGCTGCTGCTGAATAAAGTGCTGTAAACTGCTGATTCCACTTGGATTCATTTTTAGTAAACACCTGCTGGGTTTTTTTCTGCACAGCGCAGCGGGAGTCGTCACATCCCAAACAGACCCTATTATTTGGCTGTTTGTACCTGCGCAGCAGACACCTGTCAGCCAGATTAATTACACTGCCGTAGATGCAGGAATGGCTTTTCTTTTTTTTAAAAAAGGGGGAAATGCTCCCGGCGTCCAGCAGATAGTCTGACCGAGATATAAAAATGTGAACAAATCCCAAAGAGCAGATCTATCCTGGTAGTGTGAGTCTGCATATTAACAGAATATGCCCACACCTGTCTGTTTGCTTATTTGTTCTCATATCTCTGAATACAGGCTGGTGCGTTTGCTCATGTGTGGAGTTTAAATATAGATGTAAAGAATTCATATTTGTATAGGCACAGGCTGATATTTGGTATTCAGCACAATTACAAGACAAATCCAAACCTCTAGGAGTGCAGAGAATTTTGGCTTGCAGAGGTGTTTCCATTCAGGTGACGTTTTCATAGAAAATAAACTGCGGGTGACTTTGCTGTCACACCCAGCCTCCTCTCCATTCCTATTCACAGGGTGTCCAATAGACCAATTAGAAAGGGACATCACAGTTATGTCATCAACATTTGGTTACTTAGCCAGTAGACAAAACCCCTGAGCAAGACGGGGACAGCAGAGATGTATCTCACACGCCTGGATGTTGCACCTAATTCATGCATTTCAATAAAACAGGTATAAAGACGATGTGGTGACCAATTTGGTGATTTGATTCCCAGCACATCTCCCTCTACTCATGTGGATTCGAGGTCTAATCATAGTCAGTATAATAGGATGTCTATGGATTTGATACTTGCTGTTTAAAACAACACGATAGCATGTCCAATTACTCATATGATTAATTTATAATTTAGACAAACAGTTGTCCCATTAGCCTGGAATGATGCCATGGTTACCTAAATTTGTGAAACAGGAGAAAAAACAGACATGCTTAATGACCAACTGACTGCTATTCTCACTGTTTTATCTAAGATAGCAGAAAAATGGGTGGCCAGTCACTGACTAATCATTTAAACTACAACTGTAGCCCCTCTGCATCCAGTGCAGTTTAAATTATGTCCTCATCATTTTAAAGAATCAGCAAACTGTGTTTTTTTTATAAATAATATGTTTATTGGACAGAAATGCCTGATGGGGTGCTGTCCTTTTAGAGTTAAAGAAAGCATTTGACACTCTCAGTCATCAACTCCTTTTAACTACACTGACACTTTTTTTTTTCCCAAAGAAGTCTTTAGATGGATGATCATCCACCTAAGGTACTGATGTCACTACATCTCCTTGCCTTCTGTTGGGTACGCACAAGGCTCCATACTTGGACCACTTTTATTTGGCCTTTATGTATCAACAATATGTGTCACAATGTTTATATACAAATGGTTGAAGATTATGTAGTAGTCCTCACACATGCAAAAGACAAATTTGTACATTTTGGCCAATATTCAAGTAAATTAGGATTATACATGGTATCCCCATTGGCACGTTGTGACTGACGAGTTATTAGCCAATGTCCAAGTGGTTTCACAGTCATCCTTTGCTCATCTCGTAGCTCCATTCTTCAGTCATTTAGCATAAAACTAAACTGCACCACAAACATGAACTCAGCCCTCATAAAACACTTAGCAGGAAGTCCTCACAGTTCATCCTAATTTTCAGTTTAGACCCTTCATGACAAAAGTGTCCTCACTTTCAGGATAACACTCACACATGAAAAAGTTCATACTTACCAAAAAATACCAGTACATTCCTCAAGATAAAAATTAATAAAAATGACTTGCTAAAAGAAAATTCCTCACTTTCAATAAATGTTTGTCAGCTGGAAGGAATTCGAGCTTGGTGATTTTTTTTTTTTTTTTATCAAGGATGTTGTTAGTAAACAACAGTTTAAGGATGCAGTGAGATTTTTTTTTTCTTTTTGCACGATTTTTATACATTTCACCAGCAGTGAGTGTTTTTTTTCCCTTTTGCCTGTTGTTCTTCCCTCAAAACAATCAACAGCAAACAGCTTTGGACAGATGCAAATCACCTCATTAACTTCCCAACCTAAATCCATTCTGCAGCAGGAGAGATGAGCGAATGTGAGGAAGAGGAGAAGAAGGGAAAAGACAGAAAGGAGAAAATGCACACACACAAAAAAAAGACAGCCAGATAAAACATCTGCTGGATTCGCCCATCTGTGCCAAGCTGAGAAAGCGAAGCTCGCCGGGAGAGGGAGGAGAGAGAGACAGGGAGATTGAGAGGTGGTGGGCGAAGAAAAAAGAAAAGAGGGGGAGATGGAGGCATGGTGCCCACGTCAACAAGTGCCAGGAATTGTTTTTGGGGGGGAGAAATGCATCATAATGAAGGCGGAGGCCGGGCGAAAATCCACAGCTAACGCTAAATCCCAGAGGAAACAATTAAAGTGTCATTGTTTCTCACGACCAGCTCAGATTCCTGACAATTTTTTATTCCTCGCTGTCTGCTTTCACACCTCTTTTCAGATGCTATTCTCATCTCAAGAAATACCCAGTGTTTTCTTCTTTTGCTCCCTTTCAGAGGGATTTAGCGAGTGATACGCCCGAGGCTCGGCTCTGTTGATCAGATGCGTCTCCGCCGCTGCTCTTTTCCAACCTCACTTTCTCAAAATGTTTTGTCAGCGCTCAGCTCAGGAAGACGAAGAAGAAGGTATCTTCTAGGTCAGCAGATGACAAGATGTGTGCCTGATTATTCAATTCGAAGAGATTATCCTTGTGCTAAAAAGAGATTATCGTACTCTGCCTGCACGTAAAGTCTACAGCCTGAGGTTTTAAAGTGGATACAACAACAAACAGACAAAGACATCAGTGCCTACGAGAACGTTTAAGGTTCAAATCCCAACTTAAGATGACAATACAGCAAACATCATGTTAGCGGAGCAGAATGACTCTCAGTAAACTTCCACAGACAGTAAAACTGTGAGTGTTTAATCCCACTGTCTGAGTCATGAATCACTCTCAGGAAGATGTGGGAGTACTTAAAACCAGATTACTGGTTTTAAGCAGCCCAGTAACCCTTGAGGCCCTCAAGTCCAAAAGTTCAGAATATTTGCTGTTGAGTATTGCATCCAAATTCTGGATTTGATGCAGTTTGTGTCAAAGCATTAGTCAGAAAATGTCAGCGCCACATATGTTTTGAAGACTTAAATTTAGGGGCGTGGCCTCTTTGACTGACAGATGGATGTCGACACAGGTGGCTGTAGCTGCTTGCTGTTTGCTAGGCTTCACCTTAGCTAATTGGAGTCCCTGAACTAGAGCTCTTGTTGGTTCTTGTGGTACATTTATCTGTAGGAATAATATAATAAAGCAGTGCTTTTATTAAATTAACAGACTAACATCAACAGACTAGCACACACTGTACACACTCCAATAGTTGCACACCCTTAATATCTACAGAGAAAATTATTAAGTCAGTATAATAATCAGGGCACCTCAATGTCAACTATATATATTTAATTTTGTGTAATATGATGGGTTATATTTGGTTATATTTTGTAACTTTGTAACATATTGTATTACTTATATTATATTAGTTATTTACTCTTCTTACGTGTTTTAGAGCAAATGTGACCATATAATTTCCTCTGGGACTAATAAAGTATTCTGATTCTGATTCTAACATCCAAGATCTGCATGACAACCATACAGTTCAATCAAGCTTGCAAGCATTAACTGTTACCTGGCACTTCACCTTTTCAAATCCATTATGGCCACTACATTTTGGCTCGAAAAAAACAACAACACCGTGGAAGCAAAAACGCTAATGCTGAAGGTTAAAAGTTACCAAAAACAAATTTTTTACACACGAAGTTTCCATGCAGGGCATCTAAGGAAATGTTTTTAGGAGTTTTTACAAAATTAAACAATTAAAAAATGAGTAATTAACACATTAACTGAAAACAAATCAAATGCTGTTTAAAAAAATAATAATTTGTTCCAGAGAGAGAGAAGATCACAGTGGAGTGTGAAGGAATGATTGATTACATGTTCTTTAATGTTTGAGTAACAGCTGGCTGGAAGCCGATTAATGAGAATGAATGGGCCATAGAAAGAGTGTGTGTGTGTGTGTGTGTTTGACGTATGAACATGCATGTGCAGAGTCCACAGTTCTTGCTCCAAATGTCCATCAAAACAGCTCATGTGTGACGATGCATCTGTGTGCGAAGCTCTTTGCAGCTCATCTTCTGCTGCAATGTTGCTGCTTATTGCTCGTCCTCCAGAATCAGACACCTGAAAAATGTGACTTTCACCAACTCATAATTAACAGGATAATGTTCTTATGGGTTGAAGCTATTGATCTTTATAGTAATAAATTCTCAGAGACAAATTGAAAAAACAAGTGCAACAGGGTCTAACTTACAAATCACTGCAAAAAGGGGATTTGGTTTGTTTGGTGTAAACATCTGTACTCCATCGGTACAGATGTTTACGCCGAAAAGTTATCAGGAATCAGTAGCTACAAACAAAGTTGAAGTCCTTCATTCTATGTAAAGAATAAAGGATCTTTTTGATCAGCATATAAACAGTATATTTACACAAGATCACTGGGTAATCATGGGGCTGTTATCAGTGAGTGAACGCACAGATTTTTCCCTAATGTTTGTAGACTTTAAAAATCATTAGTGTATCGAGTTTTCCCTTCTTGGACAGAAGTCTCAGTCAATGTGCAACAAACTCCTTCCAGCTCGACACCCATATTCAAAGCCTGTTTGTACATAATGAACCTCGCCAGGGATGGTAAGTAATGCTTTGTTGCCAAGCCGGTTTCACATCCCAGTTATTGAGAAGGTGGGTTTAGTCTACAGAGCATGAGTCACCAGCTTATGGCATTAGGACAACAGAGCTGTCCTAGTTCATCATTTCAACGTGCAGCATTTACTATTTCTTAACTACAATCTTTCCTATACTTGGATCAATTGGTTTTAAAGCAGACAAGCAAGTGAAAGTAAAAAGTAAGTGAATAAGAAACAATCACCAATCTATGTGTATATAACAGTAAATACTAAATACTGAATATTATTGTGCAGTACGTAGGATCGACAGCGCACAGTGTGTTTTGAGGTAGCAGCCAAGAAAGGTGTAGTTTGTGTCTGTGTACACCCATGTGTACACCTGTGAGCATGAGCGCACTTGTATTCAAAAGGTTTCTTCATGTAACGATCTGCTAGAGAGTGTGGGAAGCCATAGCCCGTCCCCCAGGGCATGAAGCAGGTATGGAGGAGATCCAGGCTCCAGACATCCAGAAACCCCCAGAGCACGAAAGTCCAAGGAAGACCAACGGAGACCACGACTGCAAAGGCTCTGTGATCTTTAGTTTCTAGCCCAGATTTAGGGATGGTAACAAGTCTTTATCAGAAGACCTCAGAGTCCTGCAGGTGACACATGGCTGAAGTTTGCTGATGCGGTGGGTGCTTCATCATCCAGAGCCCTAAAGTGAAAACCAAAACTCTGAATTAGATGTGGATGAGCAGCGACTGAACGTCTCCCAAATGACTGAGCCACTCACTCTCCAAGGCTAAGCTTAGACATTTTTTGGTGGACGCTCATATTTTCATCTTCAACATTGTTCCTTCCAGTCCCTACATTGGATTAACTGCTCTTTTCCTATACTTTGGAGGGAGGCTGGGGGTGTGATCTTCCTGAAACTGGAAGAAGTACTGTTCCTTACCTCCACAAAGTGTTGCATAGGTCTGTGAACTACATTGTGGCAGAGCAGTGATACTCCACTGCTGCTGCCGGTTTCCTACAAGATGACCAAGATGAATGGGTGACTCAGTGGCTCCCTTCATTTCAGCTGCCCCTGTTCAGGGTTTCCCACCATGACAAGCACCAATAACTTTATGACTCCAGTTTCACTCAGAATGTTGTCCAAGCTCCACCAGAGGTTTGAGATGAAGACAGAGGCATGGCATGACAGGTAGTTTCCTGTTTCAAACCAATAGTCAGTCTTCCTTTGGAGAATGACTGTCCTGAGAGCTAAGCAGAAGTTTATGTACATTTTCATAGGTTCATGTGTCAGTAGTACAGAAAGAGTATTTCAGGAGATTAAGGAAGTTATTAAGGAGTTTTTTACTGTCTTTAGTTGGTGCCAACGAGAATGGGGCAACCATGGGTTTTCACGGATCGTATTATTACCTTCTACCAGTATCACATGAGGTACTTTCTAATCTTTGGATTGAGCTCATTTTCTGACCTTCACATGGCTCCAGACACAAGTAAACATGATACAGACTGATGCCACAAAAAGACTTTGAAGCTATTTAAAGCTTGACCCTGTGAGACATTTCTAATAAAAAGAGAGACCGTGTCTAAACCTGCCATCTGGCGTTATCTAGTACTCAATCTTTCCTTAAACCAGGTTTTTTAAGGAAAGATTATAATTTTGGTTAAAACAGACATGTTGTTAAGGTTAGAGGAAATGATCGATGTGTTTGAAACTGTAAACACTGACATTTATGTTCTCATCTGTCTCAGGAGGACAGACTCACCCAAACTGTGGCACTGCTCCTTTAGTTGCTGCACTTCCTCGGCATAAAAGTAACAGAATAATTTCCCAGAAAAATAACTTTTTCCTCCCTGCGGTTTTATCTGTTCAGAGTAAACACAATCAAAATGAAATCTGTCTGAGGTGAGCTCTGTTCTCAGAGCAGCTTCTTCCTTCATTCTGCTGCCCTCCCTTCCCCCGTAATTAGACCGAGACAACGTAATAAATCAACACACAAGTGCTTGTCTGGAAACTGAGCCACTTGAGGAGTTCGGGACATTAATGCGTTCAGCAGAGAAACAGACATTACACTGTAATCAATCCTGCTACACAAATCAACTTATCCCTGCCCGTTGGGCCTTCTCCCTGTTTTTTTTTTCCTCCTGCTTTTGATAAATTCACTTCCTGTACATTAATGCAGGTCACTGGCTACCTCCAAGGTGTAAATGACCATCTGATCTTTGGTGCTTAAGAGAAAGCACAAGGTATACCACATATTGAGTTTTCAATATCCAATAATGCCGCAAAAACCAGATTACTGGCAAATCGGCTGGTACTGTGTTTGCAGGGACTACGGGGATGCCACCTGTGATCATACCTGGCGGTTTGTCAAAGCCAGAGGTGGCTTAATGCATCACATTGACACCCATGATGCTGATGTTATTACCACCCCATTGATGTGATCCAGAGAAAGCATGAAAGAGTGTCTGCTGTCAGAGTTGTTTGTTCTGCTGATGATTCAAAGGGAAATTGACCTAACACATTAACAGGAAAATACTTTATAGTAAACTATTAAATTATACTATTATATTACTTCTTTTTCTGAGAAATATTTCATGCCAGTTTGGTGTGTTTCCAGTACTACAACTCTCATGAGGTTCAGCTGCAATGTTTCTATCGAGATTTTAAACAGGTTTGGTGTTGTGTGCACAGATTTTCTTTTCCATCAGTGCACCCATACATACAATACAATAGAAAAGAAAAAATGTCAGATGACAAGTTTAGTTGTTCAGTCTATTTGTGGAAATGCAAATAAAGTTAAATTACATGATCATTCCCTGTCTTCACTGAGTGCTGTCACGACTCTATAACATTGACAGTGTATAAAATATTAACATGCTCAGAGTGACTTCCAAAATTTTTTTTGTTTGTTTGTTTTGTTTTTTTGGAGCCATAAATGACAATATTTGGACAAGAGTGAGTTGACGTGGTAAGCAGTGTGCATCCATAAATTGTAACAACAAGCAGACGGACATACCCAGTAATTAGCGTGAAGTAACAGGCTAATAAAATGCTACAATGTCCTTTATCCAAACTGGAGAGGGTATACTGCAAAGCAAGTATAGCAAGCATATTTCTGTGATAATTTGTATTCAAAATGCTCCAAAGCCAATAAATACAGTCCTGGGGTCCCATTCATTGACTCCAGTTACCTGAGATGAGGCCTGTCACTCAGTGGTCACGCCCATAACTTCAACTATTAACTAAATATAAAATACAGTGAAAACACAGTTGTTATAAAAGAGGAAATTAGCTACAGAGTGCAGTTCAGATGAGAATTTTAGATTTCTTGAGTGAAACCTGCAGGTGCTATGAGTAACCATAAACATTAGCATTGGCAGAGCTTTGTGATGATTGAATCGGATTCTGATTGTATTTAAAGTGACTTTCTGTGTGCAATCACGTGTATCATGATGGTCAAAAGAACTCAGCACTCTTAGTGGTTGCCATCTTGGATACGCAGCGAAAACATAGACCACCAAACATTTTTCACCCTGTCATCACCAATCATGACAAAACACATGCATAAGTTCAATAAGGAACTTCTGATGTCCTTCAGCTGTCTGCCTTCCTGGGTGTTTGCCTTCTGGACTGCTCCTTACCTCGCTACCACTTCCCCACGCTGTCAAACTCAACGCTGACATCATTACTCTAGTTCAATCATCTTCTAGCCCACGTTTTTTGAGCCAATCAGCCTCCACTCTGTGTGAGTCACTCAGAGCTCAATCCAAGCCTTTATCTTCATCTTCACTACAACCAGCTTCTAGACTCCAGGGCTTCCGTCCTAGATCCTATCACTGGGTTCCTCTCTGCCATGATGAGTCATCGGGTCTAATCATCAAGAACATTTCTCTATGTCAATAAATCATGTTTGATTCTTCCAAATGTTCTCTCCTTATTGAAGTGGTGATGATGATGATAGTGATGTTGTTGCTACCTAGCTAACAGCAACGGATATCTCTTAGGCAGATATTACAAGTGTTTTAGTGTTATTTAGTGAAGTGTAATTGTTTTCCCTGCACTTAAATTGTGTGTATATATTGATCTACTACTACTACTAATAGTAATAATAATAATGTTGTTGCTAGCATGATAAAGTCATTGCAACATGTCACATACTTTTTGTGTCTTTTCCACAGGTTTTTGCCGGTGCTACAGTCCTTAAATTTATAGCTCAAGGTAACCTAACACACAAGATCAAGATATAGAAACAAAAAGAAAGAGGGAGTTTTGGCTAAAACAAACAAAAGACGAAGGAGACCATGAACTTATCTCACAATAAGCCGTTGGGTAAACTAGCCAAACAGAAACTGCTGGTAACTCCCAAATTAAATTACTTACTAAACAAAACTGTAAGCCATCCGGGAGGGCCTCAGAGTAGAACCGCTGCTCCTCCACATCGAAAGGAGCCAGTTGGGGTGGTTTGGGCATCTGACAAGGACGCCTCCGGGAGGCCTCCTGGGTGAGGTGTTCCGGGCATGTCCCACCGGGAGGAGGCCCTGGGGTAGACCCAGGACACGCTGCAGAGATTATATCTCTCGGCTGGCCTGGGAACACCTTGGTATTCCCCCAGAACAAGCTGGAGAAGGGTGCTGGGCGGAGGGAGGTCTGGGCTTCTCTGCTTAGGCTGCTGCCCCCGTGACCCAGCCCCGGATAAGCAAAAGAAGCTGGATGGATGGATGGATGGACAAAGCTGTAAAAGCAACAAAAAGATAAAGAAAAGGCTTGTTTTGGAGCAATGTTCTGTATTTTTAAATCAGATTTGACTGGTGCGTCTTTTTAGCCCAGTGACCAATGGTAGCTGCCCAGTGACAACTGAAGGTGTTTCAAGATGGCTGCAAAGACTTATTTCAAGGATTTTAGGTGTTGTTTGAAATATAAACATATGTGATAACGAAAGTTTACAGAAACCAGAATGTGACGTGCCAACAGTCAAGCTTCAGTTGTTTGATTTGAAAATTCCTCCTAGCAGTGAGCAATAGATTCTGCTTTAGACACCACAAAAGCACACAGCTGGGTGAAGAAAATTTGAAGAAAATGTTCCTTGAGGGCTCGAGTGTCCTCAGGTTTCTTCTCCACATGCATTTTGGCTTTTTTTTTTTAATCAAAGAAAGAATTTCATGTCATTGAAGACTTAAAGAAATCCAGCACAATCAATGAGAAACTGGAGCAGACTTTTGCGTGTCGAGCCTGGACCTCGACCTTCACCTACTCCTTCTTTACTTTTTCAATCACGGGTAATCGGTCACCATTTGTGTAGCACCCAACCTCAATTTACCTCACCTGGCATCTAGCTGCAGTGCTCACAAACACTTGATAAATAGCTGCTTTTGTCTACATGAAGTGACACAATAGAATTTAATATTTATTATTACCTTGATTTATGCGACAGGTTCAATTGATTTTCATTAATTCAGTAGGCTGTGAACTGGTATTATTAAGGACACACATTATGCTGACAGAGATTTATGCAATAAATGAAGTGGCAGTCCTCATTATGCGAATTTATAATCTATCACCTCTTTAAAATGCAATTAGGTATTATTAGACTAATGGCAGATTACAATTCAGAGCAGAGGAAGAAAAAAAAGTGAAATCAAACGGATGGTGAATATGGTTTAGAAAAAAATGACTACCCAAAGTTTCCTGTTACACATAAGTATGACGTGATAATTATATGTGGGTAATGAGTCGACATTCCTGCATGTTTTGATTATGCTTGAAGAAAAAAAATCACCTCCGCTCCATTTGTCTTCTCATTAGCTTTAAATCTCTGTTAGTACTGACTGACTTCCTTTCATAATTACACGCACACACACAGACAGAGTAAAATCTGTAGCAGCAAGAAAATAACAACCGACGCATGTTGGAGTTTTTCCTCTGCTAAACTTGTTTTCCATGTGTTCGGAGGGTTGGTTATGAACTCTGACTTCCTGAATCGTGCTGCAACAGCGCTGCAGTTTTTAACAAGTGTTCAGCCCCAACAACAGTCAGCGCCTGATGCTCATTACACAGAAAAAAACCCCAAACTGATCAATGGGTTAAAAAATGGAGAAACAACTTTGCTATACTTAGAAGCCTAGTTAGAAAAAATTATAAAGTTCATGCTGTGGGTGGATCTAAAAGCTGGACTCCTATATTCTCTGTGTATCTTTGCTCAGCTCACTGACTTTAGCTCTGGCTCACAATTTATGATTTTAAATTAATTTTCATATTTTTTAATATGAAAAATGTGAATAACTTTAATATGCCTTCTGCGGGCCCACCTGTGGCGGGAGGCACCACAGGGGTTTGGTGCTTTGTGAAATGGGCACACTGTGTACAGTGGGGATATAGCAATGGGAAGTTTCTGTCCTGGTCTTGGAACACACTGGACCACCTCTTTATCCTCTCGAGGATATTCTCGGGTGCAAACTTTTCCCAAAACTTTGTTTTGTGGGCTTGGACAAACCTCAGGGCATCCAGTGGGAGGTGCTTCAGGAGTACTGAGTGACTCGTCCATTGCTACAGGCCATTCATTCCCCGTGTAACCACAGCTAGACCAGCAATATGTCAGACCTGTTCCGGTGGGCCACTACTGGCCTTTGTCACAGATTCTGATGATAAACTTTATGTAAAGAATTTCTAAGCACAGTCAGGTGGAGAGGGTTTCTCCTTTGGTGTCCTCAGTACCACACCTCTGCTCTTTACAGATGATATGGTTCTTCTGGCATCATCAGGGACCTCCAGGGTGCACTAGGGCGGATTTGGAATTGGCTGGGAGAAAAATCAGCACCTCCAAGACTGAGACCATGGTCTTCAGCCAGAAAAGGGAGGAGTGTGCACTTTGGTTCAGGTTCTCGGGGTGTTGTTCACAAGCAGGAGACTCACCGGCTGATTGGCAGAGTATCTGCTGTGATGCGGAAGCTGCTGATTTAATGATTTGTCGTCATTCCTTCCCTCACCTATGATCATGAGCTTTGGGGAGTAACCCAAAGAATGAGGTAAAACCCCCTGCAGAAGGCTGGCTGAGCTCTCTCTTACAGATAAGATGAAGGGTTCAGTTATTCGGCAGGGGTTCAGAGTAAAGTTGTACAGGTGGTTTGTGACACATCCATGAGGTGAGGCATTTCAGGCATAGTGCTGCATTCTTGGAAGGCCTGAAAGGACAACTATCCCCACAGCTAATTAAAGAAAAATACTAAAATAGTTTCTGTATCAGGATGTAAATATATTTGTGCTATCATTTGTTATTAAAAACTCTTTATTTTTCACAGCAAATTACAGTAAAGTTGCAGAGCGATTCCAGGCATTGCGGCCATACATGTAAAGAAACCTAACCCTGTCATAAACATGGTCCCCACAGCAAATCACAGAGTGACTATGGAGAGTACCAGCAACATAAGACAGTATGGGATATTCACAGAAAGGTTATGCACAGTAAGTGAACATTATCTTCAGCAGATAAATAGACTAATAGATTGCCTTATGAGTAAAAGAAGAAAGAAGTGACCAAAAATATATGTGGCCCGGTCATGGGGAATGAGACAGGACACAGGAAATACTATTTTGTGTGCTTTTTTATTCTCCGACTGTATTCGGAGGAGCACAGTTTTAATTCTGTAGTTTTGAGTGAAACGGCAAAATTTAACTATTCCACTGGCTCAGCCTAAAACTGCCTTTCAGGGTCTGAGACAACAGTAACTATCATATGTACATGTTAAATTCAAACAGTATAGACAACAGTAGTGACCTGTCAAGAAACAAATACAACAAAAAAGAGAAAACAAAACAAATAAACACATTGTTTACATCCCACAGCTTCGCAGGTCAACTGGCAATAAAGTGCACTGTAAACTCTCTTTTAAACATACATTTCTATGGGAGAACATCATGAACTCACTTCGGTTTCTCCACACAGCTACTATGCTAGGACAAGTACACACGCAGAAATCACACAGCAAGTGATCTCCCCTCTGAATCAAACAGAAACATACAGAGTTATGCAAAGTGAATAACAGTATAAACTTAACAACTTTGAAATCTGTTAGGACACTGTAACTACTCACGCCAACCCGCTCTTCAGTCCCTTTCACAGCACGTGACCATTAAACATGCACCCGTCGCGCGTTAAGAACTCTACAGAAATGGTCACAAACCTGGAGTCATTGCTAAAGAAACTTAGCTAATTACAGTCTACTACAACACTGGTGACAATATTTTGCAGTATGCTACACTTTTTTAGCACATTTACCTCTTGTGTAGCTAGCCACAGAATATTTTGCAGTCTCTAACTCTCCAGTGCTCCCGCTCACAGCGCTCAGTGTGTGACGCAAACTTGAGTGCATGCGTGCTCTGGCTTACAGTGTCTCTTAAAGGGACAGTGTACCCCCAAAATGCGAGGTCTAGTCATCACCATGACAACTCTACAACAGACCTCTGGTAGACAGGCAATCAGTCAAAAACACAATCCCCTCTTTTTAAACCCTTTCCATATCTAGTATTAGTTCACTTGGCTACATTCTCCCCTGCTACGAGTCAACGTCCTCGGTGACCCCCTGCTCATTCACCATTCCCCTGAGTTTGGTGGTGTAGAGAACCATACCGGCTAACACCTGGGAGAGTACATCTGGACTGAAGGATACTGCATTGCATGCTGACCTAGGTAGATTAAATGGGTTTGTGTGGACCCCTGCAGTTTCTCTCCTACTCCTGCGTGTAGCAGGTGTGGGTGGACCTGCCTCCGCTTTCTCTCTTTTTCCTTTCCTAGGAGCTGGAACAGGTTTCGCCACCGGTTCTTCGCTGGCGAAACCAATGCTTCCTGGTCCAGGTGTAAGGTAAGCTACTGGCTCCACCTCGAGGTCATCAGGGTTATCACTGCTCTCCTGCCCTAGTAGAACCTCACCCACATTTTCAGTTCCATTCTCCAATTGGTCTCCAGGCTCGTCGACCGTCGGAACCAAGTTCCCAGGTTCCTGAGCCACTGGCAGCTCCATTGGGTACTGGACCTCCTCCATCAAGGCAAACTCTGGATGCTCAACCTCCGTATCAGACACTTGGTGCTCATCTGCAGAACTGACTTCCTGGTCACGTAGCCTTGGCTTGGGTGCAGGTATAGACCCCACGCATGGCCTCAAGTTAGATCTGTGGACTCTTTTCACCGGCCCTCCTTCCAGGGGCACTACTGTGTATGTTGTCCCTTGGATATCAACCACTTTATACACAGGGGCTGCCCAGGCATCTTGAATCTTATTCCTTCCTGGTGGTCGGTAACGGAGATACACAAACTGTCCGATGTCAACAGGTGGACAGAACACCTTTCCTTGCTGCTGAACCACTCTCTCTGCAGCCTTCCGTTCGGCAAATTCTCTGGCTCTGGCATGTGCATCCTGGAGACGCTCCTGATGCACTAATAACCAGTCCAGTTTGTCATCCTTTACTTCTTCCCGGCCCAACAATGCATCAATGGGTAGATGTGGGTGGACCCCAAACAGCAGGTAATGGGGAGAATACCCTGTGGTCGAGTGCAGCGTGACATTGTAAGCATACACCAGCTCTGACAGATGCTCGGGCCAGCGCCGCTTCTTCTCAGGGGGAAGCGTACGCAGGAGGTTGTGCAAAGTCCTGTTGAACCTCTCACAATGTGGGTTACCCTGAGGGTGGTGGGGTGTTGTACGAGTTTTCTTGACTCCATACAGTTTGCATAGCTCAGCAATCACTGCGCTTTCAAAATTCCTGCCCTGGTCTGAGTGTAGGCGCTCTGGTACCCCATATTTCATGAACCACTCTTTCAGGATAATCTTAGCTGTGGTATCTGCTTTTTGATCTCGTGTGGCAAATGCCTGACTGAACTTGGTGAACACGTCAGTCATTACAAGAACGTTTTCACGACCATCTGTAGCCCGCTCTAGGGTGGTATAATCAACAGCAACAACTTCAAGTGGGCGGGTAGCCAAAAATGGAGCGTGGGGTGCCTGAACTTTGGGTTGAGGCATCTTTGTTAACACACACCTCTGACATTTCTTCACCCAGTGCTCAACATCTTCAAACATGCCCACCCAGAAACATCTTTGTTTCAACAATCCCAGTGTGCGTTCAATTCCCTGGTGTCCCATGTGATCATGCACACTCCTGAGCACTTTTTCTTTAAGGCAGGCAGGTAGTAGCAGCTGATGGCACTGTCCAAGGTGAGCATCCTCAATCACACGGTATAGCAGTCCATCCTTTTCTCTGATCCGAGGCCACTGCTTCAGTAGAGAACGTACCGGTTTAGACAGACCCCCTCTTTCTCTGTAGGTAGGTCTCTTCTGTCTGCTCCAAAACTCTCTCAAGACACCAATTGTCGGGTCTGACACTTGGAAGCGATAGAGTTCTGCATTGGAGTAACCAGGCATCGTTGGGGTGTTGCCCAGCACAGCCTCACTGACTGCTTCCTCATCTGGTTCGGAGGCCTGCAGCAGTCTGATCCTACAAGCCTCAACTCCAGCCATGACAAGATCTGAGCCTAGACTTGTACCTGCCCTTAGCACATTACATATGGCTATAGAGCCATCATATTCTGCATCCTCACTGTCAGGTTCTGCCGTGTCAACTGTTGGTTGCCGAGAGAGGGCATCAGCGGCAGTGTTGCAGCGGCCAGGGCGATACTTGACATCAAAGTCAAACACAGACAGCTGAGCTACCCACCTCTGTTGAATGGCTCCTAGATTAGCAGTGGGCAGGTGACACAGGGGATTGTTATCCGTTATGATTGTGAACTTGGACCCCAGCAGATAACTCCTAAATTTTTCTGTGACTGCCCACTTTAATGCTAGGAGTTCGAGCTTCATGCTGCTAAAGTTTTGATCATTCTTCTCAGCCCCTCTGAGCCTCCTACTAGCATAAGCTATAACTTTATTCCTTCCCCCCTGCTTTTGGGACAGAACAGCACCTAATCCAAGACTGCTAGCATCCGTTTCCAGCGTGAAAGGGAGATTGAAGTCAGCATAGCCTAGAACAGGGGCACTAGTCAACTTTTCCTTAAGCAACTCAAAAGCTTGTAAACATTGTGGTGTCCAGGCTGAAGCAAAAAGCTGTTTAGCCCTGACAGGACTTATCTCCTTAACACAGACGTTCACTACATCATGGAGTGGCCCCGCAGTTTGGGAAAAGCCCTCAATGAATCTCCTATAGTAGCTGCAAAATCCTAAAAAGGACCTTAGCTCTTTCACAGTACTAGGAATGGACCATTTTGCCACAGCGCTTATCTTGTCAGGATCTGTGCTTATTCCCTGAGCCGACACTTCATGACCGAGAAACTTCACCTTGGGCTGGAGGAAATGGCACTTTTCAACCTTAACCTTCAGCCCCGTATCCCTCAGTCTTTTCAAAACAGTCTCCAGTCTCACAATGTGATCCTGGAATGTTGATGAAAACACAAGCAGATCATCCAAGTAGATCAACACAATCTGAAAGACCAAATCACTCATTGTGGCCTGCATAAGACGTTGAAACGTCGCGGGGGCATTACATAACCCAAAAGGCATCCTTAAGTATTCATACAGGCCAAATGGTGTGGTAAATGCTGTTTTGTCTCTGTCTTTCTCATGTACCGCTACCTGATGGTAGCCACTGGCAAGATCTACGGTTGAGAAGAACTCTGCACCACTCAAAGCATCCAGGGTCTCCTCAATGCGAGGGAGTGGAAAGGCATCACGCCTGGTCTTCGCATTTAGTCTGCGGTAGTCTACACACAGTCCAAGACTCCCATCTGACTTGCGTACCAGAACAACTGGTGAAGCATAGGAACTCGAACTCTCCTGAAACACCCCCTTTCTCAACAGTTCAGAAATGTGCTCCCTAACCTCTTTGTACTGATTTGGTGGGATGCGCCTGTATGGCTGAGAAACAGGGGCTTCATCTACAACAGGAATTTCATGCTTCACACGATCAGTGTACCCCAAATCCTCATCATGAAGTGCAAAAACATCCGCATACTTTTTCAAAAGAGTTCTGACCTCGACCTGTTGTCCTGGTGTGCCACCTATGTGTAATCTTCCCAATAAGTCCTGTACGCAACTGTTGGCCCCCTGACAGTCCTTTTGGTTAAGCGTCACCTCCTCATGGTTGGCAGATATGCGCTCAAATCTCACCTCGCATGGGTCACCCTCAATGCAGCGGCCAGGACTAATAATGCCTAGTCTAGCCTTAGGTGGAAGCCAGACATCCTCTTGTGAGATGTTCATCACCTGTACTGGGAATACCAGGCTGTTAGTTGACACTAGAGTTGGGATCACCAATAAGCCACCTGGGAGCTGAACATTCCCTGGTTCAACCAATGCGCTACCAAACTGCTTGCCATGGCCCCTTGCATAGACAGTGGTCAGGGATGAGGCAGGCACCCGCACTTTGTGTTTGCTTGCAACACGGGCAGTAGACACCTTTTCCACAAGCTCAGCAGCTTGTACGCAGTGGCAGGCCTTCCTCCAGCTGGACTCCAGCTCTCCCCCTAGAGTGGTGTAGTACTAACTGTCTACATCGTTTTGCAATGTTCATCCCTATAATGCCATGGGGTGACGAATCCAACCATTTGGGAATGTCTCTTTCTGCTTTATCATCTTTGATTATAAGAAAACCACATTCAGGTATAGTGAGCCCCATGACCTGTACATCTAACTCCACATAGCCTAAATAGGGCAGCGGCAACTGGTTGGCTGCTGTGATTTTAAGCCACTTGGCAGTACAGTGCATATCTTCATCTTCTCCCTGGAGATGATTTCTGAAAAAGCTTTCTGTCAAAGTGCTTACATTACTTCCTGTGTCAAGCAGACATCTAAGGGATACACCACCTATCTGGATATCTACTTCAGGGCACTGACCAACAGCATGTTCTAGAAAATGTTCCTTGGTTAGAGCTTCCTTTGAGCCTTCTGACTTGCCTCGCATTGCCCGGCTCATAGCAATGGAGGGTTCCCGTTTCCCGTTAGCGGTGAACTGGGCATGGTGGCAGACTGGCTCGTAGGTTGTCGGGGTGCATTACAGTGTCTGGCCATATGTCCCACCCCTTCACATCGGAGACAAATAGGCTGACCCTCTCTAGTGTACCTAGGCTTGGGCTTAGCTTTAACACCTCTACTGTCTTCAGAACTGGCAGTCTGTGTTGTGAGCTCCCTCACTGCATTAGTTAACTCCCCTATGGCTTTACCCTGTTGTGTGATTATTTTAACCATCTCTTGCAGAGCCATGGTAAAGTCTGTCTGTACATCACTGGTGGAGGTTGTCTTTTCACAGCTTTCATCTGGCCTGTCACTCACTATATTTCTATGTCTTGCTACATTAGTGCTGCATGGACGATCTTCCATAGTCCACATGATTGCCTCCTCGCTAACATCAAAGAGACTACACTCAGGCTTGTCCCTAGTGAGCCTACGTAGTTCACGCCGAAGATTTGGGGCATGCACACCTTCAATGAATTGATCCTGAAGTGCCAGCTGTGTGTTGGGTACTACATTAGGGGACTGCTGTATTGCAGCATTGAGCAACTGAGAGAGTGCATGTGAATAATCTCGCAGGTCTTCCCCATCTAGTTGGCGGCGTGCATAGAAAGCATGCAAGAGCTGTGGTGTGGTGCGCTTCTCTCTAAATGCCTCCCTCAAATATGAAAAGAGATCACTCGGTTCCTTCACCTGGCCTGCCATACGTAACTTAACTTCCTCTAGGGCAGACCCTTTCAGCTGTGAGAGGATAAAGTCGGTTTGATCCTCTCCACGCAGACCCCTAGTTCTTATTGTTCTTTCCACCTCTTCTATGAATTCATCAACAGTGTAAGCATCTTTTGCTGGTTCCCCACTAAAAGGTACAATCACCTTTTCTCTTGGAATGTACACAACAGATCTGGTTGGAACATTACCCATGTTAGCAATACTAGACATAACCGCATCATGTTTCCTACTCAGTTCGTTAATCTTTGTTTGTAGCTGCACCAACGGGTTACCTGCACTGTCAAACAACGAGGCAGCTTGACTGTCTTCAGTGGGGATAGCTCTGGCCCCTGAAGGACCTTCCCCCTCGTCCTCTTGTGACATACTGCAATGTCTCTGAGTCTTTAGTGCAGCAGATTCCCACAGTCACTTGTAGATGAGATTCAACAGGCCAAAATCTGTGTCAGATGCCCTCCTCGTCCAATGGCTGAAGCAGGCTCCTGTTGTACCACTGCACAGAACCACCTCAGGACGTCCACACTGCGATTGCCGCCCTCTGGGAAGGACTGGGATCTTCTCAGCCACTACTGTTGTCTATAAAGCCCCACTCACTGTGTCTCTCTATACTGAAACTCAAAACTAACTTGAGAATCCCACTTCTGACACCAAACTATGTGGCCCGGTCATGGGGAATGAGACAGGACACAGGAAATACTATTTTGTGGGCTTTTTTATTCTCCGACTGTACTCGGAGGAGCACAGTTTTAATTCTGTAGTTTTGAGTGAAACGGCAAAATTTAACTATTCCACTGGCTCAGCCTAAAACTGCCTTTCAGGGTCTGAGACAACAGTAACTATCATATGTACATGTTAAATTCAAACAGTATAGACAACAGTAGTGACCTGTCAAGAAACAAATACAACAAAAAAGAGAAAACAAAACAAATAAACACATTGTTTACATCCCACAGCTTCGCAGGTCAACTGGCAATAAAGTGCACTGTAAACTCTCTTTTAAACATACATTTCTATGGGAGAACATCATGAACTCACTTCGGTTTCTCCACACAGCTACTATGCTAGGACAAGTACACACGCAGGAATCACACAGCAAGTGATCTCCCCTCTGAATCAAACAGAAACATACAGAGTTATGCAAAGTGAATAACAGTATAAACTTAACAACTTTGAAATCTGTTAGGACACTGTAACTACTCACGCCAACCCGCTCTTCAGTCCCTTTCACAGCACGTGACCATTAAACATGCACCCGTCGCGCGTTAAGAACTCTACAGAAATGGTCACAAACCTGGAGTCATTGCTAAAGAAACTTAGCTAATTACAGTCTACTACAACACTGGTGACAATATTTTGCAGTATGCTACACTTTTTTAGCACATTTACCTCTTGTGTAGCTAGCCACAGAATATTTTGCAGTCTCTAACTCTCCAGTGCTCCCGCTCACAGCGCTCAGTGTGTGACGCAAACTTGAGTGCATGTGTGCTCTGGCTTACAGTGTCTCTTAAAGGGACAGTGTACCCCCAAAATGCGAGGTCTAGTCATCACCATGACAACTCTACAACAGACCTCTGGTAGACAGGCAATCAGTCAAAAACACAATCCCCTCTTTTTAAACCCTTTCCATATCTAGTATTAGTTCACTTGGCTACATATAACAACATAAAAATTGAATAAAAACAGATTAAACTAGAGTAGCATCGAATGAAGAACAATAAAATACAGGCATCCAGATTCTTAGGTGTATCACAGACTTGCTACTGCTTACATTTAAACATGAGAGTGTATGGGGACTGACTTGCTGTTGGAGCCTCTAGTACACATTACTGCAGGTTTTGGCTTCATTTTTTAGTTCCAGATGTTGCTGCTTCTAGTAAAACCACACTGGCTTAATTTTCTTAGGTCAACACCACTTGATATTTTCCCCTGTAGTTGTAGAGTGGGTGGTAGAGCCAAGAGGTGGAGCGGGCCTGCTGGATCAGCCCACTCAGCCGCTCAGAGTTTGGTGACAGGCTGAATGAACTCTGCACGATCTGATCTAATGAGCATCCCCTGCAGTGTGTGTGTGTGCGTGTGTCTGCGAGTCTGCACAGCTGCCAATAAAACATGACACTGTAACCTGCAGGATAAACTGACACATGCCTGTATGATCAGTGTGTCTGTGCCTGTGTGTGCTTGCCCCTCGCTCTCCCAGCATGCCTTTCAGCTGCTCTTTGATGTGAGCTCGCTGACATGAAGGAGCCCTCTGAAAAGCGTCTCCTCCTCTGGCCTCGCGATGGGTGGCAGGCCATGGTGAAGGGTGGATGAATGGCTGTGGCAACGATGCTTCACGGGTTCCCTCAAACCCGCGCCAGGCGACAGATCGTTATCTCCCCCATCCCCCTTCACCCTTTCGCTTTCATGTCCGCGATGGAGATGTTCGGCTCCTTCGGCTCCGTCCTCACATGCGAGCCGATGATTAATTCCCCCAGCCTAATGATGATGCTCGGAAAGGCTGTTTATTTTCCTGTGATTTATTGTGGCTGCTCACATAAAGAAACCTTTTCAGCATAAACACACACACACAAACACACACACGGGTTTAACATTAAAAAAGAGTTCAAACACTTCCAAACCTTCCTTTTCAATAACCAAATATATATTTGTTCTTTTGTTCTGCTCTTCTTGCAAAAGTACACTTTAATATTGCCTGCAGATTCTTTTACATCTTGTCTTTAAGCCTTTTATGTGTTGTGTAAAGCACTTTGAATTGCCTTGTTGTTGAAGTGTGCTATACAAATAAAATTGCCTGAGACTTTTTATATATTGCACGATTTGTTTTTCTACAAGGTTAAGAATTTATTTGCAGGCTGGATGTGAGACTCTGTTATCTCACGCATTCGTAGGCTGACAGAATATTTTGGTATTTTTATGGTCTGAAAATACACTTCACTGTCTCATTTTAGAGCTTAGTTGTGTCTCTGATGATAGATGTTTGCAGCCAGTGGCTCGAGTGCATGATAAAGTTCCAAAATATGAATCTAACAACAAATAATTCATTAATTAAGTCTGACAGAACACAGGAATTAAAATCAAATGATAAAACAGTCGACGTTAGCTCAAAGGGACACTTTTTGAGTGTTCAGCCATTTAAAAACATCAAGTGTTTGCTCATCGGGGATAATGTGATCATTTTGTGAGCTGGCACCATATAAATAAAATTTATTTGAAATTCAGTCAAAGCAACCATGGCCTCTAAGTTGGACATTTAAACCTGGGAGTCTATAGAGACTGATTCACTGCTGGAGCCTCGTGTGGACATTTGAGGAACTACGTGTTTAGACACTCCAGCGTTGGTTTCATTATTCAGTCACAGAGGTTGCTGCTTGGTTAAACCACTGTAGGAGAGCCAAGTGAAGATCCACAGCAAGCAGATAAATCATATAATAGCTTTTCATCAGGGAGTCGAGCACTTAGCGCAGCTAAGACTGCTCATCATGTGGGGCAACGGCAGCTTAAAAGCAGCTTTTCTTGTTTTATTTTGATTGAACCAAATGAAAAATGTGAACACACCGCTCATGATTCACAATGAATAATCACAGTAATTAGTACATTTTCTGTGTTTATGTGTGCGTAGTTGAAATAAGAGTTAATTAGCCCGGCTGTTGTGAAGTTTCACAGATAGTCTCCTCAGAATTCCTCGGAATAATGGCACTAGCAGCTGTAAAAAGTTTGTAACTAAAATAGAAATGCACTTAATCTTTTAGTTTGTCTGTTTTGTGACTTCTTTCAGGTTGACATAGAACAGATTTCCCATTCCCTTCCCTCCTGTTTTACCTTTCCTAATCCAAATCCTGCATCAGTTTTCTTCTGTAATCCAGCCAGAAATCACATTCACCCTCCCAGCTTATTTCCCATCCTCGTAGAAACATCCACGTTTGTCTAATAAATGTTTTCCTCTCTGTTACAGCCACATTTACATGACAAAAAAGAGTCTTTTCTTCACTGTAGCTTGACAGCAGAATGGCTATTCTCCTTTTTGTCTCATTAAAATGGAAAGCTGGAGAGGCCCATTACTTGTTAAACACTCCACATCCACATCCTTTGTTGTGTGTGCAAACTAATGGGCTGGATATTTATAAAACTAAAACATGAACTAATGAAGATGGCTCATGTCATCAAATTATCAAAGACATTCTGTCTGAAACATTTCTTCTCTGAACAGCAACAGGAGGTAAAGAAGCCATCATTCTTTCAGGTATTCTGTGGACTCTGAGAAAGAGAAAAAATGGGACGACACTGTCCTGCAACTTCCTCAGCTGACCCAGAAATTACATGCAAATTAAAGAAAAATTCAGCACTTTTGAGGAGTGAGGCGTGTCTGTGTTAAGCTGTAAGGAGGATTTTGGCACTGTGGTTTGGGTCCATGTGTCCACTTACAGGGAAGGATCATCAATACTTATTAATGTCAAGTTACACTGTCTGCATTTGGCATGCACTAGATTCCAAAATTTGCCTTCCAGTGAGTAATAAATGCAGATAAACTGCTTGTTGTCTTTCAGTTCAACGCTTCCTTTGCAAAGTCATGTGCAGCCAGGCTATGGCACATTTAGTTTGTTTACATTCTCACTTCAGTTTGAGTAACTGCTCTCGCTGTTAAAATGAAACTTTCAGTACACCTGACTTAAGTTCAGTAGACCTACGCTACGTCCAAACTATTTAAATCAGGGGTGTCAAACTCAAATACACAGTGGGCCGAAATTCAGAACCGGATCAAAGTCGCGGGCTAACATTAATATTGATTGAAAAAAAATCTTCCTCCAAATATAACAAGGAATCTTTTCTTATGGACTCAAACAAGTTTTGCTGAAAAACTGAATATGGAACAAGCAAAGCTTAATACTAAACAATATATATAACTTATATAAACGTTAGGGGTGCAACGATACACAAAATTCACGGTTCGGTTTGATACTTTGGTGTCACGGTTTGATATTTTTTCGATACAAAAAAATGTTCATGCTTTTTTAATTTGTCATTTATTAAAATTATAAATATATATTTTAACTCAAAAGTACAGGTTTTAAATTTAATGTTGCTGAAACAACAAAGGGATAAAATAATAAATCTATCTGATCGAGAAATCACTTATCTTTGGAAAAGAGAGTTTATTACAGAGAAATGGCTCTTTCCAAAATAAAAGCTATACTATACGCTTCTTCTGGGCTATACTCTCAGCAGCATATTAAACATATCAGGTCCCCATAAGGAGAATCATGTGCTAACGGCTGTCTAAATGACTCGGGTAAAGTTTGTAGTATGCGTGCTTGTTGTTTTTGTCTGCTTCCACTTGTCTTTGCACTACGATGATGTCAGCGTAAATGTGCAGTCATATTCATTGTGTTCCCACTAGTGCTGTCAGCGTTAATCTGAAATGACATTAACGCCACAACACGGCAAATCTCTGTTAACGAGCTCCTGCGGATCGCCCCGTGCGTGGGGCTGGACGGCGTCAACACGTTAACGAGCAAACTGCACTAACGCAGTAGTTCCCACCCATGTAATTGAGCACTGCGTGGCACATCCAACATACTGTTTTACTTTTGTCCATGACGCGCTTACCTTCAGGGTCATACTTCACATGAAGACCAAAATAGTTCCAAAGGCCAGATCTGAATGAGGGTGGGGGAGGTTCAATTTGCCATGTTGCAACGAGAGCTTAACTTCTGTCTTGCTAGCTTGCGCTGCGCTCAGTGGATCTGCGCTCAGTGGATCTGCGCTCAGTGGATCTGCGCTCAGTGGATCTGCGCTCAGTGGATCTGCGCTCAGTGGATCTGCGCTCAGTGGATCTGCGCTCGACAGTGCAGCCTAGGCGGAGTAGTCGAACGCAGATCCACTGAGCTCTCGACACAGACATCATCGTCAGAAGAAAAGTTGATAAAATAAATTAAAAATTTTGTATTGTTCGATACATATGCGTACCGAACCAAAAGCACTTTATCGAACGGTTCAATATCGATACGAGTATCGTTGCACCCCTAATAAACGTATATATATAACTTAATATTGCACACATGCAAAGTCAAAATTCCAATTAAATAACACATCATTGGAATTCATTTCTTAAATAAAAAATGTATTTGCAGCCTTCTGAATTGAATTAAATTTTATCATTTTATCATTTATCAAATTTTCATCATATTCTCCCACCTGCCCAGAAAGCTCCTGTTTTCTGCCTTTCTTTTTGCCGTATTGGGATAGGTAGCATGGCAGTATTTGCATGGTTGCTATGACTATGGTCAACAGAGGAGAGGATGCTAATGGGTCCTGTCATGACTGACGTGCCAAAACACCAACAGATCATTCTGGGAATTGTAGTATTAGCAGTACATGCACTGTATAATACTGGCAGGCCAGCTCTAATAGTAATTTTGTATGGCTTCGCGGACCAAATGTAATTAGGCTGCGGGCCAAATTTGGCCCGCGGGCCAGAGTTTGACGCCTATGATTTAAATGAAGCAGTCACATGTCAGATGTTTTCTTTAGCTTCAAACAAAAAAACTGATAAACAACAAAACCTGCAGTTCTGCTAATGTCCACTGGAGACTGCCTCCAGCCTTTAGCTGTTGTACATGAGAACACTGCAGGGTACGATTAGTTGATGATTTATTATGTGGATAACGGCTCAACGAGATCTCCTTAAAAAAAAAAGATTTTTAAGATAAAAATGGGACAAAATACTTTGACAGCTCAACAGACCGCTACAAAAAAAAAAAATCTTTTCATTGCAGTCAGTAAAAAAGAAAAAAAAAATACAGACATGGAGAAAGTGAAACTAATTTTTTTTTTTTAAAGTTCTTCATCACCACCAAAAGCTAATCACTTGTTCCTTGGCTGATAGCCCAGCTTCCCACTAAACTGACATCTGGTGAGTTACTAACAAGCAGCAGCTGAACTAAAAACAGAACTTGGAAGAGCTGAAGTGGAAAGAAACTCCATCTAATAGCATCTATGGTGGTGTCGACAGATGTGACATTTAAAACTGATCTAACCTGCTGTGTTCTTTGGACCAAAGTACAGCTGCGGCTGGTGAGACCCTTTATTAGTTTTTGAGGTGATTTAGTCTGAATATAGTCGACCCTCTGTGGAACATAAATGTCTGAAACTTATGACAGTCCATTGAAAAGCTGTTGATGTGTGTCACTCAAGAGCAAAAAGTGTCACACTCTAGAGAAGTGACAGACACATCGGCCAAGCTCCTTCTACTTTATCATCCTCGAAGGAACGGGTCGTTCCCTGTGTCTCTATTCTAGATTTCTATAAGAAAAAAGGTTTATTACTGTTTTCCATTGTGCCATTAAAGACAAAGACACCACTGAACCCATATTTTCATTTTAAGCTTTCAGCAGTTAGGAGAATATCAAGTTTTTGTAAAAGATTGTTGTAGCTGCCAACATCTTTGGCGTATAAATTCTGAACCTGGGTTCCTTTTTATTTTTTGGTAGGTTGGGTTTTGAATATTTGATTCAATAATTTTGTGTGTAATTCTTTCAATTTCAATTTTATTTATACAACACCAAATCACAACAACAGTCGATTCAAGGTGTTTTATATTGTAAGGTAAACCCTACAATAATACATATAAAGAAAAAGCCAACAATCACATGACCCCCTATGAACAAGTACTTTGGCAATAGTGGGAAGAAAAAAGTCCCTTTTAACGGGAAGAAACCTCCAGCAGAACCATCCTCAGGGAGGGGCGGCCATATGCTGATGGCCGCCCCTCCCCGAGGACTCTACACGTTGTGAAAAGAAGTTGGATTGTTTAGAAGTCGATGGGAAGCTGGTTCATAATTCTCACTCAGTTCATGAGCTTAATAAACACGTTTGTGAATTTATGGTCTTAGATGTTGAGTTCAAGTCTTATTAAATTCAACATGATGCTCATTTGATAACTTTGTCCACACAGGTGAAAAAGAATGACAAAGCAGGTGATGTGTTAGGAAGGACATGTGCTGTATGCACAGCTTCAATATTGACTTTTGGCACATATACAGTTCAAACTCTGCACTTTCAGGTAAAGCTCCTCTGAGTAACCCGCTGCACCATCACATTTAACTTCCAGCTTGTTTTTGTTCTTTATGCTTCTGACGTGAGGTTCCTGCACAGCCTGTGACTGACCTCAGACACAGGTAGCAGCGAAGTGCAGGTTCGATTCCCTCTTAGTCTCTCCTGCCAGTAAAGTTCAGAAATGTTTGATACTTGAAACGCGCTGTCTTGGCCTGCTTTGACAAATACTGTAAACCTCAGCGATGACAAACAGCCTGAGCCCGGTGTCACAGCCGCCTGGTCCACTTTCTGCTGTGACAAAGTGATCCGGTTAGGCTCCGCCATCGCCCAGCGCAGGAAGCCCTTAACCACAGAAGAAGAGCAGAGTGGAGCTGAGAAAAAATGTGGTGTCAAGACATTAAACGGGGAGAGCGGAGCAACGGGGGGCTTTAAAGATGATGATTCTTTATCCCTAAATTGTTTTGAGAGCCTCGTGCCAGCCGGGTCATGAATCAGCCTGTCCGGCGGTCCTTCTGGCGTTCCTGGCGATGACTGCGGGGGCGGCAGGGGCCATGACAGGTGAGCTGTCCCTGCTGCTTGAGCATCACCCCCTCTTCATCATTTTACATTTAATCGAAGCTGCCACCTGTCCTGACTCTCAGCACCGCTTCCTGCCTTCCCTTTCATCCGTCTCGCAGAGCTGGAGTAGTCGAGGTAGAGCAGAGGGGGAGGAGGAGGAGGGAGGCAGAAAAAACAGGAGCTTCATCCCCTGTGATGGTTTGTGGTGATCAGTTGTAGCAGCGCTGAGCAGGACTATCAGTCTACCTGCCAAAACACTACGCTGTGATCCCCATCCATCAGGAGGAGATGGTCCCGGTCCATCCACGTCATCCTCCTCACTCCCACGTCTCAAACAAGCAGTCACAGCTGGAAGTAAAATTTGAACACCTGATGATACGATGTCTCACTTTTCTCTCTCTTCAGGTCAAGCAGAGTTGAATCGAAAGATCTGATTTATTTACCGTCTAGTTAATAATTTATCAGTAAATATAATTTGTTTTATCAGTCCTAATATGGTTTTTATTTATATAGTACATTTAAAAAATACAGCGTTTGACAAAGAAGCGTCACACGCCTGACATTCAGAGCTCCCTTTTAAGAGAGGCAGCCAATCAGGAGAAAACTTCTTTATAGGGGGAGGAACTAAACACTTTACTTTAGTCAGTGGATCATCTGATTGTCTATACCAATATCAAGGATTGTTATAAGGTTTTTATCATGCAAAGCAACCTTGACAAAGTCCAAGAATAAAAATATGGAGCTGGAAACAAACAGAAAAGGTTCAGTTTAAATTATAATAAGTCAAACTTACAATTGAGGGAAACAATGCCACACGTGTGGGACGAGGGCAGTTTAATAGGTATTAAGGACAAAATGCATAGAAAATTGGTTAACATTAATGCAATTAACCCAGACCCCAGACGATTAATCTTGATGAACAATAACGTTTTTGTTGGCCCAGTTCTGCTAATTTGACAGAAATAGATGCAAGGAGCAAAAGTCACACAGCTACAGACACCAGGCGGCACGATAGCAGTAAGATTTGAGTCTCATAGATCCATCCATCCATCTCTCTCATCTGTTCATGCAGCTTCCCCAGCAATTCCACATTCTCACATCACACTACACCAATTAGCCTAACAAGCATGTCTTTTCTCTAATTCTTCTTTAATTTTTCACCATTCTGAGGCTCAATTGCACTCAGGCTTTCAAAAGCCAAATAGTAGAAGCTGGAAAATGTAGCCTGGTCTGATGACTGTTCTTTTTTTTTTCTTTTTTTTTTTGCCTGTCCCATTTCGTTCTTTAGCCGTCAGAATTGTTGTCTGAACACCAACAAGGATACCCACTGGATTTACTTTGCCAAATGGATCATCACGGCCTTGCCGTATTGGTCCATTTGATCGATCTTTGTTGTTATTATTTATTTTATTTTATTTTCAGTTGTTACAGACGGGACAGACATGACTGAGGGATAGGAAAGGGAGAAAGAAAGATGAAGGAAAAGAAAAACAGAAGGGAAGAGGGACAGTGAGAAAGGGCACTTAAAAAGAGAAAGAAGAGAAAAAAAAATCTCCTGGATCACCTGTTGAGAGAAAAAGAAGAGAAAACAAGCAAAAAAACAGAGCAACATACTAAACACAACACCATCATGTTAATCTAGCTAAGTGTAAACAGCAGTAAATACAAAATATTGAATGTTGTTGTGTAGCAAGCAGGACCAACAGCACACAATGTGCTTGGAAATAGCAGCCAATAAAGGTGTAGTTTATGTCTATGAACAGTGAACACCCGTGTGCACACCTGTGTGGATCAGCGCGCTTGTATTCAAAAGGTTTCTCCATGTAACGATCTGCTAGAGGATGTAGAGAGCTACAGCCCTGTCCCCCAGGGCATGAAGCAGGCATGGAGGAGATCCAGGTCTCACCCAGAGGCCGGAGGCCCGAGGGCCCACTTTGCCCCGGAAGAGGCCTGACCGAGCAACAGGCACCAGGCCCCGCCAAGTAGTCACCGGGAGTGAGCTGGTACATACCTGAGCGCCCAGCCCCGGACACCAAGAACCACCAACGCACCGACCCCTGAGGGCGTCAGTTACCGGCAGGGAGTGTGGTGAGGGGAGATAGGCCTTTGGAGGGCCTGGGAGTTCCCAGAGAGGTGGAGTGTAAGACCCAACCTGACATATAGACACAGACAAACAGGCACACACAGACACAAACATGCATTCCCACCCTCATGCACACATATACAAAAACGTAACACTCACCCAACGTAGGGATAGACATACATGGACACTGTACACACAATCACACTCCCCAAACAAACTCTATACTCCAGGTCCAGGTACCCTTGCCCCTGGATGGGGAAATGGCACCTAGACCCAGGAGATGTTACCCTTTCCCCCAGGGTGGAGGCAAGTAGACCGCCCCAGGCTCCGCAGCAGCAGGGAGGCCCCAAATCCCAGATCCCAATCGGACGGCCAACACCTCCTCCCAGCCCCTCCGCCCCAATGGCCAACAGAGAACAGGGCTGTGTGAAGACCCCAAACCTCCCTCCTCTCGCTCATGTGTAGTGTTGCTGCGTGTTGTTCTAAGGTGCATTTAAAACACGGGAGAGCATGGTGCTGCTGCCAGAGAGCAGCAGGTGTTAGCACGGCCCCTCTCGAGAACCCTCAATGTCTATGTAAGGCAGTGACTGGAATAGGTCACAAGGTGTCGCTGTTGAGCTGCATATACATTGTAAATTTTAGCAATTTTGACCATTTGTCCTCTGCAGGACACCGTAGTTCAGATTTCTCGTTCACGCGGGCGCCATCTTTGTTCAGTGTTTACTGTGATTTGCAAAGGTAAGCACTGTCAGAGGTGTACTGCATTGGTTTTTTGTTTAAAAATAAGTGTTCCACTGTGTAAAATGGCGGTTTGCTAAGCATATATTGTGTTTGTTGGGAGGTTCATGTATTGTCTGATGAGAGTATGAGCAGTTTGTGTGCATGTTTCATTTGGTAATATCTGCCGCAATTTCGGGCTACATTCCGGCTAGTTAGCAGAGCACTCATTCGGGAAAAGTAATGCAACATGAAGCATTAGCTTTCCAGCTACAGTTTGCTGGTAGTCCAGCTATGTTAGTTTTGTGTCATACACATTCCTGAGACCGAGGAATTTTGTAAAGACAGGATTATTTTTGCTTAATGTGTTTTTTATATATTTGTTGTTGTCTTTTACTATGTCGATAATCACGCAGTGTTTACTGTGATTTGCAAAGGGCCAGCAGCAGAGTTGGAGTGGTGTTTGCCCCAGCATCTGAATAAACGGCGCGGTCCGAGCCACAAATTGAACGCCTGTGTCCGACTGGTCTCTCTACTGTGCACCCCAATCCAACACAAACTTACACAACGCAGAGTCCAGGGTGTAGGGAGGCCCCTGCACTGGTTGGGTTACATCTTTGGTGCCGTGACCCGGATTTGTGGCACTTCGAGACCGAAGAGAAAGCAATGCCGACACCCCCAGCTACTCTGCTGCAGTAAGAGGTGTTGCCGTCTGGGTACTGAACTAAGTATATAACTGCCTGTGCAGCTGTATTACTGGGACTTTCACCTCCCCTGGCATATCCTTTGAAAGTGAAATCTTGGGGTGGTTTCATTTGAGGGTTTTCTGTCATTGAAAAAAACGAAAAAAGACTCAGAGACTTGAATTGTAGTGAGAATGTTAAATGATGTTCCCTGTCTATAATGATAATCATCAAATACGGTTAAGAAATTGCTGCTGATTTGTGTCATTCACAACCTCTGTGCTGAAGATAGTTGTTTAACTGCACTCTGAGTTTAATGCTGTTTTTTTGTGAATTCTTTTTTGCGTTATGAGATGATAGTTGTCATACATCTGTGTTGTGTTCTATTTTACTAGAAATAGATTGTACTTACTCACACTGAAAAGCATACTACCCACACACATTTTGTGGTGCAGCTAAATTAGAGATACAGGACAGTGAAAATGATGAGAGACTATGCAGACACTCCAAAGAGGGCACAGCCTCACCTTTTGAATGAAGGGGCAACAGCTAGCGTCCGTACAGTGGACCAACAGTCATCAGTGAAGTCGAAGCTGGTCACCCAGTTCCCCAGCTTCACTGGCCAGCGGCTACAGTATCATACCCCAATCAGGGACCTCACCGACTCTGGGCTGGGCACACAACAGACCCCACCACCAACAATGCTTTCACCCCAGACTGATCTAGGCGTGGCTCCAGCTCATGCCCCACCACTGCCAGCCTATGGAGGCCAAATGCAGGTGCCCTCACACCTATCTGAAATTCGCCCAAGTTCAGTGCCAGCCAATCAGACAAGCCAGTCCAACCACAGCCCTCTAACTACAGCCCCTCCAGTGTTTCAGCCAGATGTACAGATAACTATGCCCCCTGCTTTTTATCCTCAGGCCAGTGTCCATGGGCCCACTGCTACACCGGCACCCCATGTTGCCTCATATCCCAACTACCCAGCGGTGCAAAGTACCCAGCAACCCACCCTGAACCAATCACTTAACACTCCTTACCCAACGATGACCGTTCCATTCAGCTCCCAAGCATACACCAGCCATCTGTATTCCACACCTGCCCCCCAAGCCACCATGCCAAGCCCCCTAACAGTGCAGGGAGTGGGCATAATGAATAATCGTTCTGCAGCCGAGCAGACCCTTGAAAGTTCAAAGCATGGGCTGACCCCCCGTTTGCCCCGCATGCCACTAGCTGCTGTCCATGACTCTCGAGCTCCCCTCCACTCATCTGCTATAAGCTCCAACACTGTCGTGCCCCCTATTGTGAATATGACCCATGGAGGTTTTATAGCCCCACCCGGCACCCATGCCTCAATGCACGTACCAACCTCTGCTTTAGACCCCCAAGTTATTGGACACCCTGGTATACCCCCCCCAGCAGGTGCATACCTCTTTAAGTGCTCCTGGTGGGGCTGCAGCCAACGCTAACCCCCCCACTAGCTGCCTACGGTGGTTTTATACAGACTCATCAAGTGAAAAATGTCCAAGCCTTCACTGGCAGTGCTGACAGCAAGGTGCTTGTAGAGGACTGGATTCGTGACATGCAGTATCTTCTTGAGGCAATAGAGCTCCCGATTCACCTACGCTTTTCCACGGTGGTGCGTCACCTAACTGGTGAAGCCCGAAAGCTGGTCCTGAATCTACCTCTCCATGACCAAACACCTGAAAGGGCATTCAGGTGTATGGCGACACACAGAGCTCCTCAGATCTACTAGCGGACTTCTATGAGCGTGTTCAGAGGTCTGGGGAGTCTGCCTGTTCATATGCTATAGCACTGGAGGCAACACTGCGAGCTGTGGAAGAAAACCAAAGAGGAGGCAAGCCTTTCCCTGACCGTGACAGTAAACTCACCCGGCAGTTCATACGGGGGATTAATGATGAGGATGTGTATGCGAGGATCTCGCCAATGAAGCCCCGGCTTTTGAGTTTCTGTGAGCTGCAGGCTGAGCTCCGAAATTTAGCAAAAGAAACAAAGAGATTCCAGCCTCAAAACAAGTCAAAGAAAACTCAAGCCCAGGTACAAGTGGCATCAGAGTGTAGTGTGAATGTGAAGGCAGAAAAGGCTAAACATTCCTCAGAGTGGTCAGAGCTAGCAGAGATGGTCAAGAAATTAGCATTGAGCCAGGAGGAGCAGATGGCCAAGTTGACCCACCTTGAATCGAGAATTGATGCTCCATCCTCTGCCACTCCACTGAGAGTCCGACCACCTCCTGGGGCTACAACCCCAATGTCAGTGGTCACATGCTACCGGTGTGGGAAGCAAGGACATATAGCCCGGGTTTGCAGAGCAGTGCTCCCAGGGCCTGATCAGACATGGGCACGCAATCCCCAGCCTGTGATCCCCATGGAGGGAAACACTTACTCAGCTCAGCCTTTAAACTGATAAAGCCCATGGTCGCTGGGGCAACCATGGGCGAGCAGCAAGTCCCCCCCACACTGCAGGTGAACAAAGGTGACGGAGGAGAGAGCACTCCCCTAGTTGGTCCCAGGAATGAGGGGGAGGTGGAAGTCAACGGAATGAAGTGCAGGGCACTCATCGACTCTGGCTCCCAGATAACCAGTATTACGCATCAGTACTGGAGCAGCCACCCCACCCTCCATAAACAAAAGCTACAACCTTCTAAGATACCCATAGAAGGTGCAGGGGGCCAGAGTGTCACCTACCATGGTGTGCTACGCATCGACCTGAAATTGTTGGGGAGAGAGTTTAAGGGTGTGCCCGCTTTTGTTGTCACTAACACAGAGTACCGCTCCTCTGTTCCTCTGCTTGTGGGAACTAATGTCCTCCGTGCCTCCAGAAGCCACCTCCAGGCAACCTACGGCCTGCAGTTCCTTCTCCAGGTCAAGGAGACTCATCCGGAGTGGTACACCTCCCTGCTGGAGATTGAGAGCACTGAACAGTGTGATGTGGATGACACAGTGGGCCCTGTTGTTTACACTGGTCGTAAGGTACACATTCAAGCAGGGAAAGAGATGGATTTAATGTGCAAAATAAAAGGTGGACCACAAAGAAAGACTTATACAGCCCTAATTGAAGGCCATCCCTCCCTGCAGCTCAGCCAAGACATCCTGGTCGCCAGAGTTCTTGCTGATGTAAAGAAAGGATGTGCCCCGGTAAGAGTGATGAACCTCTCCCAGCATGCTATCACTATCAAGCCTCACACGCATCTGGCCAAGGCATCTCTGGTGGAAAGTATTGTGGACTTTTCAGACAGGATGCAGGGCAGTCATCACATTCGCGGAGGCAGAGAAGCATGCCTGGGTATGGACCACGTTGTGGCAAGCCAGGAAGTGGATTTAAGTGGTGCAGACGTCGAAAACGAGCACCAGCGTTCCCTTCTTAAAGAGCTGGTGGAAAGGAACGTAGGTGTGTTCTCACAGCACCCCCTGGATTATGGCCATACAAAGACTGTGCAGCATGAAATCCCTCTGGTCGACTCTAAGCCATTTCGACTGCCTTACCGTAAGATCCCCCCATCACAGTGGCAGGATGTGAGAAGGTTGCTGACAGAAATGGAGGCAGCAGGAGTTATCAGGCCCAGCAAAAGTCCATACGCTTCACCTGTCGTGATTGTAACCAAGAAAGATGGATCACTAAGGCTGTGTATTGACTACAGGTAACTGAACTCCTGCAGCACGAGAGATGCTTTTCCTCTCCCCAGAATAGAGGAAGCCCTGGAGGCTCTAGGGCAGGCAAGATACTTCTCCACCCTTGACCTCACTTCTGGTTATTGGCAGGTAGAGGTGGCGGAGCATGACAAACACAAGACGGCATTCAGCACCCCTATGGGGCTGTTTGAAGCAAATCGTATGCCCTTTGGACTCCAGAATGCTCCCTCCACCTTTCAGAGACTCATGACCTGCTGCTTTGGCGACCTGAACTTCACCCACCTCCTAATCTATCTTGATGATCTCATTATATTCTCCAAAACCTTTGATGACCATCTGGAAAGACTGCAGCTGGTGTTCGATCGGCTTCGGGAGCATGGCTTGAAGTTAAAGCCTTCTAAATGCCAGCTAGTGAGAAAGGAGGTTCAGTATTTGGGTCACTTAGTGTCTGCTGAGGGGGTCCGGACAGACCCAGAAAAGATCAGCAGGGTGAAAAACTGGGTGAGGCCCACAAACCGCAAAGAAGTGTTGCAATTCCTGGGATTTGCTGGATACTACAGGCGGTATGTAAGTGGGTACTCTACCCTAGCTGCTCCCCTGTACCGCCTAACTGCTGGTGACCCCAGAAAGAAAAAGAGAGGGGGAAAGAAAAGTCTGGCCACCGATCCACCCTTTTTGTGGACAGATGAATGCGAGAAGGCATTTAAGACCCTAAAAGAAAGGCTGACAAGCGCTCCAGTGCTGGGATATCCTGACTATAGCTTGCCTTTCGTTCTGCAGACGGACGCCTCAGGGGAGGGTCTGGGCGCCGTTCTAGCTCAGGTCCAAGGGGGAGCTGAGAGGGTCATAGCCTTTGCCAGCAGAGGTTTGAGCCCAGCAGAGACAAGGTATCCTGCACACAAACTCGAGTTTCTTGCTCTCAAATGGGCGGTCACAGACAAATTCTACGACCACCTCTATGGGCGTAGGTTCTCTGTCCAGACAGACAATAACCCTCTCAAGTATGTTATGTCCTCAGCAAAGCTGGATGCCACAGGCCAGCGGTGGGTGTCTAGGCTGGCTGCTTTCGATTTCGATGTCCAGTATCGGAGGGGACAGAGCAACACAAACTCTCGCATGTCTAACCAGGAGGTCATGCACATCCTACAGACATGCCCTCAGTGGGTGGGTGTCGACGAACAGGGGCATGGTGTGACACAGGCTACCCAGGATACTCAAAGCCTCACTGGCCATGGCACGCCTGCAGGGGAGGAACTGGAACTCGGGCCCCCTACATCCACTGAGCCTTACAGGGATGTGGGGATGGAATCCCTGCCCACCATGACCAAACAGGAGATCCGTGCAGGGCAGAAAAAAGACCTTGTTATTGGCCCTGTCTTGCACTATAAGAATATGAACCAGAAGCCAAGCCGCAGTGAGCGAATGAGTGCTGAAGGGCACGTGCGCCTTCTCTTAAAGGAGTGGAGAAGGTTAGTGGTAAAGGATGGCATCCTGTACCGCTGCGTCCAAGACAGCCAAAGGGGAGTAGTTGAGCAATTGGTGCTACCAGAGGATTTGCGTATATCAGTCAAGACTGCTCTCCACGATGACTCAGGCCACCTTGGTTTTGAGAGGACATTGCACATGATGATAAGGGAGAGATTTTATTGGCCACGGATGTTTCAGGAAATCAAGGCTTGGTGCGAGCAATGTGAGAGCTGCTGCCTTAGGAAAACTCCAACCGCAGGGGTCAGGGCCCCCCTGGTCAGTATCCACAGCAGTGCCCCCTTGGAGCTAGTTTGTGTGGATTTCTTGACTCTTGAGAAATCAAAAGGTGGTATCGAAAATGTCCTTGTTGTCACTGACCATTTCTCACGCTATGCACAAGCATACCCCACTAAAGACCAAAAGCCAGCACAGTGGCTAAGGTGCTGTATAGAAACTTTTTCTGTCGGTTTGGCTTCCCAGCAAAATTGCATGCAGACCAAGGGCGCAATTTTGAAAGTGCTGTATTGAAGGAGCTTTGTAAATGCACCGGCATCACTAAGACCCACACCACGCCCTATCACCCACAGGGCAACGGGACAACTGAACGGTTTAACCGCACCCTCATGAACATGCTGGGGACGCTAGAACCTCACCTGAAGCCCCGGTGGCACGAATATGTGGATGCAATGACACACGCCTACAACTGCACCTGCCATGATTCAACAGGGTACACACCATACTACTTGATGTTTGGCAGGCATCCACGGCTCCCTGTCGACTTGGTTTTTGGGCTGTCAACCACTAATGGGTCGGGGGGAAATAGCGAGTATGTCCAGACCCTGCATGACTGCTTGTCACAGGCTTATGCACAGGCTAATCAGGCCTCTCGCCAGGCTAAGGGTCACCAGAAAAGATACTATGACCGACAAGCAAAGAGTCAAAGCTTCAGCCCGGGTGACAGAGTCCTTGTTAAAGTGTGTCATGTGGAGGGGCGAAGCAAACTCGGAGACAAGTGGGAGTCACGTCCATACATTGTGGTGAAGAAACAGCCAGACATGCCGGTGTATGTGGTGCGATCGGAAAATGGTGATACAGAGAGAGTGGTCCACCGCAACCTACCTACACAGTGTATGTTTCTTCCCATGGAGCAGGTGGGAGAGGAGGCAAGGGAGGAAATGGAGCTCGATGTGGAAGAGGTGCATGGAGGAGAGATTGAGGATGTAGAGGACAGTGGAGAGCAGGCTGGTGAAGTAATCAGACAGGAGGAAGAGTCGGACACGATCGAGGACTGGGAGGCTGATAGCCTGTAAGGAGGTGGGGAGGGAGTTTCAGCTGAAGCAGCAAATGGATCACTCGCCCCCACAGGACCAGGGGAAAAGGACACAGGGGCAGGACAAGAGAGTGAAGATTGGAGGGGGAATGAAACTGCCAGGGTCACCCACTCACCTCCCAGACCAAGTGAACCAAGGAGGAACTTGCCGAGGAGTCGGCATCCCCCAAAGAGACTGACTTATGGGTCGAGAGTTAACGAACCAGAGGAGGATCAGAAGAAGATAGAAAGGGGATGGAAGCTGTGGCAGAGGGCCAAAGCAAGGAGGGCTGCAGGAAACACGTAGGATGACACAGCCAGTGTACCCATACTAATAGGATACACACATAGACATTTTTGCATTACACTGCACATCTTCCCACACCGTTATTCTTTTATACATAGTGAGACTGTTTTGTTTTGTTTTGTTTAGTTTGATGACTGGGACGCCATCACTTAAAGGAGAGGCAGATGTAAGGCAGTGACTGGAACAGGTCACAAGGTGTCGCTGTTGAGCTGCATATACATTGTAAATTTTAGCAATTTTGACCATTTGTCCTCTGCAGGACACCGTAGTTCAGATTTCTCGTTCGCGCGGGCGCCATCTTTGTTCAGTGTTTACTGTGATTTGCAAAGGTAAGCACTGTCAGAGGTGTACTGCATTGGTTTTTTGTTTAAAAATAAGTGTTCCACTGTGTAAAATGGCGGTTTGCTAAGTATATATTGTGTTTGTTGGGAGGTTCATGTATTGTCTGATGAGAGTATGAGCAGTTTGTGTGCATGTTTCATTTGGTAATATCTGCCGCGATTTCGGGCTACATTCCCACTAGTTAGCAGAGCACTCATTCGGGAAAAGTAATGCAACATGAAGCATTAGCTTTCCAGCTACAGTTTGCTGGTAGTCCAGCTATGTTAGTTTTGTGTCATACACATTCCTGAGACCGAGGAATTTTGTAAAGACAGGATTATTTTTGCTTAATGTGTTTTTTATATATTTGTTGTTGTCTTTTACTATGTCGATAATCACGCAGTATTTACTGTGATTTGCAAAGGGCCAGCAGCAGAGTTGGAGTGGTGTTTGCCCCAGCATCTGAATAAACGGCGCGGTCCGAGCCACAAATTGAACGCCTGTGTCCGACTGGTCTCTCTACTGTGCACCCCAATCCAACACAAACTTACACAATGCAGAGTCCGGGGTGTAGGGAGGCCCCTGCACTGGTTGGGTTACATCTACATGGATTTAAAATTGAGAGGTGGGCCCCGGCGCCAGAGGTGGGGTTGAATACACAGACCGTCTACTGGACGCCGTTAACGTGCCCACCCTCAAGGCCCTATATATATATGTGTGTGTGTGTTATGAGAGTGTAAGTAATGTGGATGTCTAAGTTGTGAGATAAAATTGAGGCACAGGTGGCCAGAAGAGGACAGAGGGGGGGGGAGGGGGGGGGGGTTGCCTCCCCTGCACCCTGGTGACATACCCGCACCCCAAGGCCCTACTTTTGTGGGTGGGTGTGTTGGAGGTGGAAGAGGGAGGCAGCCGGGGATGGGGAGGAAAAGAAGGGAGGAGCAAGATGCCCCTCCCTGGGGCCAACTCCCCCGCTGACCCCAGTAGGCACCCCCGTTCTTCAGCACCCACCAAGGCAAGGGAGCCCAGGCCCATCCAGATCGGGGCCTACGGCAGCAGGACCGCCCAGCCCCACAGGACCCGGGCCAGCCCACCCGACCCCACCGTAAAGGAAACTGTACCCACCCGAACATTCAATCATCTCCCAGTCTGCACAAGACAGTAGACTCCCAGGTTAAGTTTATTCTCTTTTTTTTTTTTTTTTTTTTTTTTTTTTTTTTCCGCCTGTCCCATTTGGTTCTTTAGCCGTCAGAATTGTTGTCTGAAGACCAACAAGGATACCCAATGGATTTATTTTGCCAAATGGATCATCATGGCATTGCCGTATTGGTCCATTTGATCGACCTTTGTTTTTATTATTTATTTTATTTTCAGTTGTTACAGACGGGACAGACATGAGTGAGGGATAGGAAAGGGAGAAAGAAAGAGGAAGGTAAAGAAAAACAGAAGGGGAGAGGGACAGTGAGAAAGGGGGGAAGAAAAAATATCTCCGGGATCACCTGTTGAGAGAAAAAGAATAGAAAACAAGCAAAAAAAAACAAAACAAAGCAATATACTATACACAACACCATCGCATTAATCTAGCTAAGTGTAAACAGCAGTAAATCAGAATCAGAATCAGAATTTATTTGTCACATACAGGTTACCCTGCAGTAAAATGAGACACCCCCCCCCCCCCCCCCCCCCCGACCTTACACATATAACACAGACATTACATTGGGGGTTACAAGTCGGAGATCGGCAGTTACGGAAAAAAAACACTGAAATGTACACACAATGGGAAGGTACAAGAGGAAAAAAAGAGACCCCTACTCATGCTGTGCTTCCATGGTAGGACAGCACGAGAACAGGAAACAAAAAAAACTCCTCTGCACAAAAAAAGCACATGAATGTTCACAGCACAACATTATGAAGACATAACAAGCCACAGGGATGGGTAGGGGATGAGGAGTAATCCCAGGCAACACAGCAGACATCCTGCCACTGCGCCGACTCGCCAGCGCGGGCCCAGACCCGCCTCGTGTTCCCAGGAGGTAACAAGCATCGAAGGCGTTGGAAAGGGAAGGGGAGATGAGTGAGTGCTTATCAGTGTAAGTGTGTGTGTGTGTGCGTGTCCATAGTTCAGCTGAGACAGTGTCCTTCGCCCTATCAGGCTAAGTAAACAGTCCTCCAGCCAATCCAGGTGGCCTTGCAGGGATGAGGAGAATAGTCATCACACAGTCGTTATCAGGGAGTGTTTGTCCGGCTTCAGCCTTGGGCCTGTGCAGCTGGCGCCGTGGTGGTGTCTGCATTTGATTCCGAATTTGTTGATTTATTGATAATTTTCAAAGCTGATCTTTTTAACACTCTGAAACTGGTCTCTCTATCTCCCGTTGGAGAGCCGCGAGCCTCCCCATGATGGTATCAAACTTCTGATCCGTGGTGTTATCATTCTTTTGATTCTGAGACCTCACAACTGCAGTGATCCGTTCTGTGATGTGATCCAGCTTTCGCTCAAGGTTCTCATTTTGAGCAGGGCCCTCTCTGATGTATCCCACCATATGCTCAATGGTGTTGTTTTGAGCCTTCACAGAAGCCGTAAGCGTCTCCAAGGTGTTAACCATGCTGCGATCGTTGTGAGAGGTCGCGACTCGTCCCGTCGCTTCGATTCCAGCGGGCAGCTTTGGGGGGGTTTGAACAGCCGGTTCCGCTCTGTTATTTCTCCGATAAGTCAGGGCCATGCCAGCTCCGATCAGCAAGAACCCCGTTATCATGGTTCCGAATAGGTAAACATCTTCAGCGTCCTCGATCGACAGTCCCGCCAGGCACACGACCCTCCATTTCTGCCACCCGTCCATCGTGTAACCGGCAGGGAACGTCCCTCCGGGGCACTCGGGCTCTCCCGAGCCCAGACTTCTCGTTGAGAAGAGGGTGTCAATAGCATTCAGAGACCAGTTGATCAAATCCATAATTCTCTTTTAGGTTTTAGAGAACGACAGTGAGAGACTGTTCCAGGGAAAAGAATAATGCACATGAGACAGACAAGGACAGAGAGGCTAAGCAGGGAAGATAAGGGTAAGGAGGAGAGGAGAAAAATGCGACCGCCTCCGCTGAGAGCCAAACGAGAAACTAAATATTGAATGTTGTTGTGCAGCACGCAGGACAGACAGCGCACAATGTGCTTTGAAGTAGCAGCCAAGAAAGGTGTGATTTAAGTCTACGAACAGTGAACACCCGTGTGCACACCTGTGTGGATCGGCGCGCTTGCATTCAAATGCTTTCCCCATGTAATGGTCTGCTAGAGGATGTAGAGAGCCATAGCCCTGTCCCCCAGGGCATGAAGCAGGCATGGAGGAGATCCAGGCCCCAGACATCCAGAGGCCCCAGAGTGCAAGAGCCCAAGGAGGACCACCGGAGGGGCATCCGTGCCACCTTCATGGGAAGGGCTGAGGATCCCCAGACGAGGGGTCACCCAGTAGCCACCGGGCAGAAGCTAGAGGGGGCTGCACCGGCGTGCCCGCCGGCTCCGCCGGCAGCCAGCTGTGCCCGAGTGAACCGAGCCGCAGGCACAGAGGCCGGAGGCCCGAGGGCCCCCCGCGCCCCGGAAGAGGCCTGACCGAGCAGCAGGCGCCAGGCCCCGCCAAGTAGCCACCGGGAGTGAGCTGGCACATGACCTGAGCGCCCAGCCCCGGACACCAAGAACCAACAATGCACCGACCCCTGAGGGCATCAGTCACCAGCAGGGAGTGTGGTGAGGGGAGATAGGCCTCCACACTTTGGAGGGCCTGGGAGTTCCCAGAGAGGTGGAGTCTAAGACCCGACCTGACATATAGACACAGACAAACAGGCACACACAGACACAGACATGCATTCCCACCCTCATGCACACATATACAAACACTCAGCACTCACCCAACGTAGGAATAAACGTAAATGGACATGTACACACAATCACACTCCCCAAACATACTCTATACCCCGGGTCCAGGTATCCTCGCCCCCAGAGGTGGAAACGGCACCCAGACCCAAGAGATGTTACCCTTCCCTCCGGGGTGGAGGCAAGCAGACCGCCCCAGGCTCCGCAGCAGCAGGGAGGCCAATCGGACAGCCAGCATCTCTTCCCAGCCCCCCCGCCCTGATGGCTAGCAGAGAACGGGGGTGTGTTAAGACCCCATACCTCCCTCCTCCCGCTCAAGTGTAGTGTTGCTGCGTGTTGCTCTAAAGTGTATTTAAAACAAGGGAGAGCATCGTGCTGCTGCCAGAGAGCAGCAGGTGTTAGCACGGCCACTCCCGAGAACCCTCAATGTCTACATGGATTTAAAATTGAGAGGTGGGCACCGGCGCCAGAGGTAGGTTTGAATACACAGACCGTCTACTGGACGCCGTTAACGTGCCCACCCTCAAGGCCCTATATATATATGTGTGTGTGTGTTATGAGAGTGTAAGTAATGTGGATGTCTAAGTTGTGAGATAAAATTGAGGCACAGGTGGCCAGAAGAGGACAGGGGGGGGGGGGGGGGGGGGGGGGGGAATGTCTCCCCTGCACCCTGGTGACACACCCGCACCCCAAAGCCCTACCTGTGTGGGTGGGTGTGGTGGAGCGGGAAGAGGGAGGCAGCCGGGGATGGGGAGGAAAAGAAGGGAGGGGAGGGTGTCCCTCCCTAGGGCCAGCTCCCCCGCTGACCCCAATAGGCACCCCCGTCCTCTGGTATCCACCAAGGCAAGGGAGCCCAGGCCCATCCAGACCGGGGCCTACGGCAGCAGCACCGCCAAGCCCCACAGGACCCGGGGCAGCCCACCCTACCCCACTGCAGAGGAAACTGTACCCACCCCAACATTCAATCATCTCCCAGACTACACAAGACACAGACACCCAGGTTAAGTTTATTCTCCACCTCTCCTATGTCTCTCCCCCACCTGCAGAGTGGACTCCTGCAAAGATGGAACAACCTCCCTGCCAGTTCAAGAGCCCCCCGGTTAGGCCGATGCACAAGAGGCCCCCTGCGTCAGGGCTGAGCCCCCGTGCACCCACCCGCCCACAACCTTGGCGACACACCGACGAGGACCGAAGCCCCCAAGGCCCAGCCAGAGCCCCAGCACGGAGGCGAAGCACCCCCGAACCCCAAACCCCCACGCCCGCCCCGGATCCACTCAGGGGCAGCCAGGCCACCAGGCCAGTAACCTACGTCCGCCAGCACAGACCATCCTCCAGCCCCGCTGCACGCGGCCACGAGGAGAACAACCGCTGAGAGCGACCAGAGCCACTAACCAGGTTATGAACACAACCCCCGGGTTAAGCCCTCCAGGGATAACGTCTCTAGGGGTCCTCCAGGTGCCCTAAGCCCATCCCAACCTCCACATCAACCACAATAGCCAAGGCGGGACCAAACCACGACCCCCTACCCCCGCTAGGTGATGGAGCCGATCAAAGGAGCCCAGAGGGATTGATCTAATGTGGTGGCAGAGGCTATATCGAGACTAATGTGATCTATTAGATAGTTTCTATATTGGCTAGAATTAAGATTATTTTTATTTTTCCAGTTCATGAGGACCGTTTTCTTGGCGATGCATAGGGCAGTAAAAACCATGTGGACTGTATTAATTTCTGTAGTGACATCATCCAAATTTCCCAACAAGCATACTAAAGGGGAGGTTGGAATTTTACATTTCAGATACTTTGATAAGTCCTCACATATCTCGTGCCAAAACTTCTGCACTGGTGGACAGAACCAAAGAGCGTGGATGTAACTGTCTGGTGTATTGCCTTGACAGTGTGAGCAGTTGTTGGCGGATGTAAAGCCCATCTTGAACATTCGATGACCTGTATAGTGCACTCTATGCAGTATTTTGTATTGTATTAATTGCAGATTGGGATTTTTAATCAATTTAAAGGTTTTTAAGCAAATCTGAGACCAGACGTTTTGGTCTAAGCTGACTGATAAATCTGCTTCCCACTTTGCAATAGGAAGGGATATTGATTCATCTATTTTAGAAAGTGTTCTGTATATTTTAGATAATAGTTTGGGGGATTTAAGAGTAAGAAATTGAACCACACTTGGTGGTGTTTGTAATTCAACTTGACTGAGGTTAAATTTCTTTTTTACTATGGATTTAATTTGTTGATATTATAAAAATCTTTTCTTGTTGATCCCATATTGTGTAACTAGTCTGTCAAATGGAATAAATTCTGTTCCCTCTAATATATGTTCTAAGTATTTAATTCCTTTACAACTCCATTCTGGGAAATTAATCATATTATTGTTTTGTAATATGTCAGGGTTATTCCAGATAGGTGTACGTTTGCATGGGATTAATGAAGACTCCGTTATTTTTAGAAACTCCCACCATGCTGTCAGAGAAAAGCTGATGTTGATGCTTTTAAAGCATTCATGTCTTTTGATGTTTGAGCTAATAAATGGTAGGTCTGAAATCTCTAGATCATTGCATAGTGCCTGTTCAACATCTAGCCAGGGCTCATCTAAGAGGGTACATTTTAACCATTCTGAGATGAACTGAAGCCTGTTGGCTAAGAAGTATTGGTGAAAATTAGGCAGATCTAATCCTCCTCTATCCTTGGTTCTTTGTAGCGTTTTTAAGCTGATGCGCGGGGGTTTATCTTTCCAAAGGAATTTAGAAATATGTGAATCCAGAGATCTGAACCAATCTTGTGATGGTTTGTTAGGGATCATTAAAAATAAGTAATTTATTTTTGGCAAGATCATCATTTTTATAGTGGCGACCCTTCCCATGAGTGATATGGGTAGAGATTTCCATCTAGTCAGATCGCCTTCTACTTTCTTTAGAAGTGGGATGTGGTTTAATTTAATTAAGTCTGAAAGCTTAGGAGAAACATTAATACCTAAATATTTAATATTTCCAGATTGTAGTGGGGCAGAAGATGAATTATGGAAGGAGCAGTTAATGGGAAGAACTGTAGATTTTGGCCAGTTAATTGAATAATCTGAAACTCTTGAAAACCAGTTTATTAGAGTAATTACCTCAGAGAGGTTGATTTGTGAGTTTTGCAGAAAAAGCAACACATCATCCGCATAGAGACTGATTTTATGTTCTACGTTCTTACATTTTATGCCCTTAATTGTTGTAGCCTGTCTAAGTGCTGCTGCTAGAGGTTCGATAAAAATTGCAAAAAGTGAAGGGGAGAGTGGGCATCCCTGTCTGGTGCCCCTCAGGAGACAAAAGCTGGAGGATGTCTGGTCATTTGTTCTGATACGAGCTGTTGGGGAATTGTATAATATTCTTATCCAATTTATGAAAGAGTTTCCAAAACCAAATTTGTGTATAGTTGCAAATAAAAATTTCCAGTTAACTCTGTCAAATGCTTTTTCTGCATCTAGAGATAATATTATGGTTTCAATGTTTTTATTGTATGAGTAGTCTATTAAATTAAGTAATCTACGAGTGTTTGTTGAGGAGTGCCGACCTTTTATGAAACCAGTTTGGTCAGGATGAATTAAGAGGGGGGTTATTTTCTCTAATCTCTTTGAGAGAGCTTTGCAGATTATTTTAAGGTCTACATTTATAAGGGATATTGGACGATAACTTGAGGGAAATAAAGGGTCTTTTCCTGGTTTTAGCAGGAGACTAATGTTAGCAGAATTCATATTTGGTGGTAGTCTGCCATTTTTCTTGATTTCCTGCAACATTCCATGGAATACTGGTGCCAAAATTGTCCAGAATTCTTTGTAGAATTCTGCAGGAAAGCCGTCTGGACCTGGAGCCTTATTATTGGGCATACTTATCAGGGCTTCCTGGAGTTCACCTGGCGTCAGTGGCGAATCCAGTGCCATTGCTTGACTGTCTAGTAATTTTGGAAGAGTTACGTTGTCAAGAAACAAATCAATTTCATTTTTAGACGGGTTTATTTGTGGTGAATATAAAGTTTCATAGAAATCCCTAAAAATCTTGTTTATTCTTCCAGGGTCATATATTGTGTTCCCCGATAAATCTTTAGTAGCACATATAGTTGTTTTTTCTTTATTTATTTTTAACTGGTTTGCTAGAAATCGACCTGATTTGTTACTGTGTTCAAAATTCTGCAAGCGAAGTCTTTGTACAAGGAATTGTGTTTTTCTATTAAAAATTTCATTTAATTCTAGTTTTGTTTTGCATATTTTGTTCATTATTTCTTGATCTTGGTGGAACGCGTAGGCTTCTTCTAAGGATTTGATGGTTTTTTCTAATTCCTGAATATTTTTGTTTTCTTCTTTCTTTTTGTGTGATGAGAAAGAAATTATTTTACCTCTCATCACAGCTTTTCCTGCTTCCCATAGAACAGAAGCAGATGTTCCGGGAGTGTCATTAAAGTCTAAATATGAAATCCATTCCTTTTTAAAATATTTAATAAAGTCTTCATCTTTAAGTAGTGATGTGTTAAATCTCCAGTTTTTACTTGGCGTAGTATTATTCTTGTGCATTAGTGTTAAAGATACAGGAGCATGATCGCTGACAGCTATAGGGTGAATCTCAGTGTCTGAAATGTCACTCAGCAGTGAGCTGCTGACCAAAAAATAATCCAGATGAGAGTAGGAGTGATGAACATGTGAGAAGAAAGTATATTCCTTACTGTTGGGGTGAAGGGAGCGCCATGCATCGCAAAGGCCATAGTCGCTCATATACTGTTTGATTATATTTGTGGATTGCCAATTCCTGTTGTGTTGAGCCTATCCATTTCTTCATTTAGTCCAAGGTTGAGGTCGCCTCCAAGAATGAGTGTGCAATCAAGGTGTTCAGAGAGTGCACTAAAAAATCCGTGGAAGAATTCAATTCAATTCAATTCAATTCAATTTTATTTATATAGCGCCAAATCACAACAAATGTCGCCTCAAGGCGCTTCATAGATACAGAGAAAAGCCCAACAATCATATGACCCCCTATGAGCAAGCACTTTGGCGACAGTGGAAAGGAAAATCTCCCTTTTAACAGGAAGAAACCTCCGGCAGAACCAGGCTCAGGGAGGGGCGGCCATCTGCTGCGACCGGTTGGGGTGAGAGAAGGAAGACAGGATAAAGACATGCTGTGGAAGAGAGACAGAGATTAATAACAGATACGATTCAATACAGAGAGGTCAGTTAATACATAGTGAGTGAGAAAGGTGACTGGAAAGGAAAAACTCAATGCATCATGGGAATCCCCCGGCAGCCTACATCTATTGCAGCATAACTAAGGGAGGATTCAGGGTCACCTGGTCCAGCCCTAACTATATGCTTTAGCAAAAAGGAAGGTTTTAAGCCTAATCTTAAAAGTAGAGATAGTGTCTGTCTCCTGAATCCAAACTGGAAGCTGGTTCCACAGAAGAGGGGCCTGAAAACTGAAGGCTCTCCCTCCCATTCTACTTTTAAATACTCTAGGAACAACAAGTAGGCCTGCAGAGCGAGAGCGAAGTGCTCTAATAGGGTGATATGGTACTACAAGGTCATTAAGATAAGATGGGGCCTGATTATTTAAGACCTTGTATGTGAGGAGCAGGATTTTGAATTCAATTCTGGATTTAACAGGAAGCCAATGAAGGGAAGCCAAAACAGGAGAAATATGCTCTCTCCTTCTAGTCCCTGTCAGTACTCTTGCTGCAGCATTTTGGATTAACTGAAGGCTTTTCAGTGAGTTTTTTGGACATCCTGATAATAATGAATTGCAGTAGTCTAGCCTGGAAGTAATAAATGCATGAACTAGTTTTTCAGCGTCACTCTGAGACAGGATATTTCTAATTTTAGAGATGTTGCGCAAATGGAAGAACGCAGTCTTACATATTTGTTTAATATGTGCGTTGAAGGACATATCCTGGTCAAAAATGACTCCAAGGTTCCTCACAGTGTTACTGGAGGCCAAGGTAATGCCATCCAGAGTAAGAATCTGGTTAGATACCATATTTCTAAGCTTTTCAGCGCCGAGTACAATGACCTCAGTTTTATCTGAGTTAAGAAGCAGAAAGTTAGTGGCCATCCAAGTCTTTATGTCTTTAAGACATTCCTGCAGTTTAACTAATTGGTGTGTGTTATCTGGCTTCATGGACAGATAGAGCTGGGTGTCATCTGCATAGCAGTGAAAATGTATGCTATGTCTTCTAATGATGCTGCCTAGGGGAAGCATGTATAATGTAAACAGAATTGGTCCTAGCACCGAACCCTGTGGAACTCCATAATTAACCTCAGTGTGTGAAGAGGACTCTCCATTTACATGCACAAATTGGAGTCTATTAGATAGATATGATACAAACCACTGCAGTGCAATACCTGTAATACCTACAGCATGTTCTAATCGCTCTAATAGGATATTATGGTCAACAGTATCGAATGCTGCACTAAGGTCAAGAAGGACAAGCACAGAGATGAGTCCACTGTCAGAGGCCATAAGAATAGATAGAATGAGGGTTCATCAACATTTGGACCATATATACTTACAATACATAGTTTTTTGTTCAATATTGATAGTTTAATAATTAGAAATCTACCCTCTGGATCTATAACTGTATCGAGTACTGTAAAATTAACATTTTTATGTATTAAAATTGCTACTCCTCTTTGTCTAGAATTATAACAAGCTGCAAACACATTAGGAAACTCAGGTGTTTTAAGTTCGTTTAAACCTGTAACAGGTCTGTGAGTTTCTTGTAATAAAACAACATCTGCCTGTAGTTTTTTAAGCTGGTTAAATATCTTTAACCTCTTTCCTCTGGTGCCAGCCCCATTTACATTCCATGTGACAAACCTCAGCATGCCCATAATTGTGTGTGTATGTCTAATGATGTAAGCTGGGTGTTTCGTTTAGACGGGTGGAGAAAATGTGGAAACATCACTTGTTTGTAAATAGAAAGAGAAAAAAGTGTGGTGATAGGCTCCATAAGTCTGACTATGTGTGTGACTATTCACTAATATGAACAAGCGTGGCTTGCGTATGTGTCCTGTAAGTCTGTGCTTGCTGTGAGGCTGTTGTAAATGTGCTGCCGTTGAGCGCATGTGTTTGCGTGATCGTGGTGTGAAAATATGGAGAAATAGAAGGTGTTGTTTGTAGGTGAGTGGGGAAGTAGGTGATCACAGCAGTGAAAGACAAGAGAAAGAAAGAAACCACATAAACTGTGAGCGACAACAAAAAAAAGAAAAGAAACGGAAACATTCCAATTAAAGTAATGACGGAGGGTGACGGTGTTATATCTGCAATGACATCATACTGATATTACTAGGTTAAACCCATGTTAAAGGAGAAAGTGTGAATGAATAAGAAAAGAGTGTAGCGGGTTCTTATCTGGAGTGCAGTCAATATAACCACGGTGTGGTGCCGGGGTCGCGGTAGAGCTGTCCGTCCACGTAGAGCCGGTCCACGGCGATGACAGCACGGGAGCCTTTCTGGATGAAGCTACGTCGGACTGGGAACAGGACCTTGCGTCGTTCCAGGATCTCTTTGGGGAACTGGTCATTCACGCTGAAGTCCGTTCCTTTCAGTTCCCTGCCGCGACTCTTCACCTGTTCCTTCTGTTTGAATTGACCAAATTTGGCCACAATAGGACGTGGTCTCCCGGTCCGCGACCTCACGCCCCCCAAGCGATGCACTCTATCGAAGGCGATGTTCTTTACGGTGTCCTCCGGCAGCTTCAGGTGGATTTTAATGAAGCTTTTCACCGTTGCCTCCGCGTCCTCTCCGGTAGATTCTGGAATACCAGAAAAAACAAGATTATCTCTCATGCTACGGGCTTGTAGATCGATAACGGACTCTTTTATTTTTTTATTTTCAGTGTTTAGCTGGGTCACGTTATCGGCGAGAGATTTGACCGACTCCCGTAGCGTGGCATTTTCAGCGGCAAGCGTTTCCACCTGCTGCTGGCTGAATTCCAGGGATTCTCTCAGAGATTTAAATTCCCGGTGTAAAATCTCCACCAGGGACAGCCTCGCATCGAAACTGGACAATCGCTTGTCGATTGACTCCAGGATATCTGCGATGTCTTTGCCGGCAGGCGATGTTGTGCCGGGGGAGTCTGCCGGGCGACATCTCTTCGATGACGGCGTCTCGGTTTTGGCCGGGGAAGATGCACTCTGGGCCTTCTTCATTACTAAATCTTGGAAGCAGCGGTCGATGTATTCTTGGAGAGCGTCTAAACTCTCCCCGTTGTCCTCCAGGGTGTTAGAGATGATAAGACAGATGTTGTTAGTTATATGACAGTTGGTTAGTTTATTTGGCAGTACTGAAGCTTAAGGAAACTTTGTTAAACTCTACGCTACCATTCGCTTTTTTTTTTTTCGCCAAATCTCCGGCGTCTGACGTCACCTACAACATGGGTCGCTTACCTTACCCGTCACTTCCGTCACTTACCGCGTCTTCCCTAATGACTTAAGTTTATTCTCCACCTCTCCTATGACTCTCCCCCACCTGATGACTGTTCTTGCAGAGGATGGGCGTCGTTATTGTGTGGAGAATGATGTACTGGCACCTTTTAGGCGCCTTAATACCAGTCAATCATGGTGTTGCTGCTCACCAAAACTTGTCCAAACTCATTGTCTCATTCCCAGTAGAGGGAGTCTGTGCAGAGCGCTATATCACGACCTCACTGACAAAAAGAAAAGCTTTCTCTGTGCCGTTAACCACGTCGGTGCTGTACAAGTAAAACTTTGAAGATTGATGCGGAGGTGTGGTCCCTGGCTTAGCTGCAGGGGAGGAGTGGTGCAGTGAGCTCCAGGGGCAGTACCAGGGAGTACCAGTATATTTTTTGGTTTTGTTCTGTGACTCGTCATTTCCTTGTCCTCAAACTCTGTCCTGCAGTGCCTCAGATTCTAAAATGATCCTGAGAGATGAGTCTGCAGGAGGAGGCGAGTATAGTGTTTTATCTTTAAACTGGAACATGCAAACACAGCAGGATGAGGACGTTGTCTGTGCCACGTCTGTTATATTCTTGTCACATGTGCCATGTTGTGAATTTAAATAAAAGTAACCCTAAATATAAAAACTGAAAAACACAGCATCATCAACATAACATCTGTGAGTCGCAGAAAGCCACAAGGAAACAATTTATGATGCAGCTGTGCCGCACTTCATGTTTAATTAGCACCGCTTTAAAATGAAGCTCTAAAGTGAAGATGTGCCATTTTTCTAAACGCCTGTTGCCTCGACTCCCCTCTTATCCCCTCTCCTCTCACATCTCCTTAGTCACATCTCTGGTGGGAGGGGAGGATTTGAGGACGTGTAATGTGGGAAATGAGAAAGAGGTCTTCGTGTCTCAGAGTCAGCTATTTGATTTTGGTTACTTCCTGCTTGACTCGTATCTCACGCCTGTCTCTCAGCACCAAACTCGTGGGTGTAAATACACAGGGGCGTATATTGCGCACTAATCAGGCATTAACATTATGATCACCCGACTGATGCTGTCAAAACAGCCCTCACCTCATGGTATAGACTCCTGAAGGTGTGCAATGGTATCTGCACCAAGATGTTAGCAACAGATTCTTGTTGTAAGACACTTTCATGGATCTGACTTGTTTGTCCAGCACATCCCATGAATGCTTGATTGGACTGAGATCTGGAAATTTAGAGGTCAAGTCATGTTTTGCTCCTCAAACCGTCCCTGAACCAATTTTGTTTTGTGGCACAGAGCATTGTCGTGCTGAAAGAGGCCGCAGCCATCAGGGATTACTGTAATCATGAAAGGGTGTGCATGGTTTGCAACAATGCTTAGGTAGGTGGTACGTATCAAGGTAACATCCACATGGATGACCAAAGCATCACACTGTCCCCTCCTTCTTCCCATAATGCATCCTGGTGTCACGTGTAAATCGAGGCACAAACTCCATGCTCTGTCTTCTGACACCTTTCTATCAGAACCAGCATGAACTTTTTCTGTAGTTTCTGCAGCTCCTCTGTTGGATCAGACTACCCGGGCCAGCCTTTGCACCCCACGTGCATCAGCGAGCCGCCCATGACCCTGTTCCATCCTTGGGCTTTTTGATAGACACTGATCGCTGCAGACTAGGAACACGTCTGCCTTTTGTTGTTTCCTTTCACTGAGTTACTCTCCTGCATTTGGCATATCTCAGCTACATGTAGCATAAAAACAACCAAGATTTTTTATTTTTGTTCATACAGAACACAAAGTAGACATTTTTATACAAGTGAGCCCTCACTGTGCAGACAGAAAAGAACAGATAACAACTAAAGAAATGTAAAAGAAAAAAGTACATGTGTAGTGCCCTGATTTAAATTATTACAGACACTGTTTGTATTTAATGATCTGTAATCTCTAATGGTGCCACTGCGATGTCATTAGGACTCAGCAGACCTTTAGTCTTTTACACCTCGTGCATAAAAATCGGGATCCATTGAAGTAATGTAGTGAGACTCAGACTCTCCTGTTAACATGGCCCCAAACCAAAAATGAAAATGACTTGTGAGCTCCATGACTGCCAGGCACAGGTGAGGTAAGCAGGTGAGTGTCCCTAGGGCCTAATCGCTGGAACTGAGCTGGCATCGGTGTTGTTAGTTCCACCTGAGCTTTTCCTGGGACCCGTCCAAATGTTAGCTCTGGAAAAGGTCACTAAATCAGATCCACTGGAGAGCAATAAAAGAACACAACTCCTCTGACCTTTTACAGCCAACTGGCGGCCACAAGTTAACACCGCGTTACCTGGAGGATGTCTTTAACTTCTACCTGTGAGCTTTGGAAGTCACCAAAAAAAAAGACAAACTGCAAGAAGCTAGTTGTTCTGTTTCAGGATGAAACGCTGTAAACAAATGAAAATCTGACCTGACCTGCAGCATCCAGCCCTCGCCCTCCCCCCGTCTATGTTTGACCTTTTGCCACTGATAGCAAACAGAAAACAGTGCTTATAGATTTCAGCCATGGCCGGTGTTTGTACGGCCAGACGGATCGATACATCATACTAATAAGTAAAATCTGCAAGCACCAATTATTGCATGTCATGTTTACCCGCCCGAGTGAGTAATCGTCCAATTTAGTGAAAGCTCACCGAGGAAAGTGGAGCTGCCGGGAGCTCGTTATAAATTGTGCGCGCGCTCTCTCTCTTTCGCACACACACACACACACACACACCAACGAGTAATTAAGATCCCAAAACACAAATGTTAATATCGCTCGGAGCCTATTAGGCCTGCGGGGCCCGGGCGTGTGTTCGTACGTGTGCAGGTGTCGAATGAGCTTTTGCTGACTCGTTTCCCAGAATGCCGTTCGCATTTCTAGCACGAGAGCGCCATTAAAGCGAATTTCTCACTAGAGACCGAAAGCAGACGCGATCTTTAAATCAATGAAAAGACAACATGTCATAATAAACAAGACTAAAGCCCACACTGTGTCCCACTTACATATTTCATGCAGTGCATTATTTGCTCTTATTATTTACACATTCATGCTCGCTCGTTCATGCTTTGCAGCACATTTTTATTTGCAGAATTACTTCAAGCTGCTGGGACATGTAGTCAAACTTTGATTATGTTGCATCACTGATGGGAAACTGATGCTTAAAACTCTTATCTGCTTCTGGGTCAGTTCTAAGACGAACTCCTGAATTTTATTTGTGTCTGCTGTAAAGTGTAAAGCACGCGTAATGATTGTAGACTCGCCGATTGTGGGCAAGCTGAGACGTATTGTTTGAAGCTGTCCTGAGACATCTCAAGCTGTTTGTATTTTTTGTGCTGGGACGACTCATTAAAAATGAAAATGCGAACGTTCCACCATAGACTGTAAATTCGAATTCAAAGCAGCTCATAAATGTGTGTATGGAAGTGCATCCTGCATGTTCACAGCAAATGCACACACTAAAGCTAAAGATGCACCTGAGGGTGCCTCCGCCTTTCCGGGGTTCATTCTCATGGGACCAGGAACGCGATCAGGAATTTTCAAAGGAGTTTGTTGTTCTTTACCGAGCGCTGGAGGAAAGGTCAGTTTGTCAGTGAGAACGAGGATTTTCAGAAACTTCCTTACGAAGTTCCTTTTTTTTGAATCAGTGTTTATTTTTACTGATAAAAGTGTTGGTCAGGTGCAAGTTACACACTTACGTGTGCGCTAGAGGGGAGGTCAGTGGGTTATTAAAATATTCACGGCAGCCTGGCCTGCAACTGTTTTCACATCATCCAGTAAAACCATCAAACAGCGGCGGTCTGCGTGCAGGTGCTCTGTGCTGCTGTGAATCGAAGCCAGGTTTGACCTCCGGCGAGCCATCGCTCCGTCGATGATGCGTTATGGATCAATGTGCAGTGGCGCCGCCGCCGGACATGTGTGCGCCTTGTAGAGTTTGCTCCTGTGGTTCGACTCCTGACACGAGCTCCAAAGCTTGTTCACAACCAGCCGGCGGCTTGTTTTCACTGAAAGCTCAACTCATCCAAGGCGTGTTTCACCTTCGACGCCACCGCTTCACACACTATTGATATTCTGCCTGCGCCTCAGGCCCGTGTGTGTGTGTGTGTGTGTACTGTATGTGCCTCTCTGTCTCTCTCTGTGCAGATAGTTTGCCTGAAGGAGCTCTGCTGAAATTAATGACTTTCTGCTGCTGATGCTGGAGGGCCCCTCCCCGTCCTCCTCAGCCTGCTGGTTTGGATGTCGGCTGCTTGTGTTGTCGCTGTGGTGTCCAGTGGCACCGCTGCTCCCGGGAGGAAGAGGGATGACCTGTTTCTTCAAGACAGGAAGGGCGGGAGGATCCCCGTGTCAAAACTTTGCAGCTGCTTTAAGAAGGCTAGAGTTTAGCAGGGTTTCCCTCCTTCCTTTTTTTCTTTTAATTATTCTGCCAGTCTGGTTCCTGACCTCACCGAACCAAATGTGAGGCAAATGGTGAACGATCTTGAAATGAACCATTCCCATTCCCAGGGAGTCGAATGCTGCTGCTTTATTGCTTACAGAGAAGATGACCTCTTAAAATCCAGTCTTAACCCAGTCTGTGGTTAGGACTGGATTTTAGCCATAAATGGGTAATTTTTTAGAAAATTAAGCATATTACTTTTTAAATTAAGTTTCTAATTGTGGCAGTAAATACTTTTTCTGTTGATAACAGGTTTTCCATTTAGTTGGTTCAAATAAGTAAAAGGAGTTAATGAAGCTTTGCAAGCATAAATCACGCTGCCATGACATTTTTAGAGACAAACGTCTTTCTCCTGCATCCGGCCCAAACCAGCCATATTTCTTCAGTCTGTTTCTAATGCTACTGTCATGGACTTTAACCTATAGAGTCTAAGATGGAGCTCTTGGGGCTTTTTTGGTTTCTTTGAGCATTGCTCAGAGTGGCTGGATATCCACTCAGGAAGACTAGCAGCTATCAGGAATGTTTTCCACTTGTCAGTAATCTCTGTCACTGCAGAAGGATGAGACTTCAGATTGTTTCGAATTGGCCTTTTAACCCATCATATATCCTCAAGATCATCGCTGATGTCTTTCCTCCTCCTGTGTTAACGCACACCTTGATGCTCCAGACCAGCAAACTGATAAAACCTCTGCTTTTGAAGGAGCTCACACTCACTAATGATCAATTAATCTGATGATCAGCACCTGGCTGCTACGTGGCACAAACGCCGAGGTCATTTTTTGTTTTTGTATATGTGTTCACACTTTCTCTGCCTCCCCACATGACTTCTTCACGGTCCACATCACTGTGACACAGACTCTATAGGAGCCACTTCAGCTCCAAACAACGATGAAATAATCACAGAAGAGCTTCAGTACTGGACCGATCACAATGGATTCTTTAGAACGTAACACTTCTGATGATGACTTTGACGTCACTGTGAGAACCAAAACATCACAGACTTCATGATAATCATGCAGAAAAGAGAAAAAAGCGAAGTTCAAGTGAAAAGCAAAAAATTATTTGGAGAAAAAAATGTAAATTGTTTTGGATATGTTTGATTTTTTTTTTTTTTTTTTTACAATTTCAAAAGCAAAATTGTGCTCCTCATTCATAATGTTTTTGTCTTTTAGCATTTTAGCTGGTTTAGAGTTTATAGGTACCAAAAACCTTCAGAACCATTTAAAAACAAGGGATTGTCAAACTGGTAAGAGCTGAAAACACAGAATCGTTATTCTATTAAAACCTGAAGAGAACTATGGGTAAATCAAGGACATTTTTACACCATGATTCAAAAAATAAGCTTAACCTGGGTTTTCTTTTGCAGAATAAGAAAGTGGCATTGTTCTGGCCCGGTGATGCCAGGAGAAGGAGCATGGGTTGTCCTCCTCCTGCTGTGACTCACAGGTGGAGAGATCAGGAGCAGCCAGCAAGCGGGATAGATTCTCCAGATTCTTTAAATTGGCAATTAGCTTTAATGAGTGCTTTAATTTTAATGAGAGGCTTCCAGATCTTAGTTCATTCATTCATTTCACGTGTGACACCACCACCACCCTGTTCACCCCGTCCCTCCCCCCCAGCTGTAACATGAAGCCTGTTTGGAGAGTGCTGAGTAACAATTCGCTGACCTTCCACCCAGTCGGACCTGATTTGTTCCACACAACCCTCCCCGCCAGCTACCACCCCCTCTTTTTTAATTAATTTATTTTATTTTATTTTTTCCCTCTGGCATGTCAGTCCATCTTATGTTAGTGAAGCTTTGATTTCACTGCAGTCAGAAGCATCCGAGCCTTAACGATCTGCAGCCCACAGCTACAGCCCCAATTAGGTTAGATGTGGACGCAGAGAGGTATGGAGGGCACGAGCAAATGGAGAAGATGATTGGCCTGATGGTGGATGTTTGATATAAATTGTCTTAATGATTTTAATCCCTCAGAGTGCAGTGTGGACTCAGTCACAGAAATGAGCTGGAGCAGAAACCTGAGGGTTTATGAACACCACAGGCGGACCTGCAACACGAGGACATCACATCCAACAGAGTTTTACAACAAGTATCCTCTGCAGTAACAAAAAATTATTAATTACACACCATCTAGAGAAACTGGTCAGTGCAAAGCTTCTCTGTGATGCTCAAACACACTGAAAATGTTACTGAAGACAACTCTGTCACACACTGAGACAAAGGACTGTGCAGTTATTGGCCTCTTTTTTGGAAGTTTATTTAAAATTGTGCTGACTTGGTTCTGCTGCAGAGAAGAAAAACATCCCACCTACAAGATATTCCTGCTGTGAATCAGTTAGCAGAGCTGTGAGTCAAGTTATTCTCTACTTCACTGGTGACATACATGCTCACTTTGTGATCTAGACATCTACCAACCTACATTTATCATCAATCAGTGGACGTCTTCTGTTTGGTGCACCATTACCGGTCAGCTGTACCAAACCATCTTAAAGTGTATAAAGAAGATATGCAGTTTGTGTAATGTAGCTGAGGGGTTAATCAGAGCAGCAGTGTTTCTGCTGATGGAAGCAATGTTTCATTTTATTCAAATCTTTGTACAATTAATGCAAATCAAAAACATAAAACCTCTAAAATACTTTTTACTCTTTTTGTTTCCAACAAGAAAGGTGATTTATAGAGCAAATGTCTGTGCTTCAGCAAAGACACGTCACTTAATTTGGACTTAATTAGGCTGTTTTGTCATTTAATTGGAAGGAGCTGTTGTCCAACGATATCAGGCTGACAATCTCCTCTAGAATTTAAAATAAATTTGTATTGATTTCAACAAAGTTTGGCTCAACAGTCTGAGTCTGCATCGACTGACCAAATGTGTCCAAGTTGGATTTCCAAGTCTGGCTGCAGACCTCTGAATCACCGCCAGCCTTTCCTACTTGTTCATTATGCTCTTCGACGCTCTGCCCTCAGTTACGGAAACAACTGAGTCACTCAAAGCTTCAGGATTGTGATTGGAGGCATCATCTTCCAGTGCGCGAGCCAGAGGAACGTCTGGGAAAATGTAGCTACAGAAGTTGTTGTAAATCACAGTAAAACTAAGTTAACAGCAGCTTTGTGTTAACTGAAAGTGTCAGCATTAGCGGGGTCGGTACATCAATAGTCTGCTGGCCAGCCATGACGGCAAACACCATGTCAGGCCGAATAAATGATGTTAAACACATGCACATTTATTTAAGAACAAGCACCTGGTGACCGCAGCTTAACAAACTTAGCCCAAATCAGAGTGTCAAACTGGATAAACTGCTTAAAGTCAGGTTTAGTTTTAAATCATGATAATTTATTCTTAATCTCTGGCTTATTTCTCAGTCCGTCTTTTGTCCCATCACCCCAACCCGTGATGGCTGCTCTTCCCTGAGCCTGGATCTGCCTGTGTTTCTTTCTGTTAAAAAGGGGTTCTTCCTTCCCACTCTCATCAAGCGCTTGCTAATACAGGGTCGTGTGGTTGTTGGGGGTTTTTCTCTGTTTACCTTAAAATATAAAGCACATTTACATGACTGTTTTTGTGATTTGACATTAGTTCAATTCAGTTTTATTTATATAAGTTGCTGAGACTGCACACATCCTGCTCTTTACCAAGTAGCAACCTCTGGGGCTGAAAAATTCAACCAACCCACACAAAGACCTGCATTTCCTCTAACATCCACTAGAGGCTCCAGCAGCGAGTCAGTCCCAAGTAAAAATGTCCAACGTGACAGCAGAAACAAACATGTTTATTCCCTGATACAAAATCCTTTCTGGTCATCATGTATATGTTGTGATCTCCAGTCTTTCTCAGGCTTTTCAGTTTTGAAGTTTAGAGTTTCCTCATCATTCTTTGGTTTGTTTGTTAGAATCTGATTTACATTTTCTCACCAGTCTTAATGATTTCTTGGTTGTAGTCAGAGTGCATTGTTTGGGTTTGTTAGTATTTTGTACTTTCAGCTCCTGTTATGTTCACCTAGTGTTTGAATCCTATGGTTCGTACCTGCTGAGATGTTTAGTTTCTTCAGGGTTTCTCCCCCCCTGCCTCGTTTAGCTTGCTGTCAGTCGTTTTCCTTGATTGTGCTCAGCTGTGTTTCTGCTTCCCTAAGTAGCCTCTGTGTGAAGATATAACCTTGTCTGAGTCATTGTCTCAGCATGTGCACATGCTCCTTGGCCTGCACTTTGGTCATTTTGCTTATTCGTTGCATTTTTTTTAAAAGTCATCTATTTTCATACAGGTGAGGTTTCGATTTAGAGTGTAAGCACTTTGACTGACTGCTGGGTGAAGACACAGCTGTCTGCACCTGCTAGCTGTCCTGCTAGCTGTCTGCACCTGCTAGCTGTCCTGCTAGCTGTCTGCACCTGCTAGCTGTCCTGCTAGCTGTCTGCACCTGCTAGCTGTCCTGCTAGCTGTCTGCACCTGCTAGCTGTCCTGCTAGCTGTCTGCACCTGCTAGCTGTCTGCTAGCCTTCACCTCAGCTAACTGGAGTCCCCAAACTGGACCTGGACTGTTTGTGGAGCTGGTGTCTTTTGGAGCATTTGTATTGGACATTATCTGACCAATTATATGGCTGCTATGAAGTTAATTGTACTAACAGACTGTCTATCAAGTCTGAGCTCTAGTTTTTAACTAGAGAAATTAAAGAATTTTATTTGGGTGGTATCTGCTAGACTCTTCGCGTTAGCTGATAAATGTAGCACTGCACCCATGCCCCTCTACATGATAATCTTGAGGGTCCAAAAGGTCAGCGTGGTATGGCCAAAATATTAATATAATACAGTGTTGAGAAACTGGTGGACAACATCTTTTATATACAGTCTATGGGTTTGAAACAAGAAAGCGACTTCCATGTGCAAATTTCCCTCTAGAAGCTGTATTGTTGCTCGTGCACATAGCAGAATACTCTTTTGCTATAGAGACATCCGTCATAATTAATGTAGCTACTGGAAGTACTTGTTGGGTCTCTGTAAACATTGTTGTTCTGGCTTTAAACAACAAGCCGCCGTCTCTTTTGTTAACGCTTTCCTGTCAGGCTTTATTTGGATAAAATGTGCACAAAATGATGAACGAGATAAGGTGAAACAGCCAGCTGCTCGAAGCGAATTGTCTTGAGCAGGCCTGCGGGCTTATGAGACAATTTATTTTTCAACACAGAGTCATTTTAAATGTGAGATTGCACGACTGGAGGGGACCTTTAATGTAGAGCCTAAACCTCCCTCCCAGCGGGGAAATTCTCCCAGTTCTTTCTCTGGTAATTGCAACACCATGATTAAAGGTTATCACTTTTTACTCCCACACAGACGTACAGAAACAATTCATGTGGGGTTTGGAATAACAAGTCAGATTACATACAGTGAGCCGTGTGTACTGAAAAGCCTGCTTCAAACCGGAAATGGAAAACCAGAATAATGCATCGCTTTTCCTCTAGTCAATAAACCCCAAGGGTGGGAGTGAAACAACACTGAATGTATTCTAAGTACTGTGTGTGTGTGTTTTTAATGTTTGATATATTGTATTCCCCAAGGCCATAAGAGCTCACGGGAGCTCCAAATGTGGATTAATCTGCCACTGAAAATAGTCCACAATGACAAAAACAACGATACCAGCTGCTTTGTAGATGGCACATTTAACATAAATAAACTGATGACATATGTTGTTTATTCAAATAAGAAAATTTTTACAAACTAGAATATGTTGCTTTTCAAATGATGTCTGACACTTTCACTTTAACACTTTCTGTTAAAAGCTTTTTCCAAACGTGAGAATTTGATAAAAAGGATAGAAAATGACCTCCAAACCCCAGAAAGGTGATTGCTGACCTGTCGAGTTTTAAGAAGTTAATTCTAAAAGGATCAGGTGTAGACATGAATTGTGTGGTTGTCTGTCTCATAGTTTGATAATAGTCTGCTGGGAAAAGCCTGCAGTTCATAAACTGTATGGGTGCAAGCACAGACAACCTGTAATTAGTGATAAACAACTAACTAACTAATAAAGTACTAAAATGTCGCCTTTTCCCTGTCTGCTAAAACTGTCCACAGACTGGTCAGATAATGTCATTAAAAATGCCCCAAAAGGTCCAACCAACCAATCCTGTCAGTCAAAGAGGCCACACCTCCCAATGGTGCAAATGTCTCATTGGTATTAAATGGAGTCGTTCTAAAGGAAAAAACACTAACTTGCTTTGGAGGCAACCTCAAGCAGCCACTCGAGGCTCTACTTTTTTCAATCATAGAAGCTGCTGCTTGGTCATTTATCATTCATCTTTACTTTACTTTTATACTTGAATTTCCTTCTACTTCCTGTTAGCTAGCCACTTGGTGAAGTTCAGATAAACACCACATGTATCAGACTTTTACTTTCTTAGTTCCCTCTGTCTCAAAAACACCTGATGATGGCCAGAAATGCCTCGATTCATTACAGTTCAGTGACATGAATTTTAGTCTAAACAGCTATAATAATAATAGTAATAATGACCCTCTGTACAGCTGCTGTGAAGGGGGAAATTTAGCATTTAACTGACTCACTGCTGGAGCCTTCTGGTTTAGCCCTTGACACTACATGTTCCTCAGCTTTTTATAGACAAACATTCACAGAGGAGTGATGTTCAGAGTCCAGCTATGGTTCAGACCATATCAGCAGGTCACTGAATGAAATGATAAAATCGACTTCGACTGCAGCCTGGGTGTCTCTAACCCTACAGCTTACTGTGACGCTAACACCCTCACACACATGCACAAGATGCCAACAATGACCGACAAATCTGCACCTTAAACCAATTGTGGTGTGAAAACTCCAGTTAAAGCCTGGATTGGGCTGTTTTAGTCTAGTCGGGAGCTGGAAGAGTTTGTGTTGATGTCTGAGTGAAGAATTAGGCTGTCGATCATCAGATGTTCAGCCTTATAAATAAAAAAAAATCAAGATTTTGGCAGAATGAAAAAGTGTCCATGTTGTGATATTTTGCAGCCCAGGCGGTGTTTTCCTGTATCACACCATCAGCATGAAGCAGCATCCAGCCTCTGACAGAATACCAAGACATAAACACATTAGTATACTGTTGCATATTGTAATGTGTCCCTGACATTTCCTTCCCATTATTCACTAATGCTGCATCCACAGCACAATGTCTCTGAATTTATCACTGAAAATTGATGCAATTTATATTCATCTAGCACAATGACACAACACCAGAATATGGGAATGGATTCCCTACTTCAGTGGAAACCACAGAGTGTGAATGGAAATGGTGAGAACAACTATTTAACAAGCAGCAGCAGCAGCTGAAACACAGACTGAAGATTTACAGGCTTTAAGGACAAATCCCACACATTACTCATTTATTTTTTCAAACATATTTGCTTTTGTGGCTGCACGGAGAAGACTCAAAGACATTTTAGGAACCGTTTAACCAGAATGCTCCAATCAGCAGATGTTCAGGATTGAGAAGTAAATGTAATTTAAAGAGGTGAGTGCTGCAAATTAAAAAACAGAATGTAGGGAGGAAAGAAAAAAAAAGCACAGGACAGGAGCTGTTAAAAACATGACAGATTGACGTAGCTTCTGGGTCTGATTGACAGATTGTGTCATAATAAGAGGAAGGAGACTTCAAGTCGAGTCGAGTTGTTACTCCTCAGCACCGAGAGGAGCTCGTTAAAGAGGTTGGAGGAGCTCGCAAGTTTAAAAAGGCCAACACTGAAATGCATAAAACCTCCAACTTTTAATGTCCAGCAGGGGGCGACATCTATGGTTGCTAAGACTGTCCCACTGCATAGAAAAATGAGCCTACTGCTCACCTGATCTCTGAGCCAAATAAACACTTTTCTGATCAGTTTATGGTTTCGGACGCCAGTTTTGGGTCTTATTGAATTAAGAAACTAAATTACTGCGGCTGTTATGATCCCATTAGTCAAAAATGACAAACAGGAAGTGATCCAGTTTCAGAAAACTAAAACGAGAAAGTTCAGAAGATAAAGTTGCATTAGTTGCATCCATGGTAAATATACAATACTGCTTAATTTCTGCTCCTTTGTCGTATCCTTAAATTATGATGTTCAATATGTGTTAAATGGTGGCAGCTCTGCACTTCATCTGCAGAGGGAAACAGAGCAGTCGCCCAGCTGTAGGTGCTCCATATCAGGGCCATCAGCCCAGCTGCCCGAGATAACGAGCAGCACAACTATTTAAGAGAAGAGAATAATTTATAATTTGGAAAGATGTATCCTTGAGCAACCGAAACGAACGCACTTTAAAATGATATTGACCCGCTTTCCTGCGTGTCCAAGTGCTTATGATCATGAAAAAAACTGTTATCAAAGACCGTTTCTTTTTTTTCCCCTCACACAGAAAATCCTAAAGGTCAAACTTTGAGCTAAAACCAGAAAAAATCAAAGCTCTCATAAAAATGCTGGGTGAACAGACTCGGCCTCGAGGTCGAGAGAGAGCGCAATCTTTAATCTGTGCATCCAAGCTGCCTCTCACCTCAACAGGAAGGAAGCCAAATCTCCACCGAGCATTTCCTGAATATCGATGTGATAAAATGTGATGATGGCTTCAGTGAAATGTTCAGCTACATGAACCTTCAACTCTACTTTTATCTGCCAACATGGACTTTAAAAAAAAAACAGCAATAGAAAGAAAAAGCTTTAGTTTCTATTTCTGCTCAAAAATTCTCATTTTAAAAAAAGGAGAAAAAAAACAGTGACCTCTGCCTGTGGATGAGCGTCTCAAACAAATCCTCTATCATCAGCAGCAGATTAATCCAAATTCACTGGTCTTATTGATCTTACTTGTAAGTAGGATATTCTGTCTTCATTTGACTCAATAATATGGTCTGATTTTCCCAAATGCCAACATCTTAACCTTAAAACCTCTAAAATTTGTCTTACTCCTCAAGTAGTTGAGTTCCATGCTGAGCCAATTAAAGAGTAAACCTGGACTATGATTCTGGGCTTTTTAAAAATAAAACTGACATGACTTTTAAAATCTGAAAGGCAATACTGCCTTCAACGCTCCAGACTAAAGCAACAGATATGCTGTCTGGCTTCAGCGGGGACCAAAAGTCATACACATCAACACGCTTTCCAACCCAGGCTTCCGGAGGGTTTCACAATGTATGAAAATTGCAGAGGAGTCATAAATAATTACAGTTTTCATTAAAATTATTGCTGTTCCTCGTCTGATGAACATCGGTGTAGAACTGCATGGAAGGTTTAAAGTGTCTCTAGACACATACAGTAAAACAAATAAATCATTATCAGTATTGGTAAAAGGCTTGTACGTGGCCATTTAAAATCACAAGGCTGCTTTAATTTTCTAACTGTCACTGTTAACTGGTCAGAAAACTAAAGTTATTACATTTCAAACGAGTTATCAGAAGTTTTTGTTAAAGTTTCTTTTTCCATTTGGGTGATAGGGTTAGGGTTAGGGTTATGCCTAACCCACGCCAACACGGGGAGAACATGTAAACTCCACACAGAAAGGCCCCGGCCAACAGTGCTAACCTCTACGCCACCATGCTGCAAGACTAAAGCAAATAACTGAAACTTAAGAAGGTAGAACTTCAACACATGATCAAAAGCATAATTACCAGAACACTGGAAATCATAACTAAGAGAACTGTTGTGAAGATATGCAGTTAGTAGGTTCTCTTCTTATAACAGAAGGCTTTTCTTTAACACTTTATGTAAATGTGCTTCCTTACCATGCTGCTTTAAACTGAACTCAACCTGACTCTAAGTGGGTAACCAGTGGCCTAAGGTACAAGGTTAAAAGAGGACCGTGATCTCGCCAGAGGTCATGTTGTGCATACTTCTGGGCAATGGACCGTGGACACCCCGATGTTGTGTCGGTCCGCATTAAGACTGCATTAAAGTCAATTTTAACTTTAATCAAAAATAATGATCTTGAGACACAATCAAAGTCTAAGGCTGCGCTTTCAGGGAAAGTTGTGCATGCAGCTGATGGCTCTGAGAACAGAGGAGTGGTGCCATGCTGAACAGAAAAGCCCGGTCTCACAGTCACCAAAGGAAAGAAAAAAGTTGGCGATGTGTTGTATTTAAGCTGTGTGCTTGGAAGCACTGACTATATGCTCTTTAATGTGGACTGAATAATATCTTCAGCGAGTGTGGTGGAGAATTTTCAGAGCGCTGTCGTAATCAAAGCGGGGGATTTGTTCTGCTTCGGCATATCCTCTTCCTCAGCAGAGAAAAGAGGAAGAGACAAGAAAGAAAGCTTTAAATACAGTGTTTGACTGCGACACGGCTGCCGCTCTGACACCGCAGCCCCGAGATAAATTTGCAAAGTGTGTTTCCATCAAACATGACCCCGCTGCTCACCAATTATCTCTCCAGGACTGCATCATTTCAGCAGCCGGGGTCGACCCCGTCTGTCAGCTGCTGTCTGTCCTCCCGGCCGACTGTGGCAGGGGGAATGTAAAAGCGTGTCTCCATCGGCAAATAATTGCTCCCAGAAAGCGTGCAATCTGCAGGGTCGGAAGTTGAAGCTTCCATAAACAAATGCCGTCTGGCTGTCAGAGGCGAGCCTCGGTCACCTGCGCCTCAGAGCCGGTGAAAGCTTCTTTGCTTTCTCTCCTTGGAGCTCTTGTTTTCTGTCCGACGTCCAGAGCAGGTGGACGCCTCAGCATTTCGGCGCCGACCTCCTCACACTTTTCACCGGGAGCAAATCTGTGTCTGTCACAGCATCCGAGGCAATGCTGACCACTTATGTGCTACTTAAGTGCAACCACTTATGCTACGCCCCACTTAAAAACGAAGTGTTGACTGGGGTGGGGAGTAACACAAAGTGAAAAAGAAAACATGAACTACTGGAAAATAGATGTCATTAAACATGATTTATTGCACAAAACTACTAAAGTAAAAATGAACACAGCGAAGCTCTTTTCTTCAGGGTCTCCAAGGCCAAAACAACAAACAAAACACCCCCTTTAGCTAAAAATCAAACCAAGAACTCCTTAACCAAAACAAAATACAATGGCTGAGCTCCCTTTCTAGCCAAAAACAGGAGAAAACGGTTGAAACAAAAACGGCAAAGAACCCCTACCTGCTTCTACAATGATGAACTAATTAACACAGGGAGGGCACACCTTTGCTTACAATAAAAGAAAGAACACTGTAGCTCACAGCTCTGGCAAAATGAGGGAAGTGGCCGGGGCGTGGCAGTTTAGGATGGCAGACTATATGCCGTGGCTGACGAGCTGGAACACACTTCATCTGTGGCTCATGAGGCAGACCTGTAACACAGGAAAAGGAGAAAAAACCTCTCACAGAGGGAGAGCCACTAGAGGTCAGCGACCGTAAACCCCCCCCCCCCCCCCCCCCCCACACACACACATAAAATATCACGTACAGTAAACAGACACTTTTAACAACTTTCACCAAGTCCGTTATTGGGGTTAATACTGGGTCCTGGACAGTGCATCAGCCACCACGTTGTCTATACCTCTCTGATGTCGGATGTCTATGTTGTACTCCTGAGCAAGCAACGCCCATCCCAATCAGTCTTTGGTTGTGGTTGTACGTGTGCTTTAGGAATACCAGAGGGTTATGGTCAGTATAAACCATAACAGGAGTGGTGGTTGACCCCACGTATACATCGAAATGCTGCAGAGCAAGCAACATGGCCAGGGTTTCCTTCTCAATGGTCGAATAGTTGATTTGATGAGGCTTGAACTTAGCAAATTACTTACAAACACCTCGACCCGTGGGTTGGAAGATAAATGATCCTTTAAATTACATGTTGAGGAACTTGCGAGACACTTTAAAGTGTTGTCTCGCAAGTGCAGCTTGTAAGAGCACAAAGTTTACAGAGCAAGCTGCAGTGCAGAGGACACGAGGCAACAAAGGGTGCTGCTCAGCATCAGCAGGAGCTGAGTGAGGAATTTCGATCACCTGGAGTCCCAGTATTTTAGCCTGTATATTATTGGTTTCTTACTAATGACCAGCAGGCGGCAGTTGATAACACCAAACTTCTAATTAGTAGATGGCCTCCTCTACTTCCTGAGCTACAGCCACACAACATATTTATTGTGTTGATGTGCATATTATTTTGTTATTTATTTTTACTTATTCTGTACTTAAAACTACATCGTGTCTCTCATTTCCTGTAAAATACTCCAAAGTTGGGCAAAATTAAGCCACTCCAAAATAGAGTGGAGAGTACTTACGGCGTAAGATGTGGAAATATTGTTTGTTTTTCTGCCGAATTAAAAGGAAGTTATGCAAATAGTTCTTATATAGCGCTTTTCTACTCTAACTGAGGCTTTTTATTACATGTTTTTGGATGCCCAGGATTTACTGGAAATGTTCCAGCTGTGATGGAGCGTCTCCTGGGACGAAAGCTGTGGTGAACCTAGCTGTCTGGGCTTTTTTTATAACCTCAACAACCTTGATTTGACAAAACTGATAAGCTAACACAGCATGATGAATAACCCCAGTGCTCCACCATTTTCAGATGCTCATACTAAAACTCAACACGTGCAGATCTTTAGTATGAGCCCATCAAAACTTCACTGATGCACACGTAGTTGGTCACTGAAGTGTTTTGCTGTCTTTTGCTCGCTCCTTACCTCTTTGACCTCTAACGAAGACCCAACATGTTGCTGCTGGTTAAAGAGTTAATTCTGCAAAACAGAAATACTGTGTGAAATGTGTTGCCTGGAATCAATTTAAAAACAAGGAATATTTGGTGAAAGTTTAATCTAAAAAGCTGCAAACTCTTCACTCTCAGTTTACTGCAAGCTTCTTTTGCATCATCACAAAAGCACTAGCATCCAGCGCCACATTCAGAGCTAATTATGGGCCGCCAGAGGAAAAAAACAAAAAGCGCAACCACACAACAGAAAGAGGATCAAAGAGCTTATTTATGGAGGAGTCAGCGCGCTTTGATGGTCTGACCGGAGGTAAGAACATCAACAATGTGCTGAAAGTCACGCAGCTCAAGAGATGGCGCTTGCTTGAGTGGGTAAGTAGCAGTTCACGGTCGTACCATTACCCTGCCGAGGGGCCAGCGGGTGATTATAGCCTGTTGCCCCGGCCGCGAGCTGTTGAGGCTCGTTAATACAGCTCTGAAGGTGGGCTAATTGGTGCTTAATTACTGTAGTCGGCCCACCAACAGTCAGCGCAAACAGCTGCACCCAGCGAAGAAACAAAAAGGAGACGGAAAAAACCAGAGGGATGAATAAGCAACCACAGACAGGGAGACATTCAAAGACCGTTTGTTCTGTAATTGTGAGAGGAAGCAGGAGGAGGGAGAGCACGCTACGGCAGCTCGTCAGGACAAATTGGGAAGATGTGAATTATAGATTTCCGCGAGCTCTCCCTCTTTCCCCTCCTCTCACTGAGCCTGTAGAAATTGCTCATGAAATGTTAAGAGGACAGATGGCAACAAAAGCAGCACACAGGAGGATGAGCCGGCACGTAGAACGCAGCCCGTACCACCGGAGAGCGAGCAGAGATTATCGGGCCCCGAGCGCCAGCAGATAAGACATGCAGACCAGAAAAGAGGTCCCTGTTCTTTCTTTTTCAGCTTTGATTACAACACTACGCTTATTTGATTGTGTGGGACAATTTGTGGGAAAAGTGTTTACAGAGCAGGAAAGTGAAAGAACTGATGAAAGCGTTGCGCAAAAGCAGAGGGCCGGCGTTGTCTGGCTTCTGTTTATTCAGCTCTTTAATGGCGATTAATATCCCGGTTTTGCAGCGGGAGGAAGAAGAAGTGCTTTTTGTCCTCATGACAGGGAAAAAAGTAGAGTGCGAGCGCAGCTGTGTGTTTATTTTTGATGTGCACAGATATTCATATTAGTATCTGTATTGCAAATGGCGGCCTAATTGTGCACGCACCGTGACAGCTCTCAAAAGTGCCGACGACCAGCCGAGGGTCACGCAGCATTACGTGTTATTACAGCTCCTATGGCAACCATTTACTGCAGAGAACATGCTGCTGCATTCACTGTAATGAGAAATCCATTTGTGGACAAGGCAACAACAAAGCCCTCAATTACTGCCCGCACACTTCCAATCAACCCGACGCACATTTCTCCAACTCCAAAAGCAGCAGCAGACCTCCTCCCTCCCTCTGCTCTCCCTCACCTCATATTAACGCCGCAGTATTATTTTTGACAAGCCTGTCTTTGAATCGCATTAAAGACTTCCCAGATTATTATTACAAATGTAAAATTACATCAGCTCGTCCCCTGGCTGCCGCCGCCGCTGTGATGTGCGCTGATCACTGCGTTCTCGAGAGCATCTTCCTTCGGATTAGAGGTGCCACTGTTCATAAACTCATCAAAGCATAGTGAGCGCGGAGCCTCTCAAAGATAATGAAAATGTGCCGACAATAACGCAGAGGATTAAAACACGAGTGTGTGAGAAGAGAGGGGGAGCTTCAGAAGAAGGAGGTGAAAAGAGAGACAATAATGACAAATGCCTGTGATAATTAGATCCTGTGTGATTAGGATTCCTCACAGGTTAATGCAGCTTCTTCCTCAGGTGATGACAAAAATGAAGCGTTTTGACCCAGTCTGCTCGGATCACCAGGTCAGATGAGACAACAGTTTCAAATTTAAAGCAGCTGACCTGGAAACGGCAGTGCTCTGCTGCGATCAGACGAAGCAGAGCAGGAAGCGGCTCTGCCAACACCATCGTCATCATGACCATGAGGAAGACATGATGTGATCTTCCAGGTCAGCGGGTATAAAAAGGCCAAATGATTGGAAAGTTTCTCATTTCTGGGCTGGAAAATGAAGCCCAGTGCAGATGTGGCAACAATTGCAGTTCCTCTGATGGCCACTAGAGGCTCCAGCTGTGAGTCGGCCCCCGTAGACTCCTGTGTTGAAATGTCCAACTTAAAGGCTTAAAGTGCATTATTGGGGTGTGGCCTCTTTGACACAGGTGGCTGTAACTGATAGCTATCTGCAAGGCTTCCCATCAGCTAATTGGAGACCTGGAATGGAACCTGTGGACCATGAAATTAATACAGTTATCAATAAAAAAAAACTGCTGTGCAGTTAATTATACTAACAAATTGTCCGAGAAGTCTGAGCACCAGATTTTGTAAAATTCTAGAGCTTTATCAGACACGGTGCTAATTACCCTTTCTTTCTGTGTGGAGTTTGCTTGTTCTCCCTGTGTTTGCGTGGGTTCTCTCTGGATACTTTGGTTTCCTCTCCAAAGACATGCAGTTAGTGGGGTTAGGTTAAGTTGTGATTTCTAAATTGCCCATAGGTGTGAATGAGAGTGTGTTAGCCCTGCAACAGACTGGCAATCTGTCCACGGTGTACCCTGCCTCTTGCAGTATGGTAGCTGGGATAGGCTCCAGTCCACCCACCAACCCCTGCAACCCTTATAAGGATAAGCTGAAGAGGATGGATGGATGGATGGATAACAGACTGCACTTTAAGAGGAAGATGATGGATTACCCATTAAAGAAAGTGTGGCAACACTGGCACTAAACATTCTTCTTCCCATCAACACTTTCCAGTTCCTTCTAGGGTATCTTGGGGCACTCCCAGGCCAGATGACATATATAATTTTTATGTTTTTGTGTCTCCTAATTGGATCTCTTCCCTCAACTGGCTGCTTCCAACATGAAGGACCAGCTGCTACTCCACTCCGTCTATTCCAAGCTCAGTCCGGGCGTCCGCCTGTGACCTTCAGCTGCACTCTGTAAGCAATGTAGCGACCAGAAGACGTATAAAGTGAAAGAAATTTGATGACTTAAATAAATATAAGCAAAATAGGCCAAAACAAAGTAGACGGCACCCAAGATAGACCTTTCTCAACTTCCAGCTGAATGACTGAAGCACCTACAAAGGAAAATGCTTCTTGACATGACCTATTAGTAAATGCTTTAGTTGATTACCAAGGCAACCAGAGCCTTGAAAGTGTGCAAGTGACCAGCTTGCAGTCAAAGCTCTGCCTTCCCACTCACCTGTCACCACCCCCACTGAACTGATCCTCCCACCGGTTACTTAATGGCCCAAAAAGTCAATACGTTGGCCGTCAAAACTCTAAACTTAAAACCAAAACAGCCAATGGATGACATCATGGTGGCTTCTTCTTTCGTGTCTTTGACAACAAAAGTTCTGGGAAATCAGTTTGAGCCATGTTCCTCAGGTTAATAAGTTTATTTTCAAACGGCAGCACCAAGAATGTCGACTAAAGACGCAAAAGCGATGTTTTTGTTCTCTGTACCTATCAGATCCCTCGTTATGAATGAATAAGGCTTCACCTACTTTTGCTACCTCTCTACCATCAAGAACAAAAAAGTAAAAAGAATGCAAATCAAACCTAAATCTGATTGTAGTGCATGAACGGTCACCACATTCATTTTCTATTACTGTTATTTTAGTCTTGATTTATTTTGTGCTTTCCATTAAAACCAGCCCTGATGACTTCATCCTCTACACTTCACTGAGGCTTTATTATGATTTTCCGTAATAGGGAGTCTATTATGTCTCATAGCTTGACGCATGATTGCTATTGCCATGGTTACCTGCAGTGCACCTGCAGATTGTACTTTAAAATTTGGAACAGCACATGATCTTTTAGCTGGAACTGAATCCCTGAACAACTTCAAATGTATCCTTTGCATAAATTATATTTCATGTGCTCATCCCTGGATGGTGATGCTGACCACCTGCCACTTCCTGTCTGTGGCGGAGGGAGCGATTCAAACGCTGAGAGAGGCGAAATTGAGCGCTACGGCTCTCCAGGAAGACAAACACACTCATTACTCTGTGAGCTCGATAAAACAACTCCAACTAAACCGTCCACTCGACAGACTCATTTCTGCACGATCATAGTGAGGATGAGGGCCAAGGTAGCACGAGCAGCTTCTGCTTTTGTCTCCTTTCATTTCCTCAGAAAAAAAGAAAGATAGAAAGGAAGGGAAACCAGACACTGAGAGCGGGATAGTCCCAGCCATTAACTGCTGGCTGATTGCTTTGTGCAAAAGGTGCCCGAAGAGCGAGGGGAAAGAAATTAGGGAATAATGGGAGGGAGTAATGAAAGAGGATGAAAACTGGCAGCCCGGCTCAATAGGCACAGCTGAATGGGAAAAGAAGAGGAGACAGAAAAACCCCAAATTAGACACTAAACTACAGAAGAGGGGACCAGATGTAGTCATTTTCAAATATTTACTCCAGAATTCCCCCCCCCCCCCCCCCCCCCCTGCTTTTTTTCTCTTTTCAAAATTAGACTGAATGGAAGGTGGGGTCAGGCAGGTTTAGGTAGGATGCTTCTTTCTTTTCAGAAACTCCACTGGTTCAGTCAGACTCAGGGGAAGAGCAGTAAATCGCTGCAGTGAACTTGGAGCTTCCAGGTTCTGTTGCACGGGCAAGAAAATGTTATCATTTTGTGTTACTGTTTTAAAAGAATCACAATATGAAACCTTTAAAGTTCAAGCTGAAACACGCAGTGTGTTACACGATATGTAAGTATGCAAGTATCAAAACTAGTTAAAACTCAATTTAGAGACAAATAAAAAGCATATAATAAGACAATGCCTTCAAACTATGGTCCACAGCGTAACATCAGCTCACAAGCACAGCCTGATCAGACCAATCAAGTGTTTTTCAGGAAACACTTCCTATGCAAAATCAGTCACCCTGCTGTCAGCACACCTGTCCGTGTTTGCGATTGGTCAGATTCTTGCAACGCTGGTTTAACGTATCAAGCTAGTTTAACTATCTTTGTGTGACCGCGTATCCTGATTGCTGATGTTAGTCATGCCACTTGCAGATTTTGGGGAATAAATCACCTTCTCTGAATGAATCAGGATACAGTCGCCACACAGCCTTTAACATCAGGACATTGCTTCCTTCTGTGTCACTTCTTGGTGTGAAATACTGAGAGAAACACATGTGCAAAACCTCCACTTTGACTGGATTCTTCTGGCAGGTTATAGAGAGCAGCTGTGCTGGTGTTAGATTATTTGAACTCTTATCATGTCTGCTTGTTTGCAATCTCTCATGTTTTTATGTACTTTATAGCGTTTTGGTCATTATCGAAATAAACTGACTGAATTTGTGTTCTTAAACTAACACAGTGAACTTGATATGCTAACTTGCACTTTTACTACAACTTTTTCTATTGAAGTAAATACTAGGGGTGCAACGATACTCGTATCGATATCGAACCGTTCGATACAGTGCTTTCGGTTCGGTACGCATATGTATCGAACGATACAACATTTTTAATTTATTTTATCAACTTTCCTTCTGACGATGCTGTCTGTGTTGAGCGCTCAGTGGATCTGCGCTCGACAGTGCAGCCTAGGCGGCGTAGTCGAACACAGATTCACTGAGCGCAGGGCAAGCTAGCGAGACAGAAGCTAGGCTAGTTGCAACATGGCAAATTGAACCTCCCCCACCCTCATTCAGATCTGGCGTTTGGAACTATTTTGGTTTTCATGTGATGTATGACCCTGAAGGTAAGCGAGTCATGGACAAAAGTAAAACAGTATGTTGGATGTGCCAGCAATGCTCAATTGGTGGGAACTAGTGTGTTAGCGCAGTTAGCTCGTTAATGTGTTGACGTCTTCCAGCCCCACTCATGAGGTGATCCGCGGTAGCTCGTTAATGGAGATTTGCCGTGTTGTGACGTTAATGTCATTTCAGATTAACGCTGACAGCACTAGTGGGAACACAACCAATATGACTGCACATTTACTCGGACATCATCCTAGTGCAAAGACAAGTGGAAGCAGACAAAAACAAGCAGGCATGCTACAAACGTTACCCGAGTCATTTAGACAGCCGTTAGCACATGATTCTCCTTATGGGGACCTGATATGTTTAATATGCTGCTGAGAATATAGCCCAGAAGAAGCGTATAGTATAGCTTTTATTTTGGAAAGAGACATTTCTCCATAATAAACTCTCTTTTCCAAAGATGAGTGATTCCTCAATCAGATACAGGGCTCGCAAAATCGCTAGCCCGACGTCCTGGGGCTTTTTTCCAGTCGGGCTACCAAAATCTATCTCTGCCCTGCCCGTCGGCCTATCGTAGGAAGGAAAAATATATGTCAATGCTTTTGCATTCTTTCGGAAATGTATCTGGGTAATTATGTCATTGGCATCGGCCACTGTCAATATGTGACATACTGAAATCGCGTTTGAATTTGCGCTTGTTTTTTGCTTTCACTTTGCAATCGCGTGAACTGTGTATAGAGAGCGACAGTACTGATTGGTGAGTGATGATAATTTGCGCACCAATTCCTCTGACATCGTCTTATCAATCGTTAGCTTACTATGCAAACATGACAAGTGAAATCTCCTGCAGCTTAAACATGTGAGAGGTTGATCGCGCAGAGAATCGCTGAGCGTTATGTTAGTGCGTGTGTAAAAGCAGCAGGATATATATTTTAGTTCTGCTGAGCCAAATAAGACAGGTCAGGGTGAAGAAGTGACAGCCAAAGAAAAGCTTACCACAAAACGGAAACGTTATGACAAATCAGACTATAAGGCAAAAAGAAAGAGCAGCTTTATGGTTTCATGGACAAAAGAATTTTTGTGGCTGCAATATGACGAGCTAAATAACCAGGGCTGCACATAAGTGGTCCGCAGGTGCGCATTCGCTGTCAAAATAAAAACCCGCACAAGATAAGAAGTTGCAACGCGTGTTTGCGTACTTAAGATTTTCTGGAGGAGGACAGACAGAGCTCTTAAAGATGTCGAAGAAGCTCCTTTAAGCAATTACTGTGATGTTCCTCCACCTCCAAAGAAATGTCAGAAGGAGTCCGAACCACAAAAGAAGCGCGTATTCTCGGAAAAGTGGTTGCAGGAGGTGAGCTGGCTTCAAACAAATGATGAACGCACAGAGATGTGGTGCAGAATGTGCCGTGAAAATTTAATAAATGACAAATTAATAAAAAGGCATGAACATTTTTTTTGTATCGAAAAAATATCGAACCGTGACACCAAAGTATCGAACCGAACCGAACCGTGAATTTTGTGTATCGTTGCACCCCTAGTAAATACAGCCCTCTGTGTGCGCACAGCCATGAACTGCCTGAGCTGAAACTTGGAATAAGACCTAACTGGGGTCCCATCACAAGCACAGAGAGGATGTGTGTTGTTTTGCTGATTAAATATGGCATGAAGGAGCAGCTATCAGGTTTGTCACAGAAAGCCTGATTTAGTGTGTGAATCGAGGAGATTTACTAGGACTACAAATGCAGTGACAATGTTAAGTGAACAACTGCAATTTTAAATTTAATTTAAAGAGTAAGATACCAACACATATTTCTGAATCAATTAGAATCTCAGCTCATAATTTTCCCAAGGTATAATTCCCCTTTTCATTCTTTGAAAAGATAAATTATCGCATGAGAAATTGCGCTGGATTGTCATTCATGTTGGCTGGCTTTTTGTAATGGCTGCCCGCTGCACTCCTATCCTCCTCCTCCTCCTCATCTTTCTCCTCCTGCTGCAGGTTTAAATTAGCATCCCATCTCCAGCACTCCAGCGTGTGATAACACATCTGATCTGAGCCGGCGTGGAGTCAGAATACTAAATGTGTGAGTCTGTGTGTCGCTCCGAGGATCAGCAGAGCGCTGCCAACCCATGCTAGGTAATCTCTCACCTCCCTCCTCGCCCCACCCCTTCCCCCTCCGCCTCGCACTCTCATCTCATCAGCTCCTTCAAACACACCACAAAAAATTGCCCATTTTAACCATTCAGGCTTTTATTGAGCTGTAAAAAGAGACATTTTCTATGGGACTATGCAAAACTTATTGAGGGGGTCAAATACGGGTGAGGTTTGATGCCTTTGCTTTATTTCAGCAGCAGCAGCAGCCACACGGCTTTTTGTGCACCGTGAATCAAAACAGTCGTGCTTCTGTGTCACTTTATTATCATGTGGTATCTAATGGAACCAATTTGTCACTTTAAAGAAACAAAGCACAAGTGGATCTTTATATTTATTATTGATTAGGGATCAATAAACTGCACAGCCTCCATTAGCTTCACTTTTTTCTGCACCACAGCGATGCTTTCGGTTATGAAGTGTCTCTCAAACACGAAGGAAATTCAAAAAGCGTTTTACTAATGGTAAATAATATTTATAAATGTCACTAAATAAATATAGAAAAGGTAAGGGTAAATACTCCTACTTGTCCTTGATGTGTAGGTGACATTGTGCCATGGTTAATAAATGAAGTTATGAAAGGAAATTGTAGACATGAAGCAGAATGTGACCGCATCACACTTCATATTAACTACAACTGAAACACATTCAGACACAAAAAGAAGAAAAAACGGAGACCTTATCTCATAATTATGAAAATATTATGAGAAAATATAAAAGTGATTATCAGTCATCAGTAGGGATGGGTATTGATAAGATTTTTACGATTCCATTTTTGATTCTGTTTAACAATTCGATTCTTTATCGATTCTCTTATCGATTCTTATTTTTTAAAAAGGAGAACACTAAGGTCGATTAGCTTAGAACTTTGTTTTATATCTTCTCTTTGAACAAGATAGAAATTTAGGAGTAACATGGCCTTACAAACCCAACAGTGAGATCTTAAGAGATCCACAGCCTACCTTCAATGGGGTGTCACAGGGTCCCCAGGAAAAAAATTGTAAATGTAAAATAATAAAATAAATATTCTTCTGTAGCAATAACAAATTATAACATAAATTATTCTGTAACAATTACACAAGAATATCCAGTAATGTCCCTGCCTACAATTAAACACATTCACTTACCGAAAATCGGGGGCATCTGCTGTGGCAAATGGGTGCAAGCCTTTTACCACAAACTTAGTCACTGCTCGGTGACATTCGTCTATCCTGGCCTGAAAGGAGACGCTACCGGTAGACTGCAGCGAGAACTGCCAGCATCTGAGCCAGAAAGACTCTGTCTGTCTCTCTCATCATGGTCACCTACACAGTAATGGCAGGTTTTGTAATAAGGCAGATCGCACTAACATAATATACACTGTTAGTTGATTATTTACCTGCCGCATTAACAGGAGAGGACGTGCAAACGTTACCGCTGCTGCTGGGTTGAGATTCACGAGTCCGGAGCGGAATTAAAAACACGACATTCATTTAAGGTCATCGTGTGTTTTGTGAGCAAATGCTTTTGCATATTCGTAGTGTTTCCTCCCTTAAATGAAATATCTACTTTGCAAGTAGATATCTGTTGTCATCTGTTCTCGTAAAGTATAATCAAACTTTTGAGCGTTTGAGCCACCATGTTTCCTGCCAGGTAAATGATGCTCCGCAACGTGGTGATGTCATTCGGAGCGACTGGAATAGATAAGGGAATCGTTTGCAAAAATGGCAAACAATTCCAAGTAATTGAAACAGTGGGAACCGGTTCTCAACAAGAACCGTTTTTCGATACCCATCCCTAGTCATCAGCGTACTGAGAGAAGGCGGAGATGGTGCAACCTGCAATGGAATCAGTCTGATGTTAAAGTGGACCTTTTCTTTTTTTTGTACCTTTTTATTGTGAGCAACAGATGCTCAGATGGTGGATGTTCATATTAAAATTTCTAATAATGAGTTGAGTGTACAGTAATCCCTGTGAGCTGAAACCTCAGGCTCCAAACTCTCAGTTTATGTAAGTTTTTCTACTCTTGCATCTAAAGATAATGACAAAGATGAGGTGTGAGAGGACCCAACTGCACAGCTCCACAAAACAAAGAGGCTGAAATTGGGCTGAAAGTCCTTATAATAAAAGTCCAGAGCCAAGTAACAAAAGGTCACAGGTGAAAAAAAGGCAGGAGAAAAAATGAGCACCGTAACATGTTCTGAATATAGATCAACGCAGGAGAAAACTGACCACAAATAAAGCAGAAAGTAACTGACAAAACACAGAGGCAACAAACTGAGCAAATCACAGGGAGCACAAGTAAGGGAAGCAGAGAAACTGCAAACTGAACAAGGACTAACAAACACAAAAGTAGCCAAGACCACAAAAACATGAAAAAACAAATAGCAAAATATACAAAAATAAGACGATAATCCAAACAAAAAGCATGAATCACATATCAAAACTAAATACGACTAGTAAAGAAAAAATTAATGAAAAAAAATAAAGTTAAGAAACCAAAGAGAAATTAAATCAGGAGGTTTAAGAATGAGAAGCAACATAAACAACAAAAAAAAGAGGAAGACAGGAACCCAGAAGACAAGAGAAGCTACACCCACCAGCTCTTTATGATGGGCAGCCAATCAGAAGGGGGAAGGGAGACTGAGGGTGATGAAGATGCACCAAGACCTAGAGTGTGATAGAGCAAGGTTGTATTACACTGTGAATCACTCATACTGGGGAGAATTTTTAACAGGTCTTAGCCTGTATTTCTTTAAAAATTAAATTAAAAATAAAAATCTGCCCATGTAAAAATTACATGGGCACATTGGATGTAGTGACTAGTATTACTGAATTATTTTCTTTATAAAAAGAATCTTTAAAATAAAATAGCTTTCGGGGACGTTTTGATGTGTTTCATTTTCTTTACTGTTAGCCAAAAGTAAACGTCTCATAAGACAGTAAATCTCATTTATTTGTTTTTAGGGAGCTGTACTATATACACTTTCATAGTTTAAATTTACAATTAAAGGCTAAATGTTTGGTGGCATCTGTTTCTGTCTCTGTTCTGGTGTAATGATTGGGCACCAGAAGAATCGCCCTCAAACCCCCGGCTGAAATATTTATTTATTTATTTTACTTTAAGACCTCAATAATGGACAAACTGAGCCATTAATCTAGACATTTTTAGCTGTGCGGACAAACAAGCAGTTGTGGGATCCTTCAAACGGAGAAAGAAAATCATTTTACTTACAAAATGAAACTTTTGGATGAGATGAACCCAATATGTGATGTGGATGAGCGTGTGAATGCATGGAGCCAGAAGAAGAGGAGGAGGACAGCAGGGGTTAGGGTTGAAGCAGGAAGAGTGTCGATATCACAGCAGCAATTACTGCTTTATAAATGGGCCCAGTGTCGCTGTGAATGAGCAGCTCCATCAATCTGACCTGACAGCGCGCTCCTTAGCCCGTCACTCCCGCTTCTGCCCGCAATCTGTAGATTTCAACTTAGCCCATAAATTGATAATCTGATTCAGACTTAACCTGGTTAGCTGCTGAATGTGCTGGAGGAGGAGGATGCAGCAGCAGCAGACTGCCTGCTCAGCTCCATCACATCAGGCCAGCACTCACCACTAAACAAACACAAATACACAAACCCTTCAGACACGTACAGCCTGAGAATTTTAGTCTGTAAGTTTAACAATATTTTGGGCAAGATAGCAGCAGAGAACATTAATCACAGCAGCTATGACAATGATATTCAGATAGAACTTTCAGGGCAGGAGAAGGGCTGGAGGTGGGTTGCAAAGCAGCTTACACAGCATAGGTGAACAGGCCAAAAAGTGTTTTAATGCTGGAATATAAATATTTCATCTCCCTTTTCTCCACTTTTTAGAGGCTGGAAATTTTTATCTGTTTAATAAAGACCATGGTTGAAAGTAATCGGACACGCCAACATCGGAGCTAGTTATCTCAAAAGGGTAACTTAATGTGCTCATATCATAACAGTGGTAACACACCGTAACTTGACTCATTCACTCACTCAGTCTATAAGGATACAAAGTCTTACTTCTTCCCATTCAGAAACATCCTGGTCAACACATCCATCCATCCAGCTTACAGTTTCTGCTTTTCAAACATGATCGTTTTCAGTACGCTTTCTGATTTCATAAATCCGTAATCTCTAATGGTGGATAATCATGTTAAACATGGTCACAGTTTCCAATAATGAGGTCAGGCTTATGTACAATTCAATTCAGTTCAATTTTACTTAAATAGCTCCAAATGACAATAACAGTCGCCTCAAGGTGATTTCTATTGTAAGGTAGACCCTACAATCATACATACAGAGAAAAACCCAACAATCATATGACCCCCTATGAGCAAGCATTTTGGTGACAGTGGGGAAGAAAAACTACCTTTTAACAGGAAGAAACCTCCAGCAGAACCAGGTTCAGGAAGGGGCGGGGCCATCTGCTGCGACCGGTTGGGGAGAGAGAAGGAAGGCAGGATAAAAGACATACAAGAAAACCCTGTGCGCTGAGAGGTCAACATGCAGACTGCTCTGAACACCCAGTTTCAGTCTTCTTAGCGCCATATGATGTCATGAAGAGACGAGATCATATATTAAACCACAAGAGTTTACAGACAACAGTATCATTATTTCAGGGCTTTATGCTCACTTTATGCATCGATCCTACCCTCACCTGTGGCCACGAGCTCTGGGTAGTGACTGAAAGAATGAGATCACGGCTAACATATGGATTATCTGGGTAAGGGACGGCATGAGGAGTCAAGCTGCTGCTCCTCCATCTCGAAATGAGCAAGTTGAGGTGTGTCAAGCATCTGCCAAAAACGTGGGATGTTTTGGGCTTGTCGACTGGTTTCTAAAGTGTGAAAGAATGATCCGGAATTGTGTTCTGGCACCTTCGGTTAATCACAGGCAGATTAATGCGTAATACTGTCAAAATTAGTTCATTTTTAATGTGTTGCAGCCTGGCGTTCCTTACAGCTGATGGCATGGAGATACGTGCTCAGTAATAAGAAAGGAATAACCTCCCACACCTGCAACACATCCTCTTTTCCTCTTTGCCCCTGCGATGCGTTCATGGCGCAGTCTTCAGAAACTAACCAGCACTATAGAAGAGGAACAAGCAAAAATGTGTTCCTTTCTGTGATGAAGTTAACTATGCTGCACTCGTGCAGAGCAGCTGTAGTGTTCATGGTCAGAATTAGGTAACATCAAGGGTAGCAGTTAATGCTGATTCACTCAACAAATTCCACCTTTCATACCAGCTTTGTAGTGTCTTGGGGTTGGAAACTGGCTGTAACAGCTTATGTAACATTTGGCTAAAGTTGCAAAGGGCAGTCAATATTGGAGTCAGCTGATTGCAGCATCTGCACAAGAAGTCCCCCAATCATAGGTTTCCCCCCACCTGCCAAATACCATCTACTGCTGCTTGTATTTGGGCGGTATCACACTGGAAGTACTGGAAACAATATCTGGATAACGCTTAGACTCCTGCCCCATTCAGCTTGGACTGGACTGGATTATCCAGTAACAGTGAGACAATAACATACCTCTCTGTTATGAGGACACCTCTAAATCTCGATGAAACCAAAGTTCAGTTACAGTTTGACCTTTAACAGCCTCTGTATCGGTCGTTCAAGGAAAAACAGTCAAAGAAATCAAAGTACCTGCAGTTGATAGCCAGAGGTGGCAGAAATGCTCACTCACTGAGGTCAAAAACAGAATTCTGATGTTTGATGCTCTTTTTGGGAGTAGATCTGAAGACTGTAGCATACTGAGCATTATTTAGACACACACACTCTCTCTCACACACACAGGGAGACGAGTGTTCATTCTGCAGCTGAATGGGGAGCTCCTATTCAGTATTGATCCTGAGCACTCTCATCCTAAACTGAATGAATGGCGCTTTAAGGATCAACAGCCAATGGGATCGCTGGGTAATTGAATCTTTAAAAAACACACATGAAGAGCCCAGAGGTGAATTCGCTTTCAGAGTCTGCTGCTGAATTACACCTTTTTAGTGTGTGTGTGTGTGTGTGTGTGTGTGTGTGTTCGAACAAGTAACAGTGCATGCCACTGTTCTTTTATAAGGAAGGCATTTGTGACAAAGAAACCTCTTCAAGAGCGACACGTTGCTGTTTGTGCATTTAAACTGTTTTTCCCCTCACAGTTTCATTGTAAGCGTCCTCTGGATATTTCTGTACTTACGACCCATTTCCATGACCAAACAAGCTCTTTTGAGAACTACCTGCTCTGCAAACATGAGATGGTTTCAAAGAAAGTAAAACATCCAGCAGGTGAACACACAGGTGTTTTTTACATTAGTTTGTGGGGACCAAAATGGAAGTAAAAGGGATGACGGGGACAATGAGCATTTCCAATAAAATGACCAACAACAAATAACAAGGAGGGATGATCTGACACACGCCTCAGGTGCAGCTCACTTGTAGCATGAATGGTCTCATTACAGCGTCCACACCAGAATTAGAATCCAAAATCAATGCCGGAATTAAAAGTAAGAAGGAGGATGGACTTAAAATTAAAAGCCCAAAAGTCTGCTTACGTCCTGTTTTATTTGACCAAGTTTCACCGCCCCCTCACCCCCCAACAGCCTCTGCCTGAGCCTGGTGCCGCCGGAGGTTTCTTCCTGTTAAAAATTAGTTTTTCCTTCCCACTGTCACCAAGTGTTTCTTCTATACACTGACACAAAGTAGCAGTTTAATGCAGAAAAATAAAGTACTAGAAACATACCAGAAGACACTACTGATAATACTGAAAGTGGAAGGGATGATTGATCCCTTGGGTTGCAGAGATAATCCATTAGTTCACATTTTAGGTTATCAACTCAAATTTCCCCTTATTAACTCAAAATTAAACCTGTAAGACCTAAACCATCAAAAAATAGCCGGAAAATTGATTTATTTTATTTTTTTTAACTGAGATGTTTAATAACCCTTATAACAAAATCCACGTTTTTTTGCTATATCATGTTGTGTAGGATATATTTTTATTATATATTTATTATATATTTTTTGTACTGCATTTGATACAACTTTTTGTTAACAACTTTTTTGTTGTTACAGACAAAAAAAAAAGAGTTTTGTCCACAACATTTTGAAATTATGGCAAGTATTGATCATGAGTTTAAGTAATCTCTGTCTCCTTCCAAGGATCCACCTTTTTGGTCAGCATACGTTAGCATTGCCTAACGTATGTCCATCCATCGTTGGTACCATGTTCAAGGCTTCTTGTATTGTGTGTTTGATTTTATTTCTTGTGTTTCCTTGTTTTGAGACCTGCTCTTCCCGCGTGTCACCTGTGTTTTCACTTGTCCATCTTTGTTTCCTTCCTCTTTTCTTTGCCTTCATTTCCATGTGTTTCCTGTGCTGTTTACCTGTATTTTAAGTGTTAATCATTTACCAAAAACACTTGAATTTGAATGTATTAGTACTGTTTCTGTTATAAAACCTTTATCAAGACACATGTTCTTTCAGTCTGAAAGGGTTAAAAGAGAATCTATTCAGCTACACGTTTCTTCTCCAGGGCCGTTCTCTTCTGAAAGTAAGAATTTGGTCATTAGTGATGGAAGTTTGTTTTGTTTTTTTAAATGAAAATATTTCCCTGATAAGACAATCGGCAGCAACCTTGGACGGATATATTTGCAGACATTTGTTTTCCTATGAAGTCTGAACCAGAAATATTGGCCGCCATATTTTTCAGGGACATACGGGGTTCTGTTTTTCTTCACCCACTCAAACCCATTTATCACCTGTATGAACTGGGCTGAATGGACAAACACAGCGGTGTTCATTTAACCCCACCGTGCAGGTTAGGTATGAACATAGCCTAAAACTCAATAAAAATGTCCCAGCATGCTCCACTCTGACCTCCTGGATGGTGCGAGCAGAATCTGTGCTGTCTGGCATCGAGGAAGTGAATTAACAGCAACAGTCAGACAGCAGCTGCTTCTCCCCGGCGCCGACACCTTATGAATATCCGTCCATACATATGTATGCCCTCAGATTACCACCTCTGCACCACTCCAGATGCTGCTGCCACCAGAATCACATGCAACATGATCAGCTGTGTGAATTTGTCTTAGCGCACGTCGGGTATTCGCACTCCGCCTTGTTCTGCTTCACATTACATGGCAGCCGAGCGGAGCATGCATCAAATGACTGACAGCGTGTGAGGAGCAGCCCTCTCCAGCCAGGAGCCCCGCTGCTGCCAGGACACTGTTAGCATCCAGCTGAGCCACAGGATGCCGACTGCTGGCCCTGACACAAATATGCTTTTACACAGAGATCACAGGAGGAGGAGGAAGTCGCAGTAAAACCGTCAGAAAGCCATTTCATCACTTCAGCATTACAGGATGATTTGAGAGGATTCCTGGAATATCTGCATGCAATTTGGCTTCAGTCTGATTCTTAAAATATTTATTAAAAAGACAAATTTTTAAAAAATCTTCTTCAAGTAAGTGTCTTTGGAAGACGCTGTGGATCGGAAGGCTTCCTTTGTATAAATGTTTTACAAATCAAAATATTAAAGTGGAGACAAATGGGATCTCCAGCCTGAAAAACTGAAACCCTTGTGTTGCTCTTTTTTTTTTATAAAGTTAAATATTTGGGGGTAAATGAGTAAAATTCACAGAAGCAACTTAACTGGACTATCAAATTCTCATTACTGCTCCATTTCCTCATGAACGAAGCTGCCAGGTTTATCATTTCAAAGCTTTTTCCAGAAAACGTCTTTAAAGTTTCACATCAGCAGATCTTACTAATAGTTTGACACATCTCTGCCCATCCGTCTGTTCATCACCTAACTCGACAGCTGTTTCTGATCCTCTTCAAACTTGGCAGGTGTTTTGCTGTTTGTCAGTGTTTCCCACTGAGTGGCTGCTGCTGACCACACTCTGTGTGTAGAAGGAGCAAATGTCCGTGCTGGCACGTTGGTTTGACGGGTGTGGTGAGGACGATAATGCCTTTTCCAACCTAAACCTAAACAGTGACGCCGAATACCAAATTTGGGCTGTTTAGAACATAACAGCAACTGTAGGAGTGTGAAATTACTACTTAATGGCAATTACAGTTAAAGTCATAACAGGCCAAAGCCCTACCTTCCTCTGGGTGCATGGTTATAATACGTCTGATTCCTGGCGGTTTGTGACCATGTGTTTAATCACTGGGATGAAAACCACCGGGATGATTCCAGGAGTTTTCAGGGAGATCAAGCTCCTTAATCTGCTGGTTGTGCTGGTTTTATGAGGTGCTGTAATGTCCAACACCCCCACAGCACACCCCAACCAGTTATTATAAAGGGAGAAATGATCTATATGACCAACTGGTTTAGGTATCAGGATGAAAACGTGTTTATTTCTGCTGGGAGTCTATAGGCACTGACTCACTGCTGGAGGGAGCCTCTAGTGGACATTATAGGCACTGCACTTCCATGTTGTTCTAAAACACTCAGAGAGGCACTTGAAGGGAAGTTGGGAAGAAGAAAAATAGGCTGCACACAAATGTTTGGCATTTAAAAAATTCTGTGACTTAAAAGGACCAAAATAATCGATTTTCCTACCTTTTTTTGTCTTAGTTTCCTGTGAGACGTCAGTCGTCGTTCTGGGATAAGTGGTTCTCGAGAAAACTGCAGGCAGGCCACTGTGCACAGCCACATTATCAACAAACACAATCCCACACACACATGCAGTCAGTGTGGCCTTTGCTGTCCTCTGTTCAAATCTGCAATCTGGGTGCCTGGATGTGATGCGTTAAGGGGCTATTTTTAAATTGGAGCTACAACAGAACAACCTTGAAAAAAGTTCTGTGCAAATGTTTCAATGAGCTCACAGGTTTAATAATGATTCCTAACATTATATCGAACATGGCTCCAAACATGCACACACACACACCGTGGAGACAGAGGGCCCCAGCTGGTCGTCTTGTCGTCTACAGAGAGAGGTCTACGAGTGGAAAACAGACGGCCGGTCGAGCGGAGGGGGAAACAGAGGGAGACATCCTCCGGTGCAGCGACCACTCTTCGCTCCTCCATCCCACCTTCACCTCGGCCGTGTGTTCCTTGCGTTTCTGGTGTGATGATGGCAGAGGCTCGGGGCCGGCGGCTGATGGCCGGTTGGAGGATTAATCGCCGTCGGATGGCGAGGCATCTGCTGCTTGCTAGCCACCAACTGCTGCAGAAACATGATTAAATGGTCTCTTCTAGCTAACATGTGGAGCCGCCATGGCTGCCTGCCTGTCTGTCCGACTGACTGTCTTACCCCTCCTTGTAACTTCCTGTCTGCCTTCGCTTAAACTTTGTTACACTCCGTGTTGCCTCTGTTTACTTTTTCTCAATGGCCCTGTGAAGCTGTCACATTAGCAGTCTGCTCTTCCTTCCTGCCTCCTTCACCACCCGATTTCCAGCTTTTGCTGCTCGTCTGTTTGTTCGACCACAATCAGATTTAATGTCTTATAAAGAGCTAAAATATATTTTGAAGGCAGGTGGATGTCGATACAGCGACCCACTGTCAATAAATTCCTCACACTATGCAGTCAAAGGAGCTTGCAAAGAAAAGCGTCTGGACTTCTTTAAGTTACTTGAAGACGTTTCACCTCTCATCCGAGAGGCTTCTTCAGTTCTAAGGTCAAATGGTGGAGAGTCCCAGATATAAACCTGGTGGGAGTGTCCCCCCACAGAGGGACAAAAGGACCCCCTGATGATCCTCTAATCGCCTGAGCCAAGGTGTGGAACTGGGTGTGGGTCCCAATCAGCCAGAGTTTCGGGTGAGTTCATTGTGAAACCTGGCCCCACCTTATCATGCGAATTCCTGAGGTCAGATGGCCCAGGGTGTGAGTGGGCGTTAAGGCGTCTGGGAAGGGATCTCAAAACTGGATTATAGATGGCAGAGAGTTGGTGTCGTAAACCACCGCCTCTGTTCAAAGATGGTCGCTCACAGTGGACATAGATGGCTTCTTTCACTCCTCTTTCAAACCATCTGTCCTCTCTGTCCAAAATGTGAACATTGGCATCCTCGAAAGAGTGTCCTTTATCCTTAAGATGCAGATGGACAGCTGAATCTTGTCCTGTGGAGGTGGCTCTTCTGTGTTGTGCCATGCGCTTGTGAAGTGGCTGTTTGGTCTCTCCGATGTAGAGGTCTGGGCATTCCTCGCTGCACTGTACGGCATACACCACATTGTTAAGTCTGTGTTTTGGCATTTTGTCTTTCGGGTGAACCAGTTTTTGTCTGAGTGTGTTGCTGGGTCTGAAGTACACCGGGATGTCATGCTTGGAGAAAACCCTCCTGAGTTTCTCTGTGTGTTCCTTCTTTTTCCGGCGAAAAAGAAGGAACACACACATGTAAAGGAAGCATTCAAAACGTGCGGCTATCCTAAATGGGCATTCTTAAAGTCAGCAAAGAGGCACAGAAAAGAAGATCAGACACCAGCGAGGGAGGATAAGAAGGACAGACGCAACAACATCGTCATCCCCTATGTAGCCGGTGTATCAGAGAAACTCAGGAGGGTTTTCTCCAAGCATGACATCCCGGTGTACTTCAGACCCAGCAACACACTCAGACAAAAACTGGTTCACCCGAAAGACAAAACGCCAAAACACAGACTTAACAATGTGGTGTATGCCGTACAGTGCAGCGAGGAATGCCCAGACCTCTACATCGGAGAGACCAAACAGCCACTTCACAAGCGCATGGCACAACACAGAAGAGCCACCTCCACAGGACAAGATTCAGCTGTCCATCTGCATCTTAAGGATAAAGGACACTCTTTCGAGGATGCCAATGTTCACATTTTGGACAGAGAGGACAGATGGTTTGAAAGAGGAGTGAAAGAAGCCATCTATGTCCACTGTGAGCGACCATCTTTGAACAGAGGCGGTGGTTTACGACACCAACTCTCTGCCATCTATAATCCAGCTTTGAGATCCCTTCCCAGACGCCTTAACGCCCACTCACATCCTGGGCCATCTGACCTCAGGAATTCGCATGATAAGGTGGGGCCAGGTTTCACAATGAAATCACCCGAAACTCTGGCTGATTGGGACCCACACCCAGTTCCACACCTTGGCTCAGGCGATTAGAGGATCATCAGGGGGTCCTTTTGTCCCTCCGTGGGGGGACACTCCCACCAGGTTTATATCTGGGACTCTCCACCATTTGACCTTAGAACTGAAGAAGCCTCTCGGATGAGAGGTGAAACGTCTTCAAGTAACTTAAAGAAGTCCAGACGCTTTTCTTTGCAAGCTCCTTTGACTACGATGACCTGGATGACTGAGAACCTTCACAGACATCTCACACTATGCAGTTACACACCAAAGTTTATAGCTAAACAAACTCATTTGGCAGTCAGGGGTTGAAAGCTTTAAGGTCACATGAAATACTTTGAGAATAAAAGTCCACAATTGTCCTTTAAACAAGGGTTGACCAAGTCATCCTAACAAAACACACACTTACGAATCATTTCCTGTTCTTCTGATCTGTAGCCGCCCCCTTTTATCTAACAATTCTATTCGAATTGTTGTTTTATTCTACTCACACATGTAAGAGGGCATGTGATGGCTTCAGAATTCAGAGGTGGGGTATTTACTGATTTTATGTTTTAAAATAAACCAGACTTTCTTCCAGGAAACTGACAGTGCAGATAAACATGTTGAATGAGGAGAAAAATATGAGCTTTTCACATCTGCAGGTGCAGGACGTTTAGAAACAGGCCGTTCACTGGACTGTTCTCACGTCTTTATGGAGGAATCTGCGACATACAGGCAGCCAAAATAGAACTAAGGAGAAAGGACATTCAGAAAGGTAAGTAAGGACTTCCAGATTAAGCTCTCGGCCTCAGCCAGCATCTGTGTTCAATCATAGCTGTGAGCAAAAAGCAGCACTCAGAGTCAAACATAGTCAGTGTAGCTACAGGCAGAGAAAAAGATGAAAATAGACTTGAAATATTAATAATGTGTAGGTCGCGACTATCTGCAGAAAGCAGGACAGAAAAGCAACCATTACGTAGAGTATCAGCACAGGTGTGTCAGGTGAAGCACGTCTGCATCAGAAGTGCTTCAGACGGACGAGTGAAAAATGTGAATGTAACGCATGAAGAGCTGCAGAGAGTGAGACATTAAGAAAACAGGCAGCAGCAGTATCACAGCAGACATCCATTAGATCAGCAAGAGCCAGAAACACAGCAAAGGCAGAGCGAGGAAAACGCATTCGAACAAGTAAAACCTACAAAAGCTGAGACAGAGCGAGGTGGGAGGAAGCAACGGGGACGGGCAACAGGAAGTAAGGCAGCAAAGTAACTGCTGCTGCTCATCAGTTTGGGAACAGTTATAATGTCATTTCTTCTACAGTGAGAAAGATTGTTAATAGTGGAAAAGACAGTCACCAGTCCATCCAAGAGTGGGCATCTCAGCAAATTCACCCCACGCTCAGACTGTGCAGCTCCATCTCAGACTCTACAGGCACGTTAGAGGTCAAAGTTCACGGCTTGTTAATCTTTGTTGGCAAGACCAAAGCTAGGAAGTGTGTGCTGCAATGGTCCAGTCAAAGTCCAGACCTAAACCCGACTGAGATGCTGTGGTGGGACCTTCAGGGAGCTCTGCATGAATGAAGGTCAGTGAATCCCAATGAACTGAAGGAATGTTGTTAAGAAGAACGAGCCAAAATTCCTCCACAGTGACACAAAAGAGTGAGTGCACACCAAAAACCATTATTTCAAGTTGCTCCTAGTAAAGGTGATTTTACAAGCAGACGAGTCTATCATTTTCAGATGATGTCTGATCATAATTTCATATAAACATGAAAAATATCAAACAAGAATGAATACATAAACAAATAAATATGTCTCTGGTTTGGCTTTGTTCACGTCACACTGCGGGTGAAATCCTGCAGGTCCATTCATTTCTGCACACTCCTGAAAAATGCAGTGCCTTGGCTGCGTTCACCGGTCCGGCGTGTTCCGTACAAATCTGTTTCCACGAGGCGTCCCTGCCTGCCAGCTCGTCTTAAAGCTCTGATAATCTAACGCCAGTGTGAACGCTGAAGTCTCTCTCGGCTCCCGCCGCCTGAGTGTAAAGGTCCGGGTCGTCCTCCGAACACAACATGTTTGCATTTGTTCTGAGTGGCCTGTTTCTGTTGTGTTCGCTCAGCACTAAACTGTCAGCTGTTTCACCTGCAGAGAGTCTTTCTGTTCTTGGCAGCCGAGCGCGCTCACAGCCTGCGAGGAGTTTACAGCACGTCTGTCCTGATGTCCCGGTCAGAGGAGCTTTAACACATTACTTTCAGCTTTCAGTCAGACATGCAAAACCTGTTTTGGGGGTTGTTGAATAAGTTTTTTGTATCCTGAAACGTGGCAAAGAAAACTCAGGTGCTGTGAGTATTGGTAAAGTTTGATCATAAATATTTATTTTAGCTATGATTTTCATGCAAAGAGCACAAAATCTTCTCCAGAGAAGCTCAGCTGAATGTTGCTGTTAAACAAACTTTACAAACACAACTAGAGATCACTTTATGGCCTCAGTAACAGTCTCCTGAGGTCAAGGCAGAGCTCCTGTGAGGAAATATTAAATTTGTAAGAGATGACAGAGGACAAGTGTCACCACTTCCTAAAATTACTGCAAATTTTACAAGATCGTGAACCTCAAAGCGCTCAGTGAGCTTCTTTAAGTTCCAAACACAGGAAAGAGCAGTGACAGGAGGAGAGACCTGACTGTGGACCATCTGTTCAGGTTGTCCTGATGTTGCCAGATGGAAAAGGAGGATAATGTTTGAGAATCAGCAGAAAGGATTAAAGTGGTTTATTAAAGGACAAGTATTTGTCTTTTCCCTACTTTCTGTCATACGTTTCCTTCATCTTTTTCCTTGGCCCTTTTCCTCCCAATGTTGACAGGTGTTACTGTTCCTGTGAGGACCTGTGGGAGGCGTGTCCCTGCTCCTGCTCCTATTGGCACACCTGCTTCCCATCAGCTCGTCTTCCTTCCGCCTTTTAAAGATCGGCTCAGTTGTGCACTCATCAGATCATTAAAGCTTCTCAAGTAGCAACAAGCACGGACTCAGGTGTGCGGTCTCGTTTGTTCGTTTCCTTGAGTATGTACCTCACTTCTCCTCTGCCTCAGATCTCCCTCTGTGTGCCAGAAGCAAAAGCTCTCAGGTGCTTTTACCTGAGCTGAAAGTTTCACATAGTTTTTTTTCCCTTGGCTCAGTATGATGTCATGGGGAGAAGATACCCCTGACACAGCTCCGGCTGCAAATCTTGCATGGAAGTGTTCATGAGCAGACAAAACAAAAATAAATGTGTTCCACAAAGAAAAAACACTTTAATCAGTGGTGTTTACGTTCTCTGCTTCACCTTACACGAGCCTAACCCCTGCTCAGGTGAGCAAGGACACCAAAACTTATAAAACTCTGTAAGACATTTGCGTATATCTGGGTCACAATAAGCTCTCCTCGGGGCCGCTCTCCTCACCGCTGAGAGGACATAATGATGCAAACCTGTTCTCACTCTCCCTGATTGAGCAGCTGATCTACCCTGAAATCACAGGCACAGCAACAAAACAGATTTCCACAGATCATAGCCCCATTAAACAACCAAAAAAAATAAAAGCAGTTAATGCCGACCAAAACAACTTTTCAGTGTCGCTGGCAAAATTTGCGGGAAGTTGATCATAAAACTCTCTGAGTGGTCTTCAGTCAGACTTTTTACATCTGCTAAAATCACATGTTTAACCCTGAAGTCTGAGAGTGATCGAGGCATTCGTGACACAGCCATGTTAATACAAGAATAGTTTTTTTTTAATGTCCCCATTTGTCTTTAGTTCAAGTTCAAAGTTCAAGTTCAAATTTTATTCGCCACATGCAGTGGCAGGTTGCCCTGCAGTGGAATGAACCCGCCCCCCGACCTTACACACACAACACAGACATCACATGGGGATACAAGTCAGAGAACGGTTGCATTACAGAAAAACCACTGAAATGTACACTACAATGGGAAAGTACAAGAGGAAAAAAAGAGACCTCTACTCATGCTGGGCTATAGGAGGACAGCATGAGAACAGGAAACAAAAAAACCTCTCTCCTCTGCACAAAAAGCACATAAATGTCCACAGTACAACATTATAGAGCACGTGACCAGCAACAGGGTTGGGTAGGGGATAAGGAGTAATCCCAGGCAACACAGCAGCCATCCTGCCACTGCGCCGTCTCTCCAGCGCGGGCCAAGACTGGCCTCGTGTTCCCAGGAGGCAACAAGCATCGAAGGCATTGGAAGGGGAGGGGGAATGTGTGAGTGCTTATCAGTGTAAGTGTATGTGTGTGCGTGTCCATAGTTCAGCTGAGACAGTGTCCTTCGCCCTGCCAGGCTAAGTAAACAGTCTACCAGCCAACCCAGGTGGCCTTGCATAGAGTGGGAAGAACAGTCAACACACAGTCGTTATCAGGGAGTTTTTGTTCGGCTCCAGCCTTGAGCCCAAAGCTGGCGCCAAAGGGATATCTGCATTATGAAATGTTGATGTTGTTGATTTTTCTTTTATGCGAGCAGCTCATGAGAATTTCAAAGCTGTTCTTTAATAGTCCAACACTGGTCTCTCAATCTCCCGTTGGGGAGCCGTGAGCTTCTCCATGATGTTATCAAACTTGCGCTCCGTGGTATTGTCATTCTTGTGCTCAGAGAGCCGATTCTGAGAACTCACGACTGCAGTGAGCTGCTCCACGATGTAATCCAATGTACACTCAGAGGTGTTATTCTGAGTCTTCACGGCAGCCGTAAGCGTCTCCAAGCTCTTATCCACGCTGCACTCAGTGAGCCCATTCTGAGAAGTCGTGCCTCGTCCCATCGTTTCAATCCCAGCGGGCAGCGTTGGGGGGGTTTGAACAGCCGGTTCCGCTTTCTTAATTCTCCGATAAGCCAGAGCCAAGCCAGCTCCGATCAGCAAGAACCCTGTTATCATAGTTCCGAATAGGTAGATATCTTCAGCGTCCTCGATCGACAGTCCCGCCAGGCACATGACCCTCCATTTCTGCCACCCGTCCATCGTGTATCCGGCAGAGAACGTCCCTCCAGGGCACTCGGGCTCTCCCGAGCCCAGACTTCTCATTGAGAAAAGGATGTCAATAGCATTCAGAGACCAGTTGATCAAATCCATAATTCTCTTTTAGGTTGTAGAAACAGACTGTGAGAGAGTGTTCCAGGGAAAGTAATACACACGAGACAAGACAAGGACACAAGAGGCTAAGCAGGGAAGATAAGGGGAAGGAGGAGAGGAGAAAAGTGCGACTGCCTTCGCCGAGAGCCAAACGATTTGTTATCAGTAACAAATCACCTGTGATGACTAATATACACCTAATTAATCATTTTTAGCCAAGAAAGTTTTAAAAGACACAAATTATACCAACACTAACATACTCATACAATTTTAAATGGACTGATTCTTATATAGCACATTTCTACTCTCTCAGAGCACTCTATACAACATGCCATATTCACCCAATCACAGTCTTCTAATCTTTCAGTGCTTCCTCACTAACATTCATACTCCGATGGATGCATCAGAGAGCAATTTGGGGTTAGTATCTTGCCCAAGGATACTTGGCACGCAGACTGGAAGAGCTAGGGAACGAACCACTAACCTTCTGATCAGCAGATGATCTGCTCTATCTCCTGAGCTACAGCCACCTCAATTAACCTCTTATTTTTTACAAAATATATTTTCTTCATTTTAATAAAACCAAAATTTTAAAAAGCACATTTTGAAACAGTGAATTATGTATAATTGCTAATCTATATAATTTTAACATATTACGGTGAAGTCACACACTTCAAACTAAAACTGAAGAAATATCTGCTTAAACATGACATGAAATATTTCAAATATTTTATACAGAAACACTGAAAATATTCAGATTAATGAAATGAAAATAAGGTATGTAATTATAAAACCATTCCAAACAATTACTGTCAAATAAATAATATAAAAAAAAAAACAACCATGTGTTTCCTCACCACACCCATGGAGCAGTTCCTTTTTTTGAGAAAAGATATTGATGGTTTAACATGTTTAAGATGAAGGCCTGAAAATGGGGAACACAGCTTTAATCAACTATCAGTTAAGTAATAAATTCATGTAGTCCTGTGAAAATCAGAGAATCAGCTCATTCAAATATTGCAGTACAACTATTTACTTGTGCTCCAGACATAACCGTGAGGTCCAGGTCAAAACTGACCTTAACTATTCCACGGTCTAAACTTAAATCTGGGGCCGACAGAGCTGTCTCTGTGGCAGGTCCCAGACTCTGTCTTCCTCCTAATCCGGTCATTAAGTCTGACATCACTAGCCGTGTCTGGGCCTAAACTCCGCTGCAGGTCCATATATCAAACGATCACTATGGCATTACTGAGAGTTGAAAAGCTGTCTAAAGTCTTTCATCTATAATAAAATGATCAGCATTCTGCTCTAACAGGTGTAACAATTGAGTTTAACATCCAGACATCCATGAAAACGGAATTTATGACATTTAACGGAGTTAGAAGTTAGCAGGAAGTTAGCTCGCTAGCTTCTATCTAAATACAATATAGCATGTCCTGACTGCGGGGTTTTGGAAACAAATGAAAACATACAGCTCTGTTATCACTTCCAACATAAATGAAGACAGAAAACTAAACAGCAGTGACGTTTGTAGGGTTACTGAAGTTTGGCAAGCTGGTATATAATGATGTGCTACGTGACCGCTAGCGACACAGCTCTGTTAGCATAATATACACAAGCTAACTTTTTTTCCACTCTATAAAAGTTAACGTGAGTGTTAACAATATGAATTTCTTTAGAACTTACCGGAATGAAAATGTCGGGAGCACACCAACAAAAAATGATGGCAGAGAACTCGATATCAGCTCGTCTCACCACTGCTATCCAAGCCTGATGTCCACGTTTGGTAATATCCGATACATGAGATCCCTCACGTTGCCTCCAGGAGGGGAAACGATAAAAAGAGAGCCCATTTTCCAGCTTATTCCCTTCCCGATTGTGCGATCTAACATTGCAACCGACAACACACCAAGTACGAGCCATAGCTGATGTTTCCGTGTGCTTTCGCTCCTGTAGCCCTTTGTTTGGTTTCCCATGACATCACGCTCTAAAGCCCTCTATTGGTAAATGGTAAATGGCCTGTATTTGTATAGTGCTTTTCTAGTCCCTAAGGACCCCAAAGCACTTTACACAACCAGTCATCCACCCATTCACACACACATTCACACACACTGGTGATAGCAAGCTACATTGTTGCCACAGCCACCCTGGGGCGCACTGACAGAGGCGAGACTGCTGGACACTGACGCCACCAGGCCCTCTGACCATCACCAACAGGTGAAGTGTCTTGCCCAAGGACACAACGACCGAGACTGACCAAGCCGGGGCTCAAACCAGCAATCTTCCGATTACAAGGCGAACTCCCAACTCTTGAGCCACGATTGCCCATATTGGATCTGCACAAACATGTGAACATTTTAAATCGTTACTAAAGACACATTTCGATGGTCTGTTGACCTAAACATTTTGGTTTTAAAACCCTTAAAACCCTTAGTTGTTGTTTTAGTTGTTTTTATTGACTTATTTTGTTTATTTATTTATCGCCTCTGTCAGTGCGCCCCAGGGCAGCTGTGGCTACAATGTAGCTTGCCATCACCAGTGTGTGAATGTGTGTGTGAATGGGTGAATGACTGAATGTAGTGTAAAGCGCTTTGGGGTCCTTAGGGACTAAGTAAAGCGCTATACAAATGCAGGCCATTTACCATTTTTTTTACCATTGTACTGCATCATTGTTGTGCATTTTATTTATTTTAGTGGCATTTTACATAGTTAAGCACTTGGACAGCATGGACTGTTGGAAATGTGCTATATAAATAAACTTGACAACTAAAGCATGGTGACAGAACTACGTGTACTTTTATGTCAACTCACTATTTTCCCACTATAAATTATGTACAAATGATATAATAAGTTTAATAATAAGTTTCTTCATGAGGCTTTTTAGTTCCTGTTCAGTCAAACTGTCACAGATGAAAGTATTCCCAAACAGGGATCAGAGTGTAAACCACTTGTTGTTCCAGACTTAGACTGCCTCAAACAGCAAAGTGTGGGAATTTAGAAGTGTTATGCTTTTTCTTTTAGACACAAGTTACAAGTGTTCAGCTACCTAAACATATTCTTTGCCCACCCTGAGGTATTATTTATGTGGTAGATGAGAAATTTCACAGTTATGTTTTCGGTTCCCTAAATCCCAGAACGTCACTTCATTGTTATTTTGCTGCTGAGGTTGGTGCTGTACATGTAGGGACATGCAGTCAGAGTGTAAAGAGCAGAAATGCTGGGTTGATCGTGTGTTGACCCACTGGTTACGTCTCAGAGCTCTAGTAGGGGGCATTATTCTTTTTCTTGGAAGACAAGATCTTCACGCTAGTTTATCTGTGTTCAGTGTGAGAGAAAAAGTGGAATAATGGACTCTTTGTTATGTTGAGGAGTTTCAGACGTAAGCTTTGGCTTGCTGTTGTCTCACTGTATCATCTTGGAGACGATATGATGTGGTGACCGTAACCATATGGTTATTCTGCCATTGTTTGCATTAAAGTTTGTTGCTGAGAGAATTTCTTGAAACATTATTTCATCACTGTGAGAATTCAAGGTGTGGTCAAAAGCACATGAGTTACAAGTTCACACTTACCTCATGCTCCAGTTTGAGTTGTGCACCGACTAAACTACCATTTGCATCGTTGGAAGAGAAAAGAAGGACAACAGATGACTAACTTCACTCATCTTTACTATTTCCCCTGTTTAAGGACACATTTCCACAAATAGAAACAGCTGCTAGAACTAAAGCAATGAGCACATTATGCTTTAAAATGGAAACACAGCAGTAATCTAGCAGTAATCAATTGTCAGTCAGTTTATTGCCTGTTTTCATTAACCATCTGATGGTGCGTTGCTTTGCATTGTGGGGCGGTATCCTCGTTTCATAAAGGATGCTCCAGTGTATCCTTTGCTAAAGGAGGCAATAAAGGAAGTGCTGAAGCACTGAATTCAACCTGCTCTTATTGTGGTTGCAGAGACCTCAAGCTCACTTCACTCAGTAGGAAATTAAAAAATCCTGTTTAACCACAAACTACTTCTAAAAGTGAAGTACTCTCAGTGTACCCTCTCAGCTTTCTACTAACAAAGTTTGGCAGTTATAGGTAAAATTAGCTCATACAGTTTGTTATACCCACATATGTCACAACAGTACCTGGTTATTAGTCACACAGGCACTGAAACCAACTTGCCGACTGCCAGATAACCATCGGTCATTAGGAAAGAGTGAGTGTTCTCCAACAGAAATCAACAGAAACTTCGCTGTGATTGCTTTGATTGGCAGCAGATCGTCGCCGTTGCTTCTAAATTGTGTGGAAGACGCTGACCAGGCTGCGAACGCCCACCAACTCCTCGCTCAGCGGTGTGGAAACTGTGAAGAGCATGACACAAGCTGCAAACACAGACCTTACGCCCACAAAATAAAAGCTGCGGCTTCAGAAATGTGTATTTTTTTTAGGGTAACCATGGCAACACTGTCACTTTGAAGGTGCACATTCTCGATTTCCACTTTTGTCACTTTTTTCCAGTTTCAGTAAAACTCAGCACGTCGCTGGTGAGCGTTTGCAGACAAACCAAACCAATCACGAGGAGGTTTTTGGTGCAGCGCCCTCTTTGTCACCAATTTCACTTGACAACCTCCAGCAACCACTCACCAACCAATCAGGGAAAACACATGTTTCCCCTAGAGAGTAACTAAGTGCATATGTACTGCTGGAGGTAACCGCGTGGCTTCTTGCAGAAGAGTCAGTGTCTTTCCCATCATTGCTCCTTAATTATAACCTCAGCATGAGATCAACAGTACGGCTGTTGTAGATTATCTTTATTATTTTTAATAAAACAGCAGCCAAACGGCCCACTGGACCTTTCAGTCCTCATACTCTGACTCTATGACTAAAACCTCAGCATTAGGATGCACTGTGCAAGAGGCAAGTATGTGTGAATTATATAAGCTGTTTGAGTTTTACTGAGATCATTGATTTGGGTCAGACCTGGGAACAAGAGGAAACGAGAACAAGGTGGTAAAGTGTGTGAGTCTCTGATGTTGAACTTCAGGTAAAAAGAAGCTGCTAGACTCTTAAGTTTGGATTTCTCTAGTTAAATTGTGCTGAAGAAAAAGTTTTAATAAAACCCTAAATGATGTGAAACTAGTAAAAAAAATAACATTTTTGCCTTCAGAGGTTTCAGAGCAAAGTCATGTCTAACTGCTCTGACAGTCCGGAGGTTTCTATACAGGCTGCTGCTTCCTGCACAGAAGGCGGCCAAGGACGCGCTGGTTAGCAGTCTTAATATTAGGGTGAAATAAACCCTTTAAAAAAAAAAAAAAACTCCTCATGCGTTCTGAGACCTTTTCAAGGTTCCCTGTTACTTTTTTTTATGACTTTGCCCTTGTCTGAGCTGAGTGTTTTCTCAGACCACAGAAGACACCTGCTACTGCAAGGTCAACGCCCCCAGCGGCCTCCACGCCATCAAAACCCTCAAGCAGAAACACAAAGAGGCTTCAGAGAGCATGCTCAGTGCAGGCCTAAACAGCAGACCATGACCAAGACTGATAAGAGAGTGTGCACAGCTCAGGTGAAAGGAACATGTTCAACAAAATACACATGATCACAAGCAAGGGTGAGAACTGAAGTTCTCCAGGATTTAAATCAAGTCCTCCACAACCTTATTTATAGACTGTATATAAAAGAGGGACATCACACACTAACTAGTGTGTAACAAACTTGTAATGTAACCCATGTAAAATCTGTCCACGGTCCATTTCAAATCTTTGGATCTGTTGTAAAGACCCACCTTTTAGCACATCCCAGCACACCCACTCACTTCACCAGATGCACCTTGTTTAGTTCACTCACCTTTGATTGGGTGTGGTGCTTGTCCTTAATTGCACTCACCTGTCACACATTATATAAGGACTGCATTTACTTTTGGCTCACTCTTTCTTCACTCCCACACGGGGCGGCAGCAGAGGTGAGGTTCTGTTTAGGTTTTGTATTTTATGTATTGTTTAATGTAATGAGTAACTTAAATCTCTGTTTTCTTTCAGCATTGGCAGTCCATGTGTGCCTTTCCTTCCTTCTTTGCTTCATTGATTTGAGAATTATTGATTGGAGAACAAAATGAGAACCCCGTGAATGATTAGATGACTGCTTATTCTTATTCTAATCGGATGAGCCCATGATGCTGATTACTCAACCCTGAGCCTTCCGTCCTTCATAACAGGATCTGTCCAGAAGGCAGAGGTGAGAGCCCTGACATCATGGTGCCGCGACAACAACCTGCTGCTTAACGTCAGCAAAACCAAGGAGCTCATCTTTGATTACAGGAGACTGCAGAGAGGAGCCCACACTCCCATCCACATCGAAGGAGCAGAGGTGGAGAGAGTCAGCTGCTTCAGATTCCTGGGCATCAACATCAGCTGGTCACACCATGTTGGTGTGATCACAAAAGCAGCAAGACAGCGGCTCCTGAGAAGATTCGGCATGAACCCCAGAATTCTTACGAACTTCTATCGACGCACCATTGAAAGTATCCTGACTGGCCGCATCACCACTTGGTACGGCAGCTGTAATGCTCTGGCCAGCAAAGCTCTGCCGAGGGTGTTGAGATCAGCACAGCGCATCACCAGGACTGAACTGCCAGCCATGCCGGATCTCTACAGACAGCGCTGCATGAGGAAGACGCAGCGGATCCTCTCTGATCCCAGCCACCCCAGCCACAGACTTTTCACACTCCTGCCGTCCGGCAGGCGGTTCAGGGGCATCCAGACCCGCACTACCAGACACGGGGACAGTTTTTACCCACAAGCCATCAGACTTTTGAACTGCTGACATTCCATACACACCACTACACACTTACTACAATTACAGGACTCTGCACACTGTCACTTCAACAAATGCTACTTAAATGCTCATTGCACAATTTTGTACAACCTGGAAATACTCTTGCACAAACTTGTAAATACCAACTTGTCTTAAATGTAAATACCAACTAAATTCTCTAATATTTAATACTTTTTTCCTCTCCTTTTATTGTTGTTATTATTATTATTATTATTATTTTATTACTACCACTGCTATTTTCTATTATTTTCTTCTCAATATAACTGCACACTCTCTATATGCTCATGTAAATCTGAGGAGCCAAAGCATTTCATTATGGATAAATGTGGCTACACTGTTATCTGTACAAGACAATAAAACTTGAAACTTGAAATTTGAAACTAGGTTCAAAGGCATACATGAGCACAATACTCAATATACACAGCTAAAGCAATGCTGCTCTTGAAGAGAAAGCATTCGAGGAATCAGGATCTTCCAGCATTCACCACACATGCTGATTCTCAGCTTAAATAGAACAGCTTTGTATGATTTATGATTGAAAATAATCCTTATTTATCTTATCCAGGCCCTCAGCACAGCCTCTCAGTTCACGATCCAGCTGTTTTGGCTCCACCCCCTTGCCCCAGGTAGGAGAACATATGAAGGATATCCCCTCTCCATGATGTCATCCAGATTGAAGAGTAGAAAAAAACTGTAATAAGTTGAGTGTTCACAGCAGTCTGAAGTTTGACTGAAGTTGTACTGTCTGCAGTCCACTGTGAGTGTGTTTATGTTTTTGTGAGTGCTGGTGTCGGGGGGGAGTGTGCATGGGGTTGGGGGGAAGGGTCTTATTGAGCGCTCAGCTACATGACGGCCGGGGGTGAACCTGTTCCAGAAGCTGCAGAAGCTCTTCCCAGGAGGTTTTGTTTACTGTGTTTAGACAGCGTTCTAGTGCAAAGTCCTGCATGCAGGCAGTGGAGTCACAGCTGTCCTCACACATCTCTGAAGGGGCTTACTGCATGGATGCAGGCACTAAGCTCTCTATAATGCCTAATGTAGAAAGTGGTGAGGATGTGTTGGAGGGAGGGAGCTTTCCTAATGTGATGCAAGAAGTGGAGGCGCTGGTGAGCTCTCTTTATTAATGCTCGATTGTGCTGAGACCAGGAGAGTGTCCAGAATTTCCAACTGGTGCACTGGTCCAGCACTCACTGTGTCACATGTTATTAACACCATGAAAGCCAGCAGTGATCTGACAACAACAGCAGCTCAGTGCTTTCCTTTCAGAAAACCAGATTCCTACGATTCTTAATAAAAGCACCAATAGTTATTTTTACAAAGCAAAGGCTCTGTGATTATCACCTAACAGTTAAACACAGCCTAATCTGCATTTAGTCCAAGCATGAAAAACTGGTCTGACCTGCTCCTGATGCTCCGGGTTGTTGATGATTTGTCAAGGTTTTCTCTAACCTACAGTGAAAAAGTTGAAAAATTAAAATAGCCTTTATTTATGTAACCTATAGTTCGTAGTTGTTGATATGCAAATGAGCTAACGGCAGTCTAGCTTCCTGTGGGTTTACTGTTTACCTCATTATTTGAAACTTTGGCAGTGTGTAATATGAAGATCGGTCACTGGAGGAGATCTAAAGCAGAATAGGTTTATATGTCTGTATCAGCTCCCACACATGAAAAGTCTGAGCAGAGCAGAAGAGCAGGAGAAGAGATGTCACATTCATGATGCCTCCTTTTAGTGAATATATCGGGTCAAAACTGTAGGTTCACTTTAGTTTAATGTCTTCTTTTAGTGCAGCCTCAGTTTGTTCCTAAGGTACTTCCTTGTGATTCACAACCTATTATAGAGTAATTGTCTTTAGCATAAACACTAAATATAACTTCATGCCTTATACAAGCATTCACTGCAGGCTATATCTGCTGTAAAGCCAAAATGACATCAGGCTGGAAATTCAATGAACACAAGGTTTTGGCTGAAATTACTGTAACTGTGCTAAAATAACTAAAAATCAGATTTCTGCTGAGCGTAATAATTCCTATCTCTGTGGCTCAGTGCAGTCTGGCTCCGTCAGCTCGGGTCACTGATGGGAGCTGACACTGAAGCATCCCCTGTTGTGTCGCCCTGAACAAAACCTGCTTCAGACATGGTGTCTGTGCTGCCGTTACACCGAGCAGAGCGTCTGTGTGTTGATGGAGGAGCCGAAGCCGCTTTTGCTGCTCTGTACAATAAATCAGCGATGATGAGAGCATCAGCTCCCCATCCCTGCTCTCCCTCTCTGTCCGTCCGTCTGTCCATCATACCTGCCGTCTCTTCTCCCCTCTCTGCTCCTTCTGCGTGGACACCCGTGATGTCCTCTTTAAGCCACTCCATGTGAGCATGGCGCCCCCAAGAGGCCGGTCCTGCCGCCTCGTCACCGCCACCACCACCACCTCCTTTTTCTTCTCCTCTTGCAGCAGCAGTGGGGCAGATCATGAATATTTCAGCGGGTTTAACTCCACTTAAAATATGCATTCTAATTGGGCCTAAGTGCCGCAGCTTCACTCTGAGTAGCTTTCCAGGTTTCTCCCTCCACTCCCTCCCTAACTGACACGTTTCACATGCTTGATATATTTTTTTAATGTTGCTTACTGATCTGTTTCTTCCTCTCGCTGAAATTTGCTGGAAACTCTTCAGAGAGAGCATCAATTTACAGCGTCATCATCTCACGCCACGTAGAGGTGCATGGCAGACGGGGGCCAACCTCGCTCCCAGTGCTTCCACTTGGGTGGATAATGCTGCATTATATGCATAAGAGATTTCTTCATTAATATTCTTCTTCAGTTTAAAAATTCTGCTAATTCACCTTTAATTGGTACCAGAGCACAGCTAGTTTTATGTCTTTTATCAGCAAGATTCAGGGGTTTTTAGTTTGTAGGCTCTGCTTCCTTTAGGCAACAAACTGGATTAAAGGTTGTCCTTTGTAAAGCCACAACAGTGAGACTGTCACACTCCCCACGGTTTTCAGCTGCTTCCACTGTTATTTTCTCCCCATGCCTTCTCTGTTCCCCTGCCTTCTATAATCGTGTTTAGTGGGTTAATCGATATGAAATCAGCCAAATCTGGAAAAACTTCCAGCCTGACCCCCTTCAGAATCAGCTGGGTTTTTTTGTACTGTAACTTTGGTACATTTAATGAAGCCTTGCAGCATGTTACACATTGTGGATTCAAATTTCATGCTTTCAATTCGTGTTGTGTTTCCAACATTTTGACCGACATAACTCTATGGCTACATGAAATATAAACATGAAATTTTTAATGCTGGAAAATATATTTAAGCTCTGATTAAATAGAAGCAAATTTTCAAGGTCCACTCCAAGAGTCACAGAAGACACGGTGTGGATACTGATGTCTTTGAAGGCAAAGATATCAGTTTATCTGACCGGTCATGTAGCCTGAGGTGGTGAGCTGGTGACCCTGATGTTAGCCTCCATGTCTCCATGTTAGTTAATGTGTTTTTGTCATTTTGTTTTACTTTGAAAATTTGTTTTCTCATGTGTCTTATTTTGGTTATACTTCCTGTTTTAGTTTCTCCTTAGAGATTTTCAGCTGTTGCTGATTGTCTCCGCCTGTGCTTTGTTACCACCTGTGTCTTGTCTCATAATCATCCAACTTTGTTTTCACTGTTAGATGGTTTGTTTTCCACCTTCTGCCCTTCCTCTCTGTTATTTACCTGTTAGCCAGTTTTAGTTTTTTGTTGTCTTAGATCATGTGTGGGGAACTCCAGGCCTCAAGGGCCAGTGTCCTGCAGGTTTTAGATATCACCCTGGGTCAACACACCTAAAACAAATGATTAGTTCATTACCAGGCCTTGAGGACATGTTGAGGAAGTAATTTAGCCATTTAAATCAGCTGTTTTGTATCAAGGACACATTTAAGCCTGCAGGACACCGGCCCATGAGGTTGTTTGGTTTTTTAAATAATGTTATTTATGTTCTTGCTTTGAAAATACATTTTTAGTCTGGATTTGGATCCTGTCTCCACCACATTCAGTTACAGGACAAATAATAAAACATATCTTTCAGTGCAGGAAAACTTCATTCCATATCCAGTTATGGCAATCATAGATTAACTACAACGTGTTTTTTTTGTTAAATCTGTTTTTTCAGTGCAGTTTGCTTTCAAGGGGTTACTTTGGTGACTTGGATAGGAAGACCAACACCACACCATGTTAGTAGTAGTCTCATAAGCCAGCCTAGCTTATCTTAAACACTAAGAATAAAGGGTAACGTCTGCATGGCCATGATAAGACAAGGACCAAAACACACATTAGTGGCTTTAAAGTTTAACAGGGCTGTAAGTTTACTAACTAACTAATGTAGGGCTACTTTTTTTGCAAATTTCCTCCTGCTAACCTAGCTGTATCTTTATATTAGCTATTACTTTAAAAACATCACGTTTTACTGAGCTAGATATATTTAAAGCAACAATGTGATGTAGCTAACTATTTAAAAAGGCTAATCAAAACAAGGTGTTTTTATTTTTATAAAAATCTTGCGAAAAGCAGTGATACAATTAAAACTACAGTTAGTTAATACTCGACTGAGTAGATACATTACTTCCCCTTAGATTAGCCAATCTTATCAATTTAAAGTTTTTATATTTTTGTGCTCTCAGACAAGTGTGACCAAAACAGCTGGAGGTGATTAAAAATAGGGATTTATAATCATTAGCTGTATATCTGCAATGCACTTCAGACCAAAAATTTTTTTTATCAGCTTCGCTGTTCCCGTAGCTCTGTGTCTTTGTAATTTTTAGGCGATGCACTGCATGCAGTTTCACATAATATCTGATTCATTCCTCTGAAATGGGCTCCAGCTGTTTTTACATGAGCAGAAAATGAGCGATTCTATCATCTACAAAAGAAACTGAATACAGGAATCCAGCTTTAACACATTAGCAGGTGCAGCTCTCCACCACAGCCCTGGAAACCCTTTTTGAACACTCAGCTGAGTAACAGCATTTTGACAACAAGCTCAATTCATGAACTTGACAATCGTGCGGGTCAAACCCGATGACCATGAGTGGATTTTCTAGTTATATCTACAACCCTGCTTCATTTCCTGGCTCTGTGATTCGTTTCTGTCGATGGGAACTTGATTTTATCCTTTTCAAATAATAACTTTGTGGAAATTGTGGTCCAGAAAATGAAGTGTCACAGATCTCCACAGGATGTTACACGGCCTGGTGAGGAGGAGGAGGCAGCTTTTGGTTGATGCATTAAAATACATCCTGCAGTTCACAGGATGTGAGTAGCCCACACACATCATCATAAAATCTATATGCAGTAAGAGCAAATAATAGGAAAGGCCAGGCACATGCAGGCTGAGACCATCAGCAGCAGCATCTGCATCAAAGAGAGGGTGAATTGGATTTGTGGCTTCGCTCTTTGTACTTTTATGCAGACAAAAGTGGATTATTGAGCATTTTAATGGCACATATGAAGTGGAGTGTGTAGCCAAGACACATCACCAATCTGAAATGGGCACTCCAGAGTTCTGACATAAAACACTAGGTGTCCTTAATTTAATTGAAATGAATAATGACTGAACATTAAGTCTTCCATTAAAAGTGGTCCATGTGACAGGGCAGCAAAAAACGTGGAAATGTAATAGTTTTGTCCTCCTCTCAGTTTCCTGATTAAATTGCTTTCCCTAGAATGTGCTTTTTATTTCCCTTGTTTTTTCATGTTTGTGGCGATAAATCAGCTCTGACACACGCAGGACATGATAAAAAGTCTCAGTGGCTGCAGAAAACACGTCAGCTCGCTCTCACGCACAAAAACGTGCTGTTTTGTCAAAGCCGTGGTCGCCCTCAGATGTCTTTTTGTATTTGTGCCTTACATGCTGGGTATAAACCACAGTAAGATGGATTCTTCATCCCAAAATGACCTCACGGAGATGTTTGGACACTCGGTGTTGTATTTGGTCTGCCCAATATGCAGGTTTAAAATTAGAAAGGGACATTTAAATCCAAACCACAAGCTTTCCTGAACCTAAAAATGTAGCTTCCAGTGCCTAAAACAAACAAGCAAGTAACCGTGGAAGTAAATATTAAAAATAAATGAATAACTGCAACTCCTCCACCCTTCTCATGCAAACACTGGAGCTCCATACCTGGCTAAACCAAGGGAGAATACACGGTTTGCTTACACTGGAAACGCCATCTGATAGAAAGGCAGTCTAACAATGGCATCTGGTCAACTTTATGTTTTAAGGGTAATGAATAGCTTTAGTGTATTTGGAAACCAACCACAGACACAGGGGAAGGATGAGGATGACAGGAAGTAGGGAACAGGAACAACATATTCACATTTCAAAGTAAAAGACCCAAAGCAATCCTTCTGAAACACATCCAGTGTGATTTAACACTGTACAGAGAATGAAACAAAACTATGTCTTTTTATTCTGTGTGTGCGGTTTTCATGTTCTAGTGGCTACTGAAGTTAAAATTGATCAAATAAAGCATCAAAATAAATGCTCGAATGAGTGATTGAAGTGCGCAGACAGGCCAAAGCATCAACAATGTAAAAGATTTAACAGCTAAGTCTAATAAGTGAATCCAGCTGGGAAGTGCCAAAATCTGCATTCTTTTAATGGTCATCGGGGTTTGATGGGGTTAGGTTAACTGGATATCCTAAACTGGCCATAAATGTGATTTTTTTTTTTCCTGTCTCACTGTGTTAGCCCAGGAACTGGGCTGACCTCTCGCTCTGTGGCTGCTGGAATAGGCTCCAGTCCAACCACAGCCATGAACGGGATAAGTGGATGGAGGAAAGTTTTGCTTTGTGACCTCAGTTAAACAGTTTCCTGAAGACTTCATGGATTCAGGTCCCACTAAATAAAATGTGAAGCAAATTTTCTAAAGTCTGGTCATTATCAGAGCCAAAAAGGAGGCTTTTATCCACTATGTGCTCACTGGCTGGTAACTTGTTACCTGTGTCAGATCCTGCCAATGGGAACGTGAAGTGAATTTTTCCTTCTTTTGTAGCATGTAATGGCAAACTGCTTTTCCCTCCATCGTGTTTGAAATTTTTGGTTTGGAGCAGGAACGAGGACTGTAACGTAAAAACAGAGAAGATCACAGTCCAAACAAACTGCTGCTGTAGCACTGACAGCCAGGACAGCAGCGTCCACATACTTTGACTATAGAGCGTGTCTGTATCTGATTCAGCTGATGTGTAAATTTAGGCCTTAATGAGTCACAACTGCTACAAGATTTAGACACAACAACACGTTTGAGTCGCATTTTTATGGACTCACTCACACACACACACACACACACAGAGGGGGTCCACTATGGTTTGGAGTAGAACGAGATTCGGCTGGTTTCATCCTCGTCCGTCGCTGCAGTGACCGAGTAGCTTTGATCCTCCACTCCACTACATCACTCTCTCTCTCTGCGTTTCTATGTGTCTCACCCTTGCTCACCCTCTCTCTCTCCTCAAACATAATGGATAGTGGTGAGGCAGGCGCAGCGCTTTGTTGCCATGGCAATGGCAAGGGAACTAATAACCTGGTGGAGAGCCGATAAGGCACAGAGAGAGAGAGAGGACGGAGACACAATGAAACACAAAGTGGGTGGGTATGATTACGGAGAGTATTCATCATTTCCAGCATCACATGTGAACTAAAATGACTGAAATAAAATGTCCACAACTGATAAATCTGCGTATAGATTACAACCACTTACTGAGCCGAAGGACGGAATACACAAATAAGAGAGAATATAACGTAAAATTATGTCCTATAGAGAGGAAACATCAAAGAGAAGCACAATAACCAGAAGAATGAGAAGAAAATCATAAAATAAGCACAGAATAATTAGGTTGATATTTTATTTATCCCAAAAAGGTAACACACCGCAGCAGCCAAAACATGAAAAACAACTTGGCTCAATAAAATAAATCAAATATCACAAAACAAAACAGCTCAGAAACGTAGAGAAATATTTATTCTATTATACTTACTCTTCATTTATTTAACATGGCTCCTTTAGTATGAGGAGCTTAATAAGTAAAATCACATCAGTGCAGGCCCAGTGGGATGAGATGATGTGTCTCTGTCCTCGTGGAAGCTGGGCTGAAGCAGCTGCAGACGCTGGGCCAGGTTATCCAGGTTAGGATATCACCTCTGCTTCACCTGATCCAATCAGAGAGTCCATTCAAACTGGGTTCAAACAACAAGGACGACGACTTCCCTCAGCAGGTCACACGGCTGCACCGCTGGCAGACCGATATTCAGGCCACCGTCTTTGTCATGCCTCACACACTGGATAGGTCCCATAGAGAGATGGAGCCTTCATTCCCAAATGACTACATGCACATAACTGTCGAGGTGTTAAAGTCTTGGAGTACCATTCAAAATCCAAAACACAAGCTTTTCCTGAACCTAATAAAGTAGTTTTAAGTGTGTAAAATAAATCACCAAGTAAAAGTAAATAATAATAAAATAAATGACGGCAACCCCTCCATCCTCCTAATGCAGACACTGAAGCTCCACAACAGGCTAAACTGAGCCATCAAAACTTTTGGTTAAATTGGAGATCAAATCTATGTGAAAGTCAGTGTCTGTGATCTGTGTTTAAAGAATGATGGTGAAAATAGCTGCCATTATTTAACTGCTTTAACCACAGTGTCAGAGACAAATGTCCATCTAGTCTTGTCCAGTGGCACAATAACCAGATGAACAATGAGAACAATAAAATTAGCACATGAAAGCAAGACATTTTGTCATGGTTTTATTTGTTCTCTGAGTTTTGAATCATCGGGTTTCTTCAGTAGTTCTGTGTCCAGGTTTTTTTTCTTAACTTCCTATTTTACTTTAAAAGTTACCCTTTTTCACATCTTGTGCTAGTTTTACTTCCTGTGTCTTTCCCTTGTGTCTCCCCGATCGTCCGTCAGCCTGTATGAAGTCCTGTGTGGTTCATGCTGTCTGTTCATGTTCTTCCTGTTATTCTTCAGGCTTCAGGTTAGCTTCCTGGCTTTAGTCCTGTCCCCTGCCAGCACCTTCTTCATGCTTCTTAATAAAGATTCTTGCTGTCTGGAGGTGCGCTGCATTCAGATTCCTTTATTTCTGGTGGGTGGCAGGACGTTTTACGTGTACACGCACTGTTCCCTCTGGGTCTGAATCAGGTCTCTGTGCTTGTCCATCTTGTTGTCCAAGCACCTCACGCTCCCCGCTATGATGGCTCGAACACTCGGGTTGTGTTTCCTCCCCTCACCTCCCCCCTCACCTCTGAAACCCCGAAGTCTCCTCTGCAGCTCCAGTAGAAGCGTCGCTCCGAGCAGACTCGCCATGGCTAAGACTTCCAAAACTCTGATTTCCAAAACAAAATGTCGCCATTTAACCTCACGTGAGGTTATTATCCTTTCCAAGTGTTAAAGCACTGGTTGGATCAGGAAGTCGTGTTCTTTTTTTTTCTTTTTCTTTTTTTTGTTCAATTGTAATGAAACAAAAAAGTTTCTTCTTAAAGCCTCAAAACTGATAATAATTCATATATTTTCTGGCTCTTGTGAGGTTAAAGAAGATAAAAAGTTTTTTTTCTGAGGATGATGATCTGAGGTTTCTGAGGTTGATGACAGGCAAACATCAGGATATACAGTGTGCTGTGTATTTTTACTTTGGAGTCTGTACACTTTCTTAGCTTGAACACGTTTGTGTATGTTTAAGACTTTCTTCTCACATCCTTTTGATTTTGAAAGCCAACTTGTTTTCCCAGCTGGTTTTAAATCTCTCAGATGGCGAGGTTGCGAGTGGTAGGTTTGGCATATGTAGGAGATTAAATTGTCTTCATAAGGCTGCTGTGTATTACTTTCAAATCCTGTGAAAATACACTGTGTGACGAGGCGATTTTCAAAGAATACAAAGTGCTTATGTTGTAATATGTTTGTGTCATATTCAGGACACACAGTGTATAATTGATCTGGTGAATGAAACCAAATTATATATTTACTCTTACCTGTTTTCTACTGAGATGAACTTACTTCCTCTACAATGACTTTTTACAAGAGTTGGGTGGGTAAGCTGAATTGTAGATTTTGATTTTTCGTGTAATCTTTCACTCGCTTGATTTTTAGGTTGAACCATTGAGGAAGCTTTACAGCTTTGACGACCTTAAAGCAGAAACTTTAAGCCCCAAGTGATGATGAAAATATTTGAAATATTGCACACTTTCTTGTTCAAACTCAGTTTGAAAGCAATGTTTTTATGACTTCATTGTAACCATCATCCAACATGTCCGGTTCATGCATTTATGGTTGTGTTTACTTCTTCTTCCATAAAAATGATTGAAAACCATGGGGATACCATAACATCATGTCATTTTCTTGTATTACATAAGTTTTAAAAAATCCTTTTTACCGCTCAGAAACTGAATTATTGACTGTGAAGGTGGGTGTTTTTCAAACGATGAACACCTGAACTGCACACAAACACTGTGAGAGTCAAGACAGAACGCATGTATGTGTGTCTGTGTGTGTGTTGAGGGGAGGTGTTGGGTGATGGATGTACTTTGAGGTGCTCCCCCATCCCTCCTCAGATGTTTTCCTGCTCTTCATTTGATGTCGATGTTCTTGGAGCACTTTCCGGTTGACGCCGTCGAAACGCTCGGTCGCTTTGATCCTGTCTCTTCTTAGCCGTGTTGAAGTTTGTGTTTGTGCACAGCGAGCTGAGATTGAGCTCACAGACGCTGCAAAAATCCTGCTTAACCTCCACTTTACACACATAAATCCCCCCACTCTGTTTCTGTGTGGAAAAATCGTCATCAGCTCTTTACAGGAACAGGGGTTAGTCTTTCTGTCTGCACGTTTTAAAGTGTTTAAACTGTTCGTCAAACATTTGCACGTGTTAAAACGCTGCTGCGGCGTGTTGGTTCAGTAACCACAGAGTCAGTGTCTTCCTCTGTAAACGATCTCTGATTTTCCTCTCTGAGCAATGCCACATTTAAATCTTCAAATCAGTTTAAACAGAAACTGTTTTTAAGATTAACAACCATAATGAGGGCCTGGTTTGCCAGCTGTAGGTCGGACTTTTGTAGGGATGCGAGCTGAGTGATCTGAGGCTGCACCACTGTGAGGATCCTTGGGGTCTTTTTTGACCACAATATGAACGAGGAGTCTTCCTCATACACAAAAGTCAGTCATGGAGTTCCACAGGGATCTATGTTGGGACTAATACATGCTTCTCTTTGCTAACATTAGTAGAAAATATTGCATACATTTTATTGCTATGCAATAAACCCATGAAGGGAGACGATGGAGTTAAACGCCAGGCATGCCTTAAAGGTTGTAAAGCCTGATTGACTTGTAATTTATTTCTAAATTCAGAAAAACCAAGATTATTGTACTTGGTCAGTAATCAGGCCCCATCTTATGTTAATGTACCATATGTACCATATCACCCCATTAGAGCACTTCACTATCAGACTGCAGGCTTACTTGTTGTTCATAGAGTATTTCAAAATACTCTAACCTTCAATATTCAGGTCCCTCTTGCCTCAGCCAGCATATTTGACCAGCTGGGACTGATGGAGTGACAATGAGGTGGAGGTATTTTGGCAGCATTACAGGGACCTAAATAATATCTTTCTCATCCTCATCCTTTCTTCCTTCTTTTTAGACACTTTTCAAATTCAACTGTGGCAAAAACGTGAGGCAAGACGGTCTCCTCTTTCTCGCCACTCACCAACAATAAGATGTTCCTAATCAGGCGACAGGCACACGCACCCACTTCCTCCTCTTCCCCCTTTTCTTCATTATCCACTCCTCATTTAACCTTTAAACTCCCGTAAACTGGACATTTTGGTCATTAAGTAATAGGAACTTACTTTTATGAGACTTCTTTAGAAGACAGTGAATCACTACGTGAGCTCAGACTACACACTGTAACATTTTTATACAACACATAGAGGCCACGTTTCTCAGTCATTCACATTCAGAATGAAAAGACAGATAATCTTTCACAGTAAATATAAAGAAACCTTCAGTTTTACCGCGTAGGTGTTATTTTTCTCTGCTTTCAGGCACTCGGGTCGCTCCATGCTCTTTACTATGTGATAAAAAGTAATTCTAAAGAAAGAGAGAGAACGTGTGAGAGGGAAATGTCAAATATTCTGGATATGGGAGGAATAACTGAGACGGAGGAGTCTATTTCTGACCTCAGAGGAGATGGGAGATGAACGTTGCTGCCGAACCTTCAGTGTCATGACCCGTAATCGTCCAATCTGCCGAGCGCCGGGCAGAGTGAGCGCCGAGTGCTGAGCTGTTTGTTGTTGTTCTGGGTTGGAGGTCGAATGTGTGAATAATCCAGCGCTGCACCGAGAGCCGGCCTGATGGCTGATATCCAGGAGCTTCCAGCTTCTCTTTCAAATGCAGAGAAAAAAAAGTTTTCCATTTATAAATATGTAGACAGTCTGCAGGATGAAGATGGTTGGAACGAGTTTGCAGTGCATTAGTATTCATATTTTAAACATTGCATCACTCTGAGTAAACACTTCACTCTTCTTATTTTACTCTTATATTACAACAATTATTTGCTAGGATGCAGTCCTAGCAAATAATTGTTGTCCTTATGTTTACACAACAGGCATCAACTCACTGCACTCGTGGTGTCACAGCTTTGTTGACGAGCCACAGTCTAAGAAAATTATCAATGACCACTGAATGCTTTAGCATGACAAAACCTAATGCCTAATGTTTTGTGCTCACATAAAATATTTCCCCTCATGTGCTCACACGAAGGGAAACAGTAGTTGGAGACCACAGCACATCAGAAATGCAAACGTGTACCAAAAACTTGCAGTCTCATTGCCTATGAAATGGTTGCAGCATGAAGACAGTGATAAAACAGCAATAAGACAGGAGACAGCTATCAGTCTGTGATTGGCTGGGGACAGGTTGGTAAATATAATGCAATCTGTTAACAATCCAGTGGTGATTAACACTAAAAAATCACAGAAAATAGTAGATCTGTTGTCATCTTCATACAAAAAATTCAAAATAACTACTTCCGTTCAGGCATTCCAGGCAGAAACTCATAGATTTAAAACATCATTTTAGAAATTCCTCCAGGAACAACAACGTAGTTGCATCAAGACAGAGATTTAAATGCAAAATGACGAGAAGCTCGGCAACAAAGGTTTAATCATAAAAATGTTTCTTAGTTGAAAGTTGTGTGGAATGTATGTATAGTTTTTCACATTATATGTTTTCGGTGGTAATTTCTCACTTCGTGGTACAGAAGCTTTGAGGTATAACACACTGAAAAAATAATTCTGTCTCCAGTGAATTTCCAAAAGCACAAGGGAAGTGTTTCTGGGGAGACAATAACACTTAAAAGAAGTGGAGGATCTATCGGTTTTGTGAGGAAAGAAAAGATGAGAGGTGAGTGTGTTAGCCTAACTATTAGCCTAAAAATCCGTCATCAGTATTATATGAATCATGATAAAACACACCTACCATGTTTTGGGTTCCTGCAACTGGTCCGTCGGGTTATTGTCTCCCCAGAAACACTTCCGTTGTACTTTTGAAAATCAGTTTTTTCCTATTTCTGTTTTGTTTTTTCCTATATTTCTGTTGTAGTTTTTCCTATTTCCGTTGTGTTTTGTGTGCTTTTGCACAGTTTTTCTTATTGCTAGTGTTTCCTTAAGTTGCAGTCCGTTTGGCCTCTCAGGGCCACTGTATAAATGTCACATTTTAACAAAATTACATGTAATCAAATTAAAGTCAGAATTGTTTTTGTTTCAGAATCAGAATCAGAATACTTTATTGATCCCTAGGGGAAATTATTTTTGTTACGATGCTCCATTATAAACAAACATTAACAAGACAGACAATACACTAACTAAGAATAGAATATAATATATACATATACAGTGGGGCAAAAAAGTATTTAGTCAGCCACCGATTGTGCAAGTTCCCCCACTTAAAATGATGACAGAGGTCAGTAATTTGCACCAGAGGTACACTTCAACTGTGAGAGACAGAATGTGAAAAAAAATTCCATGAATTCACATGGTACACAGCAAATCCAGCATGTCCAAATTAACACTGTCAGATTTGATTTCAACACTTTTAAAGTGTCTATATGGGTCCACACCAGAGAGTGTTAATTTAACTCTTTTTGGAGAGTTGGTACGTTAACTCTGATTTAGTGTTAAACACCAAATCTCTCTGGAGTTGATAATTTAACACTTGGTGTTAAGAGTTTATATATTAACTCTCAAAGAGTATTTTAGTTTAACTACGTAAGAGTTATCTTCTAATTAATTCTAAAAAGCGGGAATTTTACTGTTCTGAACTTCTAGAAATTTCTTTTGGAAATAAACATTTACTAAAAAGACGCAATGGTTTTTGAAAAACATTTATTCTGAACTGTGCACCACAATTTCAAAACATTTTCTGAAAGATGTAACAGTGTACATGTTCTCACTTTCATTAGAATTTCGTTTATCAAAAGGTCTGACATAGATGAGCTGGTAAATGCTAATAACAGCATTCTCATCACTTATTTCAATAAATACAAAATACAATATGCATGTCCTTCATTCATCACTTTGTGGAACTTCAACGCACTTCTGCTCTCCCCCATATTCCATCTTCACAAGCATATCCTATGTGGAGATTGAATAAAAATTAGTTGACACTAATTAATGGCACAAATCAATTGCAGCACAGTAAAAAAAAAAAAAAAAAGGAATCCTTTTTGAGCGATTACTTGTGTAAAGTTTTCCCAAAAGACAAGGACACAGACAACAGGTAATACTGAACTAAATGTAAAACCTCAACCTTTTTAATTTTTACCTAAACCGTGTGCACAAAACTCTGGAGGGATCTAAATGCTAACGTAGAACCCAGTCAGGACATCTGCTACTGCTGTTTGCTCGTTTTTTATGGGAGATCGTTTTCAGGCTTCAATTAGCACCATTATATCAACATTTCACATTCTAGACATTGTTTTAATTTAACATTATTTGACCAAGAAATTTGACTGAAAATTCACATGCAAGCTTTTTTTCAAGGCTGTGGTATTTGCCCGCAAACAATACCTTTCAGCTAGCTAAAACAGAATATTATGCTATCACCGAGCAACATGGCTAATGCCTTTCACACAGCTTTGTCTCAACTCCAAAGAGCCACAGAAGTAAAAGCTAATAACAATAATTGAAACAATCTTTGAAAACATGACTTACCAAGCATGGCAAACAACTCAAATATGTAGAGCAAAATGTTCTGAAACGGCTTCACTTCAGCTTCGATTGGAGCCGTGCTGGGGGCGGAGTCTGTGAATTTACTCTATTGGTGTCATAGCCCCTGTAGGAGTTCAGAGTTAAGAGCTCAAGAGTTAATGTTTCCATTGTAACACCTCCAGATTTGAAATAGAAACACTCATTTTTAACACTTGATTTTAACTACTATCATTTTACACCTCAGAGTTACATTAAAAGAATGTGACTCTACTTAGAGTAAAATTAACTCTAAGACTACTAACACCAAAACATTTAACACTTTTGAATTTGCTGTGTAGGATTTGTAAAGAATTTATTCGTAAATCAGGGTGGAAAATAAGTATTTGGTCAATAACAAAAATACAACTCAATACTTTGTAACATAACCTTTGTTGGCAATAACAGAGGTCAAACGTTTACTATAGGTCTTTACCAGGTTTGCACACACAGTAGCTGGTATTTTGGCCCATTCCTCCATGCAGATCTTCTCAAGAGCAGTGATGTTTTGGGGCTGTCGCCGAGCAACACGGACTTTCAACTCCCGCCACAGATTTTCTATGGGGTTGAGGTCTGGAGACTGGCTAGGCCACTCCAGGACTTTCAAATGCTTCTTACGGAGCCACTCCTTTGCTGCCCGGGCGGTGTGTTTTGGATCATTGTCATGTTGGAAGACCCAGCCTCGTTTCATCTTCAAAGTTCTCACTGATGGAAGGAGGTTTTGGCTCAAAATCTCACGATACTTGGCCCCATTCATTCTGTCCTTAACACGGATCAGTCGTCCTGTCCTCTTGGCAGAAAAACAGCCCCATAGCATGATGTTTCCACCCCCATGCTTCACAGTAGGTATGGTGTTCTTGGGCTGCAACTCAGTATTCTTCTTCCTCCAAACACGACGAGTTGAGTTTATACCAAAAAGTTCTACTTTGGTTTCATCTGACCACATGACATTCTCCCAATCCTCTGCTGTATCATCCATGTGCTCTCTGGCAAACTTCAGATGGGCCTGGACATGCACTGGCTTCAGCAGCGGAACACGTCTGGCACTGCGGGATTTGATTCCCTGCCGTTGTAGTGTGTTACTGATGGTGACCTTTGTTACTTTGGTCCCAGCTCTCTGCAGGTCATTCACCAGGTCCCCCCGTGTGGTTCTGGGATCTTTGCTCACCGTTCTCATGATCATTTTGACCCCACGGGATGAGATCTTGCGTGGAGCCCCAGATCGAGGGAGATTATCAGTGGTCTTGTATGTCTTCCATTTTCTGATGATTGCTCCCACAGTTGATTTTTTCACACCAAGCTGCTTGCCTATTGTAGATTCACTCTTCCCAGTCTGGTGCAGGTCTACAATTCTTTTCCTGGTGTCCTTCGAAAGCTCTTTGGTCTTGGCCATGGCGGAGTTTGGAGTCTGACTGGTTGAGGCTGTGGACAGGTGTCTTTTATACAGATGATGAGGTCAAACAGGTGCCATTCATACAGGTAACGAGTGGGGGACAGAAAAGCTTCTTACAGAAGACGATACAGGTCTGTGAGAGCCAGGGATTTTCCTTGTTTGAGGTGACCAAATACTTATTTTCCACCCTGATTTACGAATAAATTCTTTACAAATCCTACCATGTGAATTCATGGATTTTTTTTTCACATTCTGTCTCTCACAGTTGAAGTGTACCTCTGGTGCAAATTACTGACCTCTGTCATCATTTTAAGTGGGGGAACTTGCACAATCGGTGGCTGACTAAATACTTTTTTGCCCCACTGTGTATATATATATATATATATATATATATATATATATATACATAAAAGTCACTTATTAATAAATAGCTGAAAAAGAAACATGTGTAGCTGTAGCAGTAAGCAGTGTGTTAAGTGGATGCGTTGTACAGAGAGATGGCCACAGGCAGGAATGATTTCCTGTGTCGTTCAGTGGTGCTTTTGGGTAATCTCAGTCTCTCACTGAACGTGCTCCTCTGACTGACCAGCATGTCATGGAGTGGGTGGGAGGTGTTATCCAACATTGTCTTTATCTTGGACAACATCCGCCTCTCCGACACCACCTTGAGGGAGTTGTTTGGTGTCTTTGGTGGGATTGTGCACTAAAAAACAATCTTTTGTATGTAAACATATTCATAGAAAAAAGAAAAGAAACAATGTAAGTTCAAATCGATGTTTTGGCGGGAAAGTGTTGATTCGGAGTGACAATGAACATGGCCGGAAAAGTTCTTTATACATAAGGTGACTGAGTGCAATAGAACGATGTACTTTTTATCTTTCCTGCTCTGTAAACCTGAAGACGTTAGCAAAACATTGGCAACCGGTTGCCTTAATTTTTTTATGTTGATGAACTTTAAGTACCAAGTTTTACTAAACTGGAAACTTTAACCCTTTAAGACTGGTCGGAGCAGGCACGCTCAGTTTTGCGTAACTATTTTTTAAATCCCTGAAGAACTGCAACCACATAAGCTAGCCCAATATTTTTTTTTCATATGAAACCTGAGGGGTTGTACTTACATTTTATGCTGTCAGCTTGTCCTAAGTCACGGTTTCCTTCAATCTATGGTCTTGCAAACATTTTGTAAAAAGCATTTGCAGCGACAAAAACTTAATATTCCAGAAACATGCTTTGCCAATCCGATCAGCTGTTCATAACACTTCCTACGTTGGAATAGATGTCAGCGCAAAGTATTGCATGTCCGCCATTACCTGCCCGAAACCGGAAGTTATGTCATTTTCCCGGAAAATGTAGTTTTTTACCTTCAGGGCCTTATAAGCCTACACTGGTGTTTTCAAAAGTGATGTTTGACTTCATGCTTTTCTGAATAGTATCTGGCTTAGAACTAAAATTGCACTGCTGGAAATAGTTTATTTTGAAGCACATGCTGGGGTTACTTTTGAAAATTTGCATTATAATATTTATTTTCGGTTTTCCTGCAGTATACCAAAATTGGTGTATCTCAAAAATAAAACTATGAAGACACTCAAAATAAATTTCCTGTGGTGGGAAGCTATTTTGTGCAACTTTTTTGTATTTACAGTTTTGAGGGATAAGCCTCTTAAAATTCTCTAACTAGAAATATATGTAAAAAAAAAAACTACAATGATTTATTTGTAGTTTATTACACTTTTTTGCAATGGTATGTAGCTACTATGGACTAAATGCATACATATTATTAAAATTTTGGACATAACGGTTGTATTGATGTATAGAAACTTGAAATGCTCCCAAAAATGGCACTATAGCATGCAAAAATATAAAGATAAGCTCTGGCGGACTTGGTTCTATGGTAGGTCTTAAAGGGTTAAACATCAACTTTATTCTTCACTTTCGTAATCATTCTTAGTTAAACAAAAATCAAACATCAGGACTTTGGAAAACTCAAAAACATGAAATGTAAAACTTGATAAAACTAAAGTAGCCGATAGTCTCAATAACACTGAGTTCTGCTAAATCAAAGCCTTAAATTTTTTCTTTAGTTCAGCAGCATTTTCTTGGCATCTTCCAGTAACACACTGTGCTATTACTGTTCAAGACATGTTAAAATAAAGAATTTATAAAAGATATTAAATGTTAAAGGTGATATGAAAGAATCATTATAGGTGTTGGAAACACAAACAGAGATGTTTAAACGGGTATTTCAGTCACTTGAGGGTTAAATCACCAGGTCTCCCTTGAAAAAGAGGTTTTTCTAATCTCATTGGGATCTTTCTCGTTAAATAAAGGTTAAATAAATAAAATATTTTTTTTTTACTTAAGTTGCAAATTAATTAAAGTTTAAATAACTCCGACAGGAATAAATTGTCAAAGGAGTTCAAATTTTTGGATTAAGGAGAACTTTATTAAGAATATTAAGTTTACTGTTTATCTACTTTGAGTATTTGGGTTTAGAGTTTAACCTGCCTGAGCGCAAAGATAATGCCTCCGCTTAATAATAAGCTGCTCCCAGAGACCGGCTCAGACATTGCCGCTTAAAACAGCCAAGTTCGCTCACCTTAAAGTCCCAGCTCACAAACGGCATCATCAGATGTTTCCTTTCTTTGACCCAAAGCGGCTGCTGGAGTCAGAGCGTTGTTTCCTTCAGTGTAATCTGCCTTCGGGAGGCCCGAACACGCAGCTCTGTGGCTTCGCTGACAGCAAAACACACCGACACATTATCTGCTTCCTGATAACACAATGAGAAAAATATTCAGTGGAGCACATCAACCTCTCGCCTCAGCATTTTCTTTTCTTGTTTGACGCGTCGCTCCTCATTCCTCCACCGCCACCCTCCTCTCTCGCGCTCTGTGAAAGGATCTGGAAATCTCTGAAATATTTAACACACATTACAGTGAAAAAAGAGAAAAGGGTGCATTTATTTCAAGGTGCGTCTCAGGCCAAAGCTAATGAAAAGATTCCCTGACTTCGGCATTTGAGCCTGCGTGTAAAAAAGTCAAGAAAAATGGGACCTTTCAGCGCTGCTATTTGTTCGCTGTATCAAAGAGCTGCACACTCTTTCCCCTTTTCTTTCTGATCTCATTTAGCCTCATCTGAAATGAGTTTGGTACTTACATATGTAACTATCTAAATTCAATTTTCTGTGGATATTTCTAATGTACTGCATGCATTAAAAAATGTATTTGCACATACGCAAGCAGTGCTGAATTGAAAAGCGAAACTCCTCCAGTCGGGCTTATTACCCTCATGCCTGGACTCAGGCAGGGAGCAATTAATCATATTTTTGCTTTGGGTTAGAATACTGATTTCCATCTCTGCACAAAGGAAATGTAATATTTTCAGAGCTGGAATTCATCCAGCAGTAGGTACAGTTTGGCTCAGAGGCTTTCTGCTCCCCGCTGAGCCGAGTGCCATAAAATAATGTGAGAGGAGCTGGAAGACAGATCGGCTGCTGCTCAGCTGGACGCTGGAAATGAACCGGCTGTCTCTCCGCCTGCCCATCTCTCCATCCGTTTTTTTTTTTTAAATTTAATACAGTGTGTTACTGCGGGGCGGCGACTGCATTACACCGCCACGTGAAAAGCCCGACTAGAAAGATGTGGGGAAGGAATCAGGCTGAGGTTCATCCACGAACCGTTCATGTCTGCATCAGGAGGAGGCACAGCTGCATTTTATTCACAGCGATTTGAATCATTTTGTGATCGAATGTGTCTGAATGTGCAGGTTACACACGTCCATCCAACTGCATCCACAGACTGCTGGAGTGCATCACACAGATACCTGCTAATTAGTGCTAAGTGACTAATAAAATACCATTTTTACTCAAAAAACTGGAGCACAAACACAGTGGAGAGGTCCAGTTCAGTGACTTTAATTAGCTCCAATTAGTGACTCCAGTGGGTGTTGAATTCATTAATCCACCTTAAGAAAACGTCTTTCCTCTGCAGTGCACCGTAGTAGTCACAGCTCACAGACTTTGTGAGTCGTGACTGGGTTTCCCCGCAAGCTCGTGTGGTTGTTATTTTACATCCCAGGTACAAGGTGTGCTTTTACGTGACATTTATGACCTCAGCCACTCATCTACACCGTGTATGTGTGCTCTTACAGTGTTTTTAATTATAAGAAATGTTGGTAGTTTTTAAAAGGACCTTAGAAGTAGCAACACACACAGAGTCGGACATTAGCTTTTTGTTGTCTTCACTTAATTGTCTGAAAAATGTCAGGTATACTGTAAAGTGCAGTAAACGGAACCCTGTTTAGCTATGGGTCTATGATCTGTCAAACATGAGCCAGAAAGAAGATTTCTGTCATGAGGTAGAAGTTCCAATCAGTTTTTGCAAATTGCAACAAACACGGCATTACAGTTCAATAAAGATATTTTAAGTTACCAAAAGCTACTGGATTAGTTACAGATGCTTGCAAAAAAACAAACATTTCTTCACTTTATATGAAACCCTGACATAAATCTTTTACACATAAAACACACAAACGTCAGGAATCTCTTTCTGGCACCGGTCAGCCAGCAAAGCTTACGATGCTCGACTGTGATCACGTCCATAGAAAAATTTTTATTAAAAGTTTCATAATTTACAAGCGACTCTTTGTCTGTTTGCAAAGAACAGAAACAGTTTGACATCATCAAATTAAAAATTCATTTTAAAAAAAGAGAGATGATTTTTCATGGGGTTTTTTTTCAGGCTAGAAGTTTTTAAATTTCAGGAAACAGCAAAAACTAAAACATTTTGGGCTTTAGCCTAATTTTGTGTCACATATTGCTGCATATGTTTGTTAAACGTGATCACTACACTGTGCTGCATTCTCCTTTTCTTTCAGTCAGCTGTTGTTTCAATTTGTACATTGTTTATTAATTTATTCATTTGGTTTGATCATTATTTATTCCATTTAATTTTTCATTAAATTTTCCTTATAACTTTACTGCTTTTGCTTTTCATTATGCTCATGATAGTTATGTGAGTTTTGTGTGTTTATTATGTGTTTTCTGAGATTTTTGGTTAGCACTTTGAGTCGACTCTTGTTGTTTTAAATCTATGACAGGAAGAGAGGTGTCTGTGGAAAATCATTCTTTCTGACTCTTAACGTTATACCATAATCTAAAATATGATAACATAAATTTGTCCAATAATTCAGAGGAATCGCCCCCTGGTGGCCATTAGAAAGAACGCAGATTTAAGCCACTACGACCTGGAAGCTGTGTGTTTGTTTCAATGGCCTGCCCAGTCTTTGTGCTCATCCTGACAAAGTTACCAAAAAAGAAAAAACAGCACAAAGTAAACAACTATGTGTTTAATTTGACTGACAGCATTATTGTTTTTACTTTTTCCTTCAGTTGTTTCACAGATGTCACAATTATATTTCTAACAGATTTTTGTGGCAGCTTTTCAGGATCTTATTTTATTCCACAGGGATTCTGCTTTTTATTTAAAAGCACTTTCACAGGTGTGCTGCTCAGGTGTCCACATACTTTTGGGACTGTGGCGTAACGCACAGGAAAGTGAAGGATGCCGAATCCCTGAGCCGTTTCTGTCTGTCGGAAGCATCAAATCACTCGTTTCGCTTTGAGTGAAAGTTTGCGAGACTCTCAGTCAAGGATGCGACAGGCAAGACAGGTGTTTTCACTCACACACACACACACATTCACACACACAGCCTGGTTGCAGATCCTAAAGGTTGCTTGTCTGCAAACTTTTCAACTGCTGCTTTTAATTGCACTTTTAATTTTCAGTTTGAAGTTTGAAGGTAGCAGTTTGAAATGAAAGTGCAGAACAAGGTGAGACCTTCTCAAGGTTCTTCTCATTTCAAACTCCTCCCATTACAGGTTTATTAAAATTTGAGTGAATAATGGATGTTTTCTCGCCATTAGCAGGATGTCAGATAGACGTGCCCTTGGTGTTCAGCTGTGCGAGTGCTCGCAGAGAAGGACCTGCGCTGCTTCTAAACAGGAAATGAAAACATACAAAGGCAGGTCTTTATTTCCATGTTTATCACCTTGAGTCTGAATCAGAGGTGGATGAAAATGTATAAAGCCTCAGAGCAGGAAAACAAAACAGACAAAACAGAGCAAACACACACACACACACACCTGCATGTCTCAGTTTTTTCCTTTTCTCCTCGGTGAAAAGCTTGGTTGTTGTTGTTCCACTGTTGAATCACTTTTTTGACACCCAATCATTTTGCCCCTGTATCACTTCCAAAATACATATGAGGGAAAATAGCTGCTGTGTTCCTCAGCAAAACAACAAAGAAGCGGGTCCTTTTACAGATATGAGGTGTTCGAGTTCAATTTCAAGTTTATTTGTAAAGTTCAATTTTGAACAAATTTTCAAAGTGCCTTATATCTGAGTTTTTGCTCACACACATACACACACACAAAGTTTAAACACGTCAGGAAGAAGAAGGAGTAAATGAGACCGCGCCGAGTGGACGGTAGTTTCATCAGTTTGTTAAAAGGCATTGGGTCTTCAGAGCGGCTCCTCTGAACGCTGCCTGAAATCATTTATGTTTTTCTCCCACACAACACATTTTCAATTTCTGTAAGAGTCACAAAATGCATAGAACAAAGTTAACAAACGAAAACTAAGAGGGACGCCTGGTATTTCATATGTCCAGCAGGGGGCGACTCCTCTGATTGTGAGTCTGGGGGGAAAACGACCCTTCTGTTCCCTTTCCTGATTACTTTATGATCTTCATGACTACAACAAGATATTTATTTATGTATTAAGTAAAGAAAGAGGTTAAAAAAGGAGCTAAAGTGTTTGCTACAACTTTTATTTCTTTTCATTCTGAATTTTTCTGCTTTATTATTTTTAAACTGCAAATAACTGTTTTTGCTCTTTTCTCATGTTAAGAGTCATATTTTACATTTTTAAATGCTCTTTTGTTATCTTAATGCCTTTTATAGCTCATAAAACAGATTAGGAATTGTTTTGTTACAGATATTACTGTGTGAGTGTCCTTCAGTCTCAGCCTATTCGCATGTCCTGCAAAAATGTCTTAACCGTAATGATGCAAAAAAGACAAAAAATTTACAGTGTGTTCTGGTTTTAATGCATAAGCCGGAAGCTAAGAAGATCTAAGCATTTTTAAGTGTTTTAATTTTAGCTGATCTCTCCTTCAAGATCATCTTCTTGTGCACCTCTGGACTGAGATGTTTCACCCTGAGCTGCAGAAAGCAAACTTTCAGCTTTTTGTCTCAGTCTTATGCATTCTTTTTATTAGCCACCAGGGGGCAATAACTATAGTTACATGTAGCTGAAGTCTTGAAACAAACCTGTGTATGGGCTCAGTTGCTCATTTCAGGTCATATTGGTTAAAATATTTTGTCAGTTTTGTCACTTTTGGTCATTTTAAGTATTCAGTGAGGATTCTGCTGGATATGGGAAGTGGCTAGCCAATGAGAATAAAGTGTCACACCAAAAATGATGAGAGAGGGACTTTAGCCCAAGATAATGCTGGCACTTGAATTTTTAGAGCTACCTGAAGCCTGAAGTTAGCATTATCATTCAACTACAGAAATGAAAAAATTGACCCGAACCGAGGCCCCGTGTGTCGTCATAGAGGCTGCCAATTCATCCAGGAAGCGATCTGAGGAGGCTCTGGTCTGTTTTTTGAGTTTGTCATGTTAACCAGTTCTTTTTTTTTTTCCAGTTCTGCATTCCTCTCCATCCACAGATGCTGGGCTTTCCATCTGACAGTAAACTCACCACACTGCTCTTATTAGAGGCAGTCCTCTGTTTGCTGTTTTGACTCAAAATTCTCTCGCCTGCTTTCTTCATGTGAAATGATGTGTTAGATGAGGCGTGGATACGAAGAATCCAGTGTGGGGAAAAAAACATTTTCTAACTCAAAGGAATGTTAAAGGTGAGTGAGCGTCCAGTCAAACGTCTGCACTGAAGTGAGGAATACGAGTCGCCTCTGACCAAAGACACTTCTCCTCAGATATACACAGCACCGCCAGCCCATTAGGAGTTTTATAAACCAGCAGTCAAAACCATGAACTGGGTGAAGCTTTCTGAGAACAGGATTGATGCGGGCAGGTTTTTTTGTTCACCTGACAGCAGCAGTTTGTCTCCGAACTGAGCGGAGCAGGCTGCAGCAGTAATGGACCGAGCTCCCAGTCTGACTGCTGCTGCCTTCACATCAACTGATCATCATGTCAGACAGTTTCTACTCCATCAGGCTTGACTGCCAATCCAGAACAAAAACAGTGGGATGTGCCAATTAAAGCTGCCATTTCCACTCCTCCTGTCTAGTCAGAGATGTGTTCTACCTCAAAGAGGAACCTGATTTATTCATTTATTCACATTCCAGGGTAACACCTGGAGTTATTGCATAAAAAAGGGGGAAGAAAACAGCCTAAACTTCAGATTCCTCTGTCTTTCTGCACAGAGAAGCAGTGCCTTTATTTATCACCCACCTTATTTCATTTGATATAGAGAAATATAGTTGAAGCGCCCTCATAAAAAATGTGTTCTAGATATTTTATTTTCTGTAAAGCTGATTTTAAGATAAAAAAACCCAACCAAACATGTTCTTCTTCAGTTATAAAACAATTTCAACTAAAAGATTTGATTGGACAAAATCACTTCTTAACTACCTCACAGGCCAGAAAATAAAGCCATGTCAAAAATACCAACAATTGCAGTTCCTCTAACATCTACTTGAGGCTCCAAAGGCACATCAGTACTCAACAAAGTAATATATTACACTTTTGTTACTTTTCTTAAAAGCAATGCAGTGATTCCTCTCTTATTTTGTATTATTTTGATAGTTAGTTGTTCCTTGCTTCGCTTTTAGTTTTGCATGCCAAGTCTCATCATCTGTGATTTAGTTCAGCTGTGTCTCTCCAACTGTTTCCAGTTTCTAGTTTTTCCTCCTGTGGGTTTATATAGTTCTGTTCTCCCATCAGTCCTCTGGGGCTTCCTCTTGCCTCAGTGTGTTTTTTCCACTTTTTTGGTTCTGTAGTTTTCCATTTTCCCATTTTGGATTTTTTTAATAATTCAATAAACTTTCAGGTCTTCTGAGTTTGCCTCCACATCTATGCTTATCTGTCCTCCTGTGTTATGATGCACCTGTACACTCAATGGATGCAGCTTTTTACAGAGCTAGCCAGCATGAGCTGATAGTTACTGTAGTTACTGTAGTTTGTGTTTAATCTGCTTCATTCTTATACAGGTTCCACTATCTAAGCTCCTCTGGTCTCCTAAAGTTACACATCTGCAAGCCACTTTACAACCCAACTCCACTGCATCTCCTCTTTTTAGGGTGCTTTATGACCCAATGTCGTATTTGTCTCTCTCTCCACCTCCACCTCTTTTTCTTTTAACACTTGCTCTTGACAAAGGCGGTCACACTTTTCTCCTCTCCTCCTCCTCCTCTCCCTTAGCTTCCCTGCTTAACCTCTTGTGTCCTTGTCTAGTCTCGTGTTTTTTTTATTACTTCTCCCTGGAACACTCTCTCACAGTCTGTTCTCTAAAACCTAAAAGAGGAATTATGGATTTGATCAACTGGTCCCTGAATGCAAGACACAAGAATGACAACATCACGGAGCATAAGTTTGATAACATCATGGAGAAGCTCACGGCTCTCCAACGGGAGATTGAGAGACCAGTGTTGGACTGTTAGAACAGCTTTGAAATTCTCATGAGTTGTTCACACTAAAGTAAAAACCACCATCACTTCATGCGGATACCCCTTCGGCGCCAGCTGCGGTCTCAAGGCTGGAACTGAACAACAACACCCTGATAACGACTGTGTGTTGACTGTTTTTCCCATTCTATGCAAGGCCACCTGGGTTGGCTGGAAGACTGTTTACTTAGCCTAGCAGGGCGAAGGACACTGTCTCAGCTGAACTCTGGACACACACACACACACGCACACAGACATATATACACATGCAGATGTACACTCATCCCCCATACCCCTCCAAACGCCTTCTACGCTTATTCCCCTCCGATGCTGACGATGGATCAAGGAGACCAGCACTTATGCTGCAGGCCGGATGCACTGTCTACACTGGCTGTCTCTCACCCTTTACCCATTCCTGTTGCTTGTCATGTGTTTCTTTGGTGTATTAAGAGCTTTTTTCATGTGCTCTTATGTGCAGAGGTGTTTTTTTCTGTTCTCAAACTGATCTCCCTGTTGGAGCTCAGTCTGGGGGGAGTTATTTTTTTCTCCTTATCTTTCCTCATGTGGTGCATTTTCCATTGTTATACCTCTCTGACCTGTCTTCCCCATGTGATGTTTGTGTCATGTATGTATGGTCAGAAGGGTAACATGGCGCTGGCAAAGGTCAGCAGCCTTAACCCAATTTCCTTCGGGGTCAACCTTCAGGATCAATAAAGTTTTATTGAAGTCAAAGGAGCTTGCAAAGAAAAGCGTCTGGACTTCTTTAAGTTAACTTACCTTTAACTTAAAGAAGTCCAGACGATTTTCTTTATAAGCTCCTTTGACTACGATGACCTGGATGACTGAGAACCTTCACAGACATAAAGTTTTATTGAATTGAATTGAATTAATGGCTTCTTTGTTTCAGTATAAAAGGTGCTGGGAGGTATGCAGCTACATATAAGTGACTGCAGATGGAATTATCAATCTTTTTTTGACTATAGAAGTCCTGACTGAAACAAATCCCTGCTTTCTTGTGCATTTCAAAGCATCCAAGCCCCTCGGGTCATCTGAGGATCAGAACTAAGCAGCTTTTATTTCCTGCCAGCTCATTTAAACCAGAGCTCCAAGTTTTCATGTTTACTGTGGCCTTCCAGTAATTGAGATGAACTTCTTTGTAAAAAAAAAAAAAAAAAAAAAAAGTCTAACTTAAATATAAATTCTTATACTTTTAGGATGCAAATTAAAATTTGTATTTTTAGGTTTTTGTTCTTTTTTTTAGCTCTTTGGGCAAATTTTTTAATAATTGAAGCAAATATTAAACCTTTCCTTATTTCCTGTCACATATCTGCAGTCCCTGAGGTCAGTGTATGCACAGCTCAGGCTGCTCTAAACATCCACACACTCTGCATGAAATCATAGAAAGAGGATATTATTTTACAGGACTCACACACAGCCAATCAAGAGAAAGTTGGCTTAAACGGAGGGGTTAAACAGCTTGTTTCAGTCTCTCAGAATGAACTGAAAGGTGGCATCAGGGTCCAGTATCAGAAAAAGAAAGATTATTTTATACTGTGAATCATGCAAAGCTTCTCTGGAAGCGTTGCGACATAAAAACTAAGAGGAGCTAAGACAAACTTTAGACAAACACAAAGTTTCAAATAAGCGGCGATACTGCAAACCAATATCCCTGACTCAATTGCAGAGCCAGCCTCAGGTGGACATTTAAGGAAGTGCAGCTGTGTTTAAATCTGATGTGAGGAGCTGCGATAGCTCACCTGGTAACAGGTAAACAACGGGCCAAAAACCGCAGTAGTGTGGCTTCAAGTCTGCTCCTTGTCCTTTCTCTGTGCTAAATTTAAAAAACATAGCCGTAAGCCGCCAGGTTTACGGCTATGTTTTTTAAAACACCGACAGTGACAGAAACCTCGTGGGTATTTTCACTTTCACAAACTGACAGTTTGAGTTTTCGAACAACAACTGAGGCTAAAATGAAAAATTCCCATAAGGATAGTGGGATTATTGCTCTCACGCTTGAAGGTTGCTATCTTTGGCTTCACAGCTGTGGAGCTGTCACCGTCTGAATTCGAGGAACGTAAGAAGTTAACGAAGTGTTCTTGTGACGCCGCCTGCTACCAACAACAGAAAAAATTGCCTCATTGCCCCCCAGCTGAAACTTTCATCAGTGCTAATGTTCATTAACGCTGGAAACACTGGGCACCCACTCCACAGCGGCGTTTCTTAACAGTAAATATATTTATGAGGCCTGACCTGTACAGTCACACCACGATCGCTCATTATCCCAAAAACTCGCTCAGCTTTTCTGCTCTCGCTGTCGTGTCCCTGACATGAGGACACTTTCACTCTATAATAAAGCTCTTCATGGCTCATAATTGCCTCTCATTACCTCCCCATTTATCTGCCTCCCGTCTCCTTAACGGGATAAGAATCAATCAATGGGCGCTCATCTCTGCAGCGCTGCTGCTGCTGCTGCTGCAGTTGGAGAGAAAATGGCGAGCGGTGGCAGCAGCAACGGCATTGCGGCGGCAGCGGTGGCGGTGTGGGCTGAGGAGTGGATTAGGGCCACCGCCCGGAGCTGCTGTGATGACACCATACAATCCTAATGGGCTTCTTCACGCCGCGCTCACCTAATCACCCATATCAAACCCTCTCACAGAAGAGCTGCAGCTTCTTATTTATTTGATTTCACTCACATTAAATTATATAGGATTCCGAAAAGGGATTAAATTTTTACACTTGTAAGAAGCCTGAGCCACTTAATTAAGGCTGAAAATAATACCGCAATTATTTTTGCAGAGGTTGAGAATGGAATTTTTATGGCCTCGGAGTATTTAGTTAATTATGATGTTGCACTCTGACTGCTAATTTCTGCTCAGAAACTTTCCAACGTTTTTGTTATGTGACTGAGGAGCTTTATTTTTTATTAAATCTGCTGTGACTGCGAGGCCATTGTTATGCAGACTGTTGTTTATCAGTGCTGTTGCTATCAGTAACACAGCTCATCATTCACTGCCATATTGTTCCAACAAACAATGGATCTGTGTTTGTGGCGTGCGGTACAGAAATCTGATTTACTGATCAATGGGCTCGATGGTTTTGTCTTCCACACAATGAGGCGTGATGAGACCGTGACAAGCTGAAGGTGAAACAATGGCAGCGAGCACTTTTCTGCTTCACCTGTGTGTGTGTGTGTGTGTGTGAGAGAGAGAGAGAGAGAGAGAGAGAGAGAGAGTGTGTGTGTGTGACGGTTTTCTTTCTTTCTTTTTGCACCATCTGCAAAAATAAAACTTATTGTTCTCAAACTGCAGCTTCAATCACAACAGACCATCAATAAAAGAGTTTCTAAGCTGCAGACTTCTGTGGAGAAGTTTCAAGGCTCACACCTGGGACTCAGTGAATTGTACTGGAGCATTAGTGGATTCTAAAAGACTAAAAGTAAATAAATTCCAGTCTGATTGGGCGGTGGACAGCTAATGCAGAGAAATCAACAAAAATAATCGGCGTAATGTTAAAAACTTTGTCAAAAAAATATAGTTGGGAATAAAAGTGATACTGTACACTATTGTAAATAGAAATGAGAGTTGTTAGTGGTGTTGCTGTGGTACCTGAGACAGAGATTAGTTAAAGTGGATCAGAGTATTTTTAATTCCTGGACTTTGCTAGAGTAGCTTTGCATGAATTGCACATCACAATAATCCTTCTTTAGCTTGTTCTCAGCTTTGGCGCACTCCCCCATTTCATCTGCATAAAGCAATCTGTCTTTCTTTTTTTCCTGATTGGCTCTCCCTCTCAAACAGAAGCAGGTGGGCAGAGTTTCTGTGCCTAACATGACCATATTGGACCTCGCTCTGTGACATCATACAGATCCAAGAGTGGAAAAACTGTGGTAAACTGAGTGTTTTGATGAGTCTGCATTCTGAGCTTTTGGCTCACAGGAATCATTAAACATACGCTGGCCTCAGTATTAGCAACTTGTGTCATATTTAACATGAACATCATCAAATATACAGCAGGGAATAAAAAACTAAACTAGATTCACTTTTAGCACATATAACTACAGTGTTTCCCATAGAATCAGACTCATTTACGTCTATTACAGACGTAAAAAGTGATCATGGACTCTTATCCTTCGGGCAGGATAAGAGCTGGAAAAATGTTTATTTGAGACAATAAATGTGCTCAATCTATAGACTTAATGGTTCTGTGTGGATCTGAATGTCCAGAGGCTCACATGGAGTAACATACACACACTGAGAAATAAAAAAGTTACAAATAGTTCAGTACTGCAGTACTGAACGAGAGAAGCCTGGCTGGCTATGACTGTTAGAGATCAGCCTGGGCTCTCAGAGGGTAATTAACGTCTTGTATGACAGGATGTATTCTCGGTCAATATTTTAATGTAAAGGAGATTCTCTCTGCAAAAATTCAAAGCAAGTAGACAGGACACGGTGATGTACCAAGCTGTGGCAAAACTCATGACAAGTTAATGTACATGAGAGCGCTAAAGACACAGCCCAGTCTCACAGCAGTGAAACAGTCACGAAAAGCAGTCCGTGTTTTCATGTTCATGGACACAAACTGTCAAGTGTTATTGTGTCAGGGGATGAATTTACAAGTAATGTATTTTAAGTATAATATTAAGTATAATGTATGTTTTAGCACAACGAGAAGTTTATTTCGTGTCTGCCAGAGAATATGGCTAGGTCTCACCATGGCAACAAAGGTAGCAAAGCTTTAACAGACTTAAAGCAATTTGTGCTGTATTTTCACCCAAACCCAGTCCTCTCTCATGCCCGAACGCTAATCTGTATGAAAAGAGCTTGTTTATATCGTGGCTAAAAGTTTTTGTAATTTATGCAGATAATTTTAAACGTTTCTGTGATGTAGTGAAGAACAATAATAAGAATAAGTTTCAAATACTTTTACTAGCAAATAAACCAGTTGGTGTTTGCAGCTTCTAAATCCTAATGGATGGCGATCATTCCCCCCTATCCAACTTGATCAGTTTGTGGACTTCTATTTGTCGTTTGGTTTTTAAGAACTGAAATGTTAACCCTCTCAAGGCAGGCGTTGCCGATTTGCAACAGTTAAAAACTAACAACCTGATTACCCCACATACATATTTTATGAGTTTTTTTACTCAGAAGTACCACTGCAGGACTTGGTTGTGCATTAGCAACAAAAAGTTTAATTTGAGCCTGAGAGGGTTAAAGACCAACTCTTTCCAACAATCCAGGAGCAATTTGGTGATAGTCTGTACATTTCCCATTATGATGGCGCACCATGAAACATTTTGTAGCTTGAGGATGACCAAAGTAACATTTGGATTCATGGCCAGCAAACTCGCCCATCTCAATCCAACCAAAACTCTGAGGTCAAGAGCAGGTGAACAAGGAGAAGCTTTTGGCTGTGAATATATGTTTGAGTGTGATGGACCCCAAGTGGAATATCAAAAGCTGATGGAGATATTTCCGAACACCAAGCTGATTATTTTAAACTTCTTGTTTATTAAAGCACATCCACTGCTGGAGCACCAGCAGCCTGACTGTAGACGAGCTGCTGCTGATCTGTTGGATGTGTAGATGTGAAAGGAAAATCATTTGTTTCCACATTTATTGTGTGCAAAAAGTGTCACTGAAACTCTCAGAGTAACGGTAAAAACTTGCTGTTTGTTAAATCCTGCGGTGGCAGCTGCTGTTGTTGTTTTCTATAGTGTGAAAGCAGGAAAATAAGATCTTAAAAAAAGACGAGCAAAGCAACTTGTTTCCATGATTGACTCATAGAGAAACAGTTGGTGCACACACTGATGTAAAGACAGACGTCTGCAGGTAAGAAAACAGCTCGATGCTGCTTCCTTATACCCACAACCGCAGCCTGTGATCCAGGATGTAAACACCTGCAGGGGGAGGCACACGGGGACTTCAGAGAGTCTCAAATCTGGTTTTGTGTGTCCTGCGAATGTTGATTCAGCGTTTGTTTCTTCACGGGGCCGAAGGGCTCCGGCACCCAGCTCCGTTTCCCCAGAGATGCACTTGGATGTATGGAGAGGTGTTGTTGTTTGTGTTGGATACAAACCAAACACCTGCAGCTCTGTCTCGACTGGCAGCTCAAAAAAACCTGTGCGCAAAAAGGTAGAAGAGTAATTCCTGCGGCGCTTCACACTCTGACAACTTTCCTCAGCAACTTTTTGTAATGTTTTCCAATGAATTATATCCGCCGCCGCAGCAGAAACAGAGGAGAGCAGGTTGTGTTTGTCAGGGGTAAAAATGAGAATCTGGATGTGCAGAGCGTCCACTCGTCCGTCCTGAGCCATGCTTGTCACGCAGCAGCTGAAGCATGCCTCTCCGTCTTATTTGTCCCGATAACATCCCGCTCTGGATGGATGACGCTCGGCGCTCAGGAGGCCCGTCGACACAGGTGAAAAGTTTGCTTCGTTAGTCACAGTTGTTTTTATTTTTCGATATCACCACCTGGCCTTTCCTGCTCGAAGTTCATGAATGAGGCACTCAGTCCCATGAGGCGTTCATGAGCCTCAGACAGGATGAACGGAGCTGATCATCTGTCTCCGCAGCCGACCGCTGCTTCTTTCTGCCATCACAAGAAAAAAACACGGAAAACGGAAAAGAGAAGAAAAAGCAGCTCACAAATGTTCCCTGTTGGAATTGTGTGATTTATGATTACTTGAATCAAAACTCATCTCATCACCTCAGACCTGCAGGTGCCTCCAATAGACTGCATATAAAGGATGGAAGTAGGTTCTAATGAAGCCGATAGGAGGAGGGGGGGGTGGACGGTGGACGGACTCCTCTGGTTGTAAACAAATCCTACAGTTCACTGAACTATGAGCTCAATACACATTTACTGAATATAACCTGAATATTCACTTTGGAAATTATAGCCTGATAAAGCAGAGCATGCTGGGTATGTCCCTCGGTTCCACAGTCACATCCGACCCACACTCATGAGATCCCAAGATCTGGTAGGTTACCCATTGTAACAAGACCTGAAAGTAGACTCCATGCCACTTGGTTCTTGACGTTGATTTCTCCATGTGAAACAAAGTCACGTACAGGCAACCTCTGCTGAGGGAATCCACCCTGGATTAAGTCTTACAGGCTGGTGAGATCTGGAGGCCCAGAGGAATGAGCTGAGGCAGTGGGTGTTAGAATGAAGAGCTCTTCAGCAGCTACACCCACAACAAAACAGCCCTGTATGGAACCATGTCTGCTTCCTCTAAAACGTACCTCAAACGTCTTTGATTTGTTCCCCCAGTGAGTGACTTCAACAGCTAGCTGCTACAGCCACCTGTGCTAAAGAGTGACAGCTGGATTCTTTGGCACTTCATCGCTGCCTCTTTTTTTGAGACCTGGATGATGGTCTGAGATAGCAATCCACAACAGGAACAAATGTAATTTTCATGACCATCATGAACTGTTAAAATCCCACCTTTTATACTGTGAAATCATTCCCAGCCTCACAATGGGTTATTGTGCAGCTACAGTGAATGTTCCAGAGAAGATTAAACTTTTCTGCCTTTTTTATTTTTGCAGTGTAGAAGCAGACATGTGGCTCTGCGCTGCCAGTACACTTCCTTTACAAGAGCCCATCTGGGAGGCGTTTCTTTTTTAGCATGAACAACAAAAGAGATCCATGATGAGCAATGGGACCTCCAGGAGCTGCAACCTGCTGTGAATGATCCCAGAATGCTCTTGGGAGAAGAGAATTATGGGAAAAATGTTCCAATATTTTTCCAGTGTTCTGAGGGTTGGTGGCCAGCTGCTGACGGCGAGGTCGAAAGGAAGTTTCTCTGGGAAAAGAAGAAGACGAAGAAGGGGAAGGCTTTTTTGGGTAGTGAGTGGGGACACCCAGTGTGCTTGTGTGTTTATGTGGGAGAATATAAATGAGCTTGTTCCCACGGGATGCTGAGCTGTGCCAATTATTTCGTGTTGGGAAAACACTTGTGGAAAGATGGAAAGAGAGAAGAAGAGGAAGGCGGAGAGATGAAAGGAGATCAGATTTGGCCTTTTTGTTCCCAATGATTCATCAAAGAGCGAGGCTGTGTGTCGCCGCGGTTTGTTCGGAAACAGCAGCCGCAGACTCGCTGGGTTTGTCACCCTGATGGGAGGAGATAATGCACTGATACCAACCATCCTGCCACTCACTAAAGTGTCCTTGAGCAACGCAGAGATTCCCACCAGCACAGCGCTCCCGACCTCTGAGCTCCGAGCTCACTGTGTAGGCAGAAAAACAATACACTGGAGTACTTTCCTCTGGGGACGCAGCGGTGGTGGCAGCGTTAGCTGGAATAATAATTATTGTGAAGGCCGCGGACGTGCTTACCTGCTACTTCAATAAAAAGCTTTGTGGTGGGGTTTATTTTGAAGCAGCACTTTGTTTGTTTTTTTATATAAGGCCGTCAGTGGACAGACAACCCTGCAGGAAACTTTACAAGCTTGCAGCTGAGATCAAAATAAAGCCAAGTTCAAAGATGAAGGGTGATCCCACCCAGGACGAGCCACCTGGAGGAGGCTGCCTGTTATTCTCCAAGTGTGCACCAATACAGGATGAGCCACATTTTCCTTTCAGGATGTCAGCTTGGCTCCAACATCGTCAGAGTTTAAACCAAACCAAAACCAATGGTCTAATTCATCTAATTCGTTGTCCTCATGACCGTGTTACCTCGTTTCTCATTTTTACGGATGTTAATTTGGAGGTTTCATCATTTTTACTCAACTGTTATTTTGATTCTAATGAAGCTCCAATTTTCTGTTTTTTAACAACTACTTTGATCCATTGACATAATCTGATCCTTCCCAACTCCATATTCCTATTCTTGGGCTCTACTCGAGTACCTTTGCGTAATTCACCACTGAAAATAATCTTATGCGTATATTCTTTATGTTTTGTCCCGTCTTTCTCCTCTAAACCTCCAACCGGTCGCAGCAGGCCCCCCTCCCTGAGCCTGGTTCTGCTGTAGGTTTCTTCCTTTTAAAAGGGAGTTTTTCTTTCCCACTGTCACCAAGTGCTTGTCTTGAAGCGTCATTTGATTGTTGGGGCTTTACCTTGTTGGGATTTGGCGCTTTATAAATAAAATTGAATGGAATTATACTGAGCACATCTGGTTGTGATTAATTTAAACTAAGTGAAAGTACAATACTATAACAACTCAGCTTGTAAAAGATTGATGAAGCCTCCACAATGTCACTATTTGGTTAATGACGCCTCATTTTAAGCCTCAGTGTTAGAAATCTGGCTGCTGTAATGTTGATTTTTTTGGAGCCCTAATTTTAAACCTTAACGGCACCCAAATGGATAAGTTATGGAGGGTGAAATTAGCAGAGAGCCTTAAATGGTTTCTTTTCAGCAGGCTGTAAACACACAGTTTTCATGGCTCAAACATGAAGTAATCATCTGTTTCTTGCTGTCTGTCACCTCTTTGCTTCACGCTGCAACTTCCCCTCCACGTTACACTGAATCTGCAGAGGCATTTAACCCTGATAATCTATTCGCATTATGAAAAATTGATTCTGATTCAAGACATAAACTGACAGCCTAATTGAACCATTTTGGCTCCTGTGTTATTTCCCACAACCCCCCCACTCTCCGATCGCATTCCTCGCTCAGTGATTGTTTTCTCATTCCTGCAGAATTAATGGGTGGAAATTAGTCACACTCGAAGATAAACGATGTGGGATCATATTCACCACGCTGCACTGCATTAATCACATTTACATTGGCTTCAATAAAACACCATTTTCAAGGAAATCATGTTCATATTAAGGTTGGATTCACTGCTTTCCAGGTGTGTGTTTATGTAGACCAAGAAACCTTCAAGCTGGAGCGAATACTTCAGAAAAAACATCTCTTTAGATGCATTTTAACCACATCATGGTGCGTACTGGACTCCTGACTTTGCGTTGTTTTGAATCACAGGCAGTTCTGGATTTGATACCAGACTGGGTCAAATATAAACTAGAAGAACACTAAGCACAGACCATCACCCCAGGCTAACTTGAGCGAGGGTCTGTGCTAAACACTTAACACTGCTGCGTGAAAACTACAATAAAATAAATAAAAAGAAATGAACCAGATTCAGAGTATGGGGACACGCTCAGAAAGTCTTATAATCAGCTGCACACTTGATCACTGACAGCAGAATACTTTTAAAAAGTAAACTCTCCACAAGTTTCACTGAACTTGTTAAACTGCCATTAAATGTCTCCAGGGTTACGGCATCCCATAGTTATGAAGGGTGTCATCTAACTTTTGTTAGCTGTGCGGTGATGGTGTAGCTGCTGTGATTGGCTGATAGAGGGAAGCAGCCACACTCAGGATTGCGGCTGCTCTAACCTGACTGTGTTTGTGATGCTGTAAAACTCTACAGAGCTCAGTCACATTGCCTCAAACCCCAAAAGTCTGTTTCTGATCTCAGTAAATGTAACAGTGTAATTTCCTCTGTGAGTAAAAGATGCAAAAAGTCCATCATCAAAGTCTTGCATATAGTAATCGACAATAGCAGAATATTTATCTATTATCTTTTAATCTGGCAGCATGTTCTCCTGTTAAAATCTGAGACTATTTCATATTACACATAAGCGCAGACTAGGAGATTATCTAAATCTAGCATGTTCAATCGTGTTCACCAAAACCATGTTATTGGAAAACACTGAAAGTAGTGAAAATATTGCACATATTAATTTCACTATAAAAACTTATAATGTTTTTGTAAAAAAAAAGTTTAACTTTAACGCCATAAATTGAACTTGTTTAGTTTAAGTTAATTATTCTAAACGTTACAAACTTTACACGGACATCAGTACAGGAATAAACGCTTTCAAATTTACAGGCTCACAAATCGCACCCTGGCTATCTTCGCTCTGTGCTGTTACATGATTTACTGATGGCTACATTCTATAATGTAAAGTTAGCATCATGGATCACATTAGGTTCAGAAATCACTTGGAAAGCTAGCTAACTAGCATTTCCACTCAGAAAAGCAGTCAGGTGTTTCTTACAGCTGATGCTGAGAAAGTGGCAGTTGAGGTTGAGCATAAGCGTTACATCTTTTGGATTTTTCCAGGAAATTAGCCCATCGGGTGTTAGAGGAAACTAAGAAAGTCTGAAAGGTCCTCTCTGGCACAGCTGGCTGGCGTTAGTCACGTCACTGCAACCCCTTCTGGCCTCTGCTCTGTGGTTGCTGGGTGACCCCTCGTTTGGGGCTCTCCTCAGCTCTTCCCAGGAGGGTGGCACAGTTGCCCCTTGGTGGTCCTCCTTGGGTCCTCGTATTCTGGGCCCTCTGGATGTCTGGGGCCTGGATCTCCTCCATACCTGCTTCATGCCCTGGGGGACGGGGCTATGGCTCCTCACACTCCCTAGCAGATCGTTGCATGGAGAAACCTTTTGAATACAAGCGTGCTGATCCACACAGGTGTACACACGGGTGTTCACAGACACAAACTACACCTTTCTTGGCTGTTACCTCAAAGCACATTGTGCGCTGTCAATCTTGCGTGCTGCACAACATTTAATATTTAGTATCTACTGTTATCTACTGTTAGCTAGTTTATTGTGATGGTGTTGTATTTATTATGTTACTCTATTTTGTTTGTTTTCTCTTCTGTTTTTTTCTTCTCTCGACAGGTGATCCAGCTGTTTTTTTTCTTTGTTGTTTGTTGTTTGTTGTTTTTTTTTCTCTCTCCCCTCTATTTTTTCTTTCTTTCTCCCTGTCCTATCCCCCAGCCATGTCTGTCCCGTCTGTAAGAACTGAAAATGAAATAAATACATAATTATAATAAAGGTCAATCAAATGGACCAATATGGCAAGGCCATGAGTAAATCCGCTTGGCATCTTTTTTGGCCTTCAGACAACAATTCTGATGACTGAAGATCCAAATGGGACAGGGTAAAAAAAAAAAAAAGAAAGAAAGAAAGTCTGAAATCTATATTTAACCAAAGAAACCATCCCTTTAAACACTGAATACAAATGTTAAACAACTAAAAACATGTAAAACATATCATTTAAATAATTTTTTTAAAGTGGCATATAGCTTGCTGGGGTTTTTTTTTTTCAAGACTGAGATGCATTAAATATAGTTTTTGTACTTTTTAAAATTCCAGCAGCTTTAGTCCTCTATATCTTCAGCTCTGTGCAGTGACCTTCAAGCAGCTTTTCTCTGAAGCCAAACTGGAGTCCTTGCCCACACACTCCATCAGAGTGCTGTGGAAATTATTATATCACATTGCCAATTTATTGTCAGGGCTTTTAAAAGTTTGAGAGGCTTTTTACACTTACAAGCGTAAACACACCACACACACGTAGCACACGCACAAAACACCATCACACATTATAAGTAATTTATCAGTGTTTGAGCTGCTGCCTTTTAAAGTTTGAAAAGCTTCTTTTTTGCAGGTATAGTGCGTTCAGTGAGCGGCGGCAGCAGCCTCGGGCTTCACTTTGTAAAACAAGCTGCTCCCTCTGCGACCTTAACCTGCAAGATTTACCCAGAATGCATTGAATTTACCACAATAATAAAAGTAATCTCAATCCAAATGTCAGAGGTGGGTGGGCGGTAAGAGATTGGGGGGCCTCAACATATGGAAATCCAGAGAGTATTCAGCTGTGACACTTGCAACCGGTGTCGCAAATGCAACCTGAAATTTCCAATGCATTAATGTATATGGTCACTGCCCACTTTATTAGGTACAGATAGCTAGTAGTGGGTTTGACCCCTCTAGTTTTGAGTTGAATTCTTCATGCCTCATGTTACATTCCTCAATATGTCAAACATTCAAAATTCCCAGTGGGAATTTTTTTTCTAAGGGCCCCTCAGATTTGCCACTCGGAAAGTCGGCGCAGACCAACATACCCCGAGTTAGCAAAGATTGCGGCATTGGACATAAACAATAGTAAAACTAAACTTTTGATCTTTACTGCAGCTGTTGTGGGTTTTGACTCAATAAACATTCCATACGTAGAGCAGGGATCAGGCTCTATCCATGAATGTTTTTAAATGCAGTTTAATATTATGATTTAATACTAAGAATCTAAACAAATGCAGTTTTTAATTGGCCTTTTCAGAAAAGCACTAACTTGGGTGTGGCATCATTCCCAACTTCTAACATCCAAGTTCCAAAGTGTGTGGAACACGACATCAGATTCAACAAAGTGCTGAAAAACTTACTCAGAGGTTTTGGTCCAAATTATTATGATTATTTTGCTTAAGGAGAGCCTGTGTGAATTGTGGCCTCGTTGAGTGGAGTTGTATCCGGTGTGGTCATCTGCTGCTGTAGTCCATCTACTTCACGCTTTAGCAATGCTCTTCTGCACACTTTGGTAGTAACGGTTACTGTTGCAATCTGGCATCAACAGGAAGGAAACAAGATATTTGCTCAGTTTTGGATCGTTCTCTTTAAACTCTCAGATGTTTGTGGGGAAATCCCAGCAGATCAGCCGTTTCTGAGACACTCAGACCAACAACCATGCCACCTTCAAAGTCACTTCAAACACCTTTTCCCCCCCTGATTCTGATGCTCAGTTTGAACTACTTCATCATCACCATCTCTACATGCCTAAATGCACTAAGTTCAATCAATCAATCAAGGCTAACCCCTCCCCCCCCCCAACCTTACACACACAACACAGACATCACGTGGGGATACAAGTCGGAGATTGGTAGCGTTACAGAAAAAACACTGAAATATACACTACAATGGGAAAGTACAAGAGGAAAAAACTGACCTCTACTCATGCTGGGCTCCTGGGAGGACAGTATGAGAACAGGAAACAAAAAAACTCCTCTGCACAAAAAAAAAGCACATAAATGTCCACAGTACAACATTATGGAACACGTGACAAGCCACAGCGTTGAGTAGGGGGTGAGGAATAATCCGAAGCAAACACAGCAGCCATCCTGCCCAGCGCTACGATTCCAGCGCGGGTTCAGACCCGCCGTGTTCCCAGGAGGGAACAAGCATTGAAGGCGTTTGGAAAGGGAGGGGGGATGAGTGAGTGCATATCAGTGTAAGTGTATGTGTGTGCATGTCCAGAGTTCAGCTGAGACAGTGTCCTTCGCCCTGCCAGGCTAAGTAAACAGTCTTCCAGCCAACCCAGGTGGCCTTGCATGGAGTGGGAAGGAACAGACTAAACACAATCGTTATCAGGGTGTTTTTGTTCAGCTCCAGCCTTGAGACCACAGCTGGCGCCAAAGGGACAGCCGTATTATGATGGTGGTCTTTCTTTTATGCAAACAACTCATGAGAATTGCTGCCATTTGACTGGCTGATCAGATATTTGCATTAACAAGCAGTTGAACAGGTGTGCCTAAGAAAAGTGTTGCATAATGACAGGTTATTTATCTGAATATAAGCAATACTCTGCTTTGTTTTCTTAATGACAAAGAACACTAAACCCATTGTCCTTGTAAAGGTCACTTCCAGTAACTATGGTCACCCAAAGCACCTTAGTCTAACTTTGTGAAAAAGGTCTTTCACAGTAAAACACCTCTGTGGCGTTAGTCAGGTAAAAGCGTCATGGTGAGTTCACACCTTTCTCTTTCTTCCAACCTCTTCGGTCTCATAATTTTCCCCCTGCGCTACTGATACTCGTCATGCCATACTGTATATGTATATGTCACACTTCACAATAACGACGTGTATAATGTAAACCACATTACATGATGAATATTAACAGCAACACTCACCAACATACCGCATGTCCTGCTTAAGCGATGCACTGATAATAGGAAGAAATACAGAGTACATTGTGTGATCCTTTAGCATACACCGACTCATTACTGCTGTAGTCAGGAGGGGAAAATTGATAGATTTCATCTATTCATGGCCATAATAGGATAAAAAAAAAGTGACATTTCAAACAATTAAGAACAAAATGAGGAAATGACTCCACAAACAGCAGGAATGTTCAGCGATTTTACCTGAAATAAAGGTGCATCCTGGCAGTGGCTCTGAGGAAGAGATCCCTCTTACATCACCCTCCAAAATCACCTCATTTATGTTTTCACTGTACATACAGTCATCAGTTATCAGATTTTTCTATTCTGTTCTGTTCCTGTTTGCTTAAAAAGGACAGAGAGCTTTAATCACCCCGTGAACTATTAATTTGAAGGTCAGCAGAAAAATCAGACATTTTTCTATTTTACCCTTTTTATCCTGAGGTCCTTCAATGTGCTGCTATTTGCTGAAGAAAGCTTGCGTGGTCCTCAAATCCTAAGGAAAATGCCATCCTGCTGGTGAGGTCGAGGTACAAGACCTCAGCGGGGATGATGAGGATGATGATGGGAAGGTGGATGAAGGCTGCGTCAGTGAAGAGCCTCTGGGCTTACCCACCCTGGGGATGGGGTAGAAAAAGTGCCCTGAAAGCAGCTGAAGACGTTAACACGACTCTACAGACTGGCTCGCTGGAGCCTCTGGTGGATGTTTGAAGAACTGCAGTTAACTTCTGCAATGTGCAATAAAACTGCTTTGAATTTGATTTTTTTTTTCTCCTCTGGCTCTACACACACCCATCTTTAGATACCATCACCATCCATTTGCCACCAGTATATCACTGGTGTGATGGTGATGAGCTTTCTTTCTGTCCTTGATGTCCTTATTTTTGTGTGTAGGCAGGTTTTTCACATGGAGGAGTCTGATGAAAAATACTTTGAAGACTGTCTGTTCTTTTCAAATATTATGCTTCTTTTTATCTGAAGGTGTTTACCAAAAGATGTTTATCCACTGCTTTTGTTGCAGCATCTGCACTTGCTGAACCTTTTGGGTGTATAAATGTTTGTTTTATGTGTATACGTGGTTCAGCCCTGAGAAGCTGAAAGATGTGGGCTTGTTTCTATTCAGCGTGTTTTCTACATTTATGTTTGTAATTCTTTAAAGATGGCACTTTTGCAGATAATAATAAGATGCACTCTGATTCCGGTGGATTATTAAAGTGTGCTGATCAGCTCACCTTTTAAAATCACTGGGATCGCTGATAGTTTGTCTCCTGCCACACTGTTCTGTTCTGCACTTTATTACATCTCTGTTCATCCTCCTCCCACTCACTGTGGTCACTGTCGCCACCTTTTAATGCACTTTTATCTCATAGCTTTAATCTTTTATTTCATAATTTGGTTTTTGTTGCAGTGGCAATCTGCAAATCCGCTAAACCGTAAACTGAGAACATCACACAGATACAGATACCTGCTAGTTAGTGCACCCTAACATCCAAATAACCTCAAGTGTAGATGTGGGTAGCTGGACAGTGTTGTGGCAACACTACTGTCCTTTGAAGAATAGATCGAGGTCCAAATTTGAACCCAGGCCGCTTCCATTAAGTGTGTTGGCGGTCGGGAAACTAAGATGTAGGCTGCAGCTCTGTGCAAGCAGATTAAAAGGCATTTGTGAAGGTGCGCGACGTTGCCATGATGGTTTGCTGATGAGAAAGCTACGTTAACGCTATTAAATCCCTCTTTGAGTAGCATCTCTTCCACAATGTAGCCTGCAATCATTTTTTAAGCTCACCTTCAGATGCTTTCTGTGCTGCTGAAGTAAAATCAAGTTTTGCCTGCTTAGCAGAAGTTGCCGCGGTGTTATCCATGGGTGATGAACAAGGATCACTCAGAAGTGTTCGTCTACGCTCTCGTGTCAGGCGCTTCAGTAGATTGCTCGTGCTATTAACAGCGGCCAATAGTTTTTTCTCCCCAGGACATAGCTTACATATTACTGTAATGTTCTTGTCTGCTTGTTTCAGAAAAGTGAAGAGACGGGAATATGTCCATTTCATAAAACAGCCACACGCTTCAGCCGAGTCCGACATCTTCCGCTTTAGAATACGACTACGCAGCAAACTGGCACGAAATGATGTGGACCTACACTACAGCGATGTTAAAGCGGCAGAGTTTACTTTTACCTTTAGAAGATAAATTAATGAAATTAAAAATGATATTCAGCGAGTTTAATTATTTTACAATGTACATTACAAAGTACATTGTAAGTAACTGTAATTAAAATACCTAAAAACCAAAAAGTTGCCGTAGTTTATCTGATCTACATGATGCGTAGCAGGTTTTTCACTGTGTTACATGTCCAAAATGGCCGATAAATTACTGTCAAATGTCTGCAAAACCTCAGGTCAGGAATACATCGATGTGCTGTCTGGATAGCAAACAGCTAGAAGCTACAGACACCTGTGCTGACTAGGGATGGGTATCGTTTAGGTTTTATCCGATACCGGTGCCAAACCGGTACTTTTGAAATGGTGCCGGTGCTTAAACGGTGCTCAAAGAATGGAGAACACAAAATTGGTCCAAAAACTTCTCATGTTCAGCTGTTTTTTTGTAAAAAGATAACAATGTTAGCCTTTTCTGCAGCTATGGGGCATATATGGTATCACTCTTGGCTGGAAGCAGTGCTTAAACAATGGGAAAAACACAAACTTTGTCCAAAAACCTCTCATGTTTAACTGTTTTCCACTTTTTCTTTGGTCATTTTAGCCTTTTTTGCCAGGGTGAAGGGAGTATCTGCCATCAAACAAGAAGACAGCTGCATGTAGCTATGATGATGTTTGCTAGTTCACCTTACATGCATTAATTTAATAACGTGGTTAGCCTACTCAATGTAAATTATACACGAACAACATTAAGCTACTCACGCAGAGAAGAACAGCTGCTGCTGCATCATCATCATCATCATCCGTCATCATTTCTGCTACTCTGGCAGGGCTAGGGGCCAGGACTCTACTCTTCGGGTTCATGTTGCTAACTCCGGGTCGATAACAGGCACCACACGTGCAGTAGATGTGCTCGGTGTGAGGTCTCGCAGCAAGCTATCAAATACGGCGCATTTCTCGGCTTTTAAAAAAAACGCTATACGTCGCCAGGTGTTTCATCAGATTTGAGGTGTTACCTCCTTTGACAGTATCACAGTATCACCTTAAAGCACTTGTTGCAGGCTGCTGAGTTTGCATATCTTGCTGTGAAGTACAGCCAGACTTTGACCGCTTCGCCTTGGGCATTTTTAATCAGTAGCTCTGCTCTAAAAGAACGTACGTACCTGGACCCGCCTACTATCCTCGGAAACGTAAAATGATTGGCTAAAATCTAAAGTGTATCACAGCTCAGGGAAAAAAAGCACCGAAATGTGCGCTGCTTTTCGGTCTGGTTACTACCGTTTATGTCAGAACCGGTGCCATAATGGCTCCGGATACCGGTACCCATCCCTAGTGCTGACATTAACCTTTCAGTCACAGAGGCCACGCCCCCAGTACTGCTAACTTGAAGGCTTAATACTATTTCCACAGGTGAACTATGTTATGGCGGGAATTTAGATCTAGAGACAAAAGCAGTTTAATTGTAGCAGAATGTAAGCATGTTTATTTCTGAGTCACTGGCAGAGCCCCAAGTGGACATTAGAGGAACTGCAGGTTTTGGTGCTTATACAAAGATTGCAGGAAAATGTAAATATGATTTTTTTTTTTATGGCGCTTCTTTGTTTATTTTCTGCAGCTGAGTTGCTCATATTCTGGTTTGTTTGGTTGGTTGGACTCAAGCATGCATGTTTACAGGTTTACCTGGAACTGAAATTTAAACTATTCCTGCTCAGGTATGTTTTTCTGAAGATCTGAAAATGGCCAACTGTACCAACCTTCTCGATGTCTGGCACAATCCTGGTAAAATAAAAAAGGAACTGAAAAAAGAAGTCATCATTCAGAACCTGTTTGCTTGCTTACTGGCGGGCATCTTTCCTGTTTTTATAAATTCGAGACCCAGAGTGGAAGCAACAGCGAGCAGACTGAGCTTCAGTTTGCAGAAACAAGCATGTCTTTGTGCACTGAGGCGACCTTCAGCACTTTCAGTCTAAATAATCTGTTTCTCACAGTCCTTCCAGCTCCAAACTTTGTTTTTTAAAACTGTGAATCCTCCTCTGTGTCTCTGTGGGAGTTTTTCCTGTTAACAAGATAAAACTGGTGAAAGGAAAAAAAAAGGTGACACCGAGTTTGAGTGAAGGCATCACAGAGGATGAATTCCTTCTTCTCCGTTTCTGAAATATTTATTCTGTTAAAACATTGAACCACAGCCGGTTTGTTTTTAATTAAGTTCGTTTGAATGGTGTGAATAGTTCAAATAAAAAAATAACAAATCTGCTTTTGAACACGTTCCTTTCATTAAGCTCACCCGCGGTTTACACTGAACTCATAAACTGACTTTTGCTGTTATTTCCTTTCAGCCTCGTGTGGAGATTTCTCCTTAAAATGTGTGAAAATCACAAAATTCATTCCTTTAATTGAGAGTGGAAGCGCTGGAGTCTAAAGTCAAAGCACATCACAACATTTGGAAACGTACCTTAATGATCTCAATTTTTCAGTTTCCAGTGTTCATGTTCAGTTTAAACCTTTTCTTCCAGCAGATGTTTGTCAGGCACCAAAGAGGGAGCCCATTTCTGCCTGTAGAACCAACTTAAATGAAATAATAGTTATTATTATTAATACTATTATTATTATCTGTGACTGAAATCTCTGACTCATCAGATCACAGAAGACTGGGTTAAAAATGTAAATGTAATCTGTTTTTTATCCATAGATACATCTTAAATAACGCAACATCATTCATTGGGTTTTGGGTTCTGCATATTGAAACCAGATCAAACCTCTCAAACTCACTGGCATTGCGTTGATCCATCGACCGCATGGGCGCATGGATGCACCCCTGAGATGGTCCTGTGAAAAACTCGTGTGTGACTTTATCTCTTGCTCACGTCACTGTGGAGGAATCTTGGCCCACTCTTCTTTACAGCATCGTTTCAGTTCATTGACTTGTTCGTTTATGCACAGCTCTCCGAAGGTCCTTGATTCTTTTCTTGCGGCTGCAAAATAAGCTCAAATCATCATCCCTCCACCATCGTGTTGATAGCTGGTCCGAGGCGTTTGTGCTTTATGGACAAGCACCTCCATTTTTGGTGTCATCTGTCCAAAGAACGTCTTGATGCATGCTCAATCATCCAAGTAAGGAACCCCTTCTCCCCCAAAAAATGATTCTGTTCATCTGGACGTCGCGTTTTCAGTGGGAGAAACATTTTGTCACTCATCCTCAGTCATCCTTCAGTCTCGACTGACTGCAGGTTTCCCCGACCAGCGACGGGTGCTAGTTTCAGTCATTGTGCAGATGTACTGTTTATAAGGTTGGGTAAACTTGCAGTCAGCTGAGACTGAAGAAGTCTTTTGGATGAGTGATAAAATGCTTGTCCCACTGAAAATGCTACCTGCATGAACATGTTCCAGAAGTCTTGGTTTGTTGTGATGCAGATTGCCGAAGTCGTGCTGCCATGTTCTTTTTTTTTAGAGAGAAGAGGCTTTCTCCTGCTTCCAAACAGACCATACCTGTTCCATGTGCCATACCTGGCATGAACTCTAACCTTTCACACGCTAGCTGAAGAAACAATGGAGCTCTTGGGGGCGTGGGGATAGTTCCTCTGTGTTGCTCAGTCTGAGCTTGGGTTGAATTTGCTGGGACATCGATTCCTGGGAAGACTGTTTTGAATGTTTGGCACTTGTGAATGATGGACTCGTTGATGATGGATGATGATGATTGTTTGGAAATTCCCTCACCACCCTTCCTCGATTGATGAGCACTGCAGTCGCTGACGCCTTTCGTCCTCAGCATTCTGGTAACACACACCTGAACGCTCCAGACCAGCAAACTGAAACACGTCCGCTTTCATAGAAGTGCTCGCGCTGACTGATGATCACTTAATCACTGAATTTGATTGTGAGTGTCTGGATGCTACTTAGCTTTTTATTCCTTTGGAAGCATTAAGAGTGGACCGCCTCTGCATTCTGGCCTAATTTGTCTTAAAGAAACTGTGTCGTATGTGAGAAACGACACACACACACACACGGTGAGTTTCAGGTAATCCCTGGGCTCAGCTCTGAGCTCTCAGTCTAATCGTGGACGTAGCCTTGCTGTGTGTCCACACCTCTACGGCTGGTTGAATCCTATTGGCTCAGGCAGGCACAGCAAATAACCGTTTAATACACACCCTCCCTCTGTGTTTGTGTGTGTGTGTGCGTGTGTCTGTGTCTGTGTGTGTGACCAAACAATTGTCTCTTTTTATTTACCGGGAGGATATACTGATGTTAAAAGGCCAGACGCTGGCTGCCATGCCGCTTTCCATTTGGTTCGCTCTTTATACACTGACCCCCGCGGGCGTTGTCCCGCCATCCCCACACTGCCTCCACCTCCGCCTCACTGCCTCTTCAGAGTCAGTGGGTGTGTTGATTGAGTTTCACAGCACAGAGACCTTTTTCAAAGCAGATGTTTGGACTCGTCACAGCAGGAAAAGCGCAGAATAACCGTAAAGATGGCTGAGTTCCATTTAGCGCTGCATTAATCCACGCATTTCAGTGAGGAGCCTTAAACAGCTCACCTAAATGGCATGCAACCATTAATACTGGTATCAGCTACACCTGCACTTTTCCTGATTTGGAGAGTAAAAGAGAGAGTATGTCAAAATGAGAGTGTGCTTGTCTCTTAATGTGACACTGGCGGCGAACGGCGACTCTCTCTCATCCCTCGGAGACCTGAATCGGCCACACACTCAGCCAAGATGACATTTTTGAGGGTAGAGAGCAGCCTCGAGGGTTACCAAGAGAAAAAGCCGGATCCAAGGAAGAAAAGAAGGAGGAAAGAGACAGGAAATGTCACGGGGTGCGCAGGATGTCCTGAGGGAACATGCTGGCAGAGGATGCTGGCAAGTTTCCTTTGTGAAGAGTCTTTTCCTCCTTCTGCTGATGAGAAGGTGGATAACAGATCAGATCCAGGAAGTGATTAGCCTAGCTTAGCATAAACAGTGGAAGCAAAAGGAAACTTTTAGGGTAGTTTGATTAAATAAGGACACTGCACCGGATGTTGCTGGGGTTATTTTTTGGCAGTGAATTTAGAAACATTTTTAATAAGACCATTATTTCTATGAGTTATCCCTTAAAACTGGCCTGAGGACAGAGTCAGTAAAAATGGATATGATTTAAAACACTATCTTCCCATTTCGATAAATTAAAATGTAACCCTGCACTTTTTCTGTCAGACAAATTCCAGCTACAGATACTGGATTACCCGCTTCTGTCAGATTTTTAGATCCTATCCTACACTACCGGGTTTTTTTTTCAGACCATAAGGTGCATTAAGTGAAACAAAACAGTTAGATAAGTCAAACTTTATTCATCTTATTCTTCTTGCTTCCTCCACTTCCGTACCATTGATTCATTAATGTTGAACTCTGGCAGCTGCTCTATACCCATGTTGTTGCAGTATATTAATGACTAACCTCGTATTGTGGATGGATTACCTCAGTTGTTTTCCTGACTGAAGTTTGGTCCATTTACAGCATCCCGCCATGCGATTGCATTTGTCCCTAACCATCGGGAACCCTGACATTAACTTCGAGTGGAAAAAAGTTACTATTCATCCTCCAGCTTCACTGTTCATGTTATGCTAACATAGCTGTGTCACAAGCGATCACGTAGCACATCATTATATACCAGCTAGCCCAACTTCAGTAACCTTACAAACGTCACTGCTGTTTAGTTTTCTGTCTTTATTTATGTTAGAAGTGATAGCAGCACTGATCATTTTATTAAAGATGAAAGAATTTACATAGTTTTTAGCTCTCAGTGACGCCGAAGTGTTCGTTTGACTTTGGAACCTGAAGTGTACGGAGTTTTGGACCCAGATTACTCCACGACGCTCCTGACTACAGCAGCCGTAATGCTCCTACAATCCATCAAGCGGTGCAGCTTCGTAGCTTACCAAAGTCATACTCCAACATCTTTTGACAGATTTTTGAGCGCTGTGTACCACATAAAATCAGTTCGAGGTCAGTAAGCACAACCAGAATTCATACATAAGGCGCACCGGATTATAAGGCGCACATTGTTGAGAAAATTAAAGGATTTTAAGTGCGTCTTATAGTGTGGAAAATACGGTAACTTACATTAGCTTAGAACCAGTTACCAGCGACACAGACTCCAACACAAGCTCCACAGAAGGAAAACAAACAAACGCCTGTGTGACTTCACACAGGATTCTGACAGAGACAACATTAGAGAGCAGTCTAGCTTCTATAGGAAATGTTCTATGTGATAGGTTTGTAGCTTTAACCTATTCGCTGGAACGTTGAAGACAATATAATTACACAGCAAAGCAAGACCCAAAGTAGGCAAAGTTCTTCATGTTACTCATGCATGAGGGAGACCTGCCTGGAGCCAAGTGTCGTTCCACCACTTGACCTCCATCAGACTCTCAGCCAGGTTCCCCATAGCACTCCTTTTATTGTGGTTACATGAATATGCATAGGGTCATTAACATATAACATCTTACATAGGTATACATGTGAACAAAGGATTGTGTGTGTGTGTGTGTGTGTGTGTGTGTGTAGGTGTGTGTGTGTGTGTGTGTGTGTGTGTGTGTGTGTGTGTGGAAATATTGCTATTAGCGCTGTCAATAGATAGCAGCATCCACAACTAATGTATGCTTCCCGTCAATGCGATATTTTAAGCTGGAAGTGCTTCGGTGAAAAGAATATTCCTTCTTGCACAATGCGCATAATACTTTATGTCAGTCGACTGTTCGGTCTTGTTATTTTTTTAATACTCAAATTTCCCATCGAGAGGGCCAATGTGCGTTTATCATCTTCCATATTGAGTTGATTGGTTCAGCTGCCCGTCACTACCAGATCAACTGCCCATTTGCGCATTTGTGAAGGTAACTCTACTTGGAAAAACTGCCCGAAATGCGTTGACAGAAACATTTTGAGTCATTCTGCACTCCCGATGCGTTAAAAGCGTTACTTTTTTTTAAAATCGCATTAATCATGATGACAGCTTAAACTGCGTTAACACGTTAATTTTGACAGCACTAATTGTTATACGATATTATCTAAGCTGGGCTGATATATTTTTCTATAATATATAGTTTTACAAGCCCTCTCTCACATGGCTCTTTAAAAATATTCGAGGGAGCATGAATATCAGTCAGTTTAATCCACGCTGACGTAGTTCAGTGTGGTTCATATCGATGGATGACACAGAAAGAGTTCAGACACACAGAGTGATGATCGGTTGTAAAATTATTTTACAAAAATCTATCTGATGGTCTCTAATCATTAGACAATCTGTAAGCAGATGAAATTCTTCTCCCTGTTCTGTCTGGTATCGGATTCAAACTTCTACTGAGCCGACTAGGAAATGTTTCACGTGAAATGACACGATACCTCGATACCTCTGCATCGTCTGTCAGGCAGCAGAAAGCTCCGTACAGCAGTCCGCGCTTGTTCTTGTCACGGCCGCGGCTCGCCGTAACACGGCAGTCCGGCGTGGACGGGATGGAGGCTGACTGCGGCACAAATACCAGCTGCCAATCGTCACACTCCTGACCTTTTCTTTGATTCTTCTGCCTGTGAGCGAGCAGAAAACATCTGCTAGGAAACACTGCACAGTCAGTGAAGCACAGGTGAGCTCAGGGTATGTGTCTGATCAATAAAACTGCAACACTACACTGATTACGACACTAAGCGAATAAATATACTGTTAAAGAATGGTCTGAATAAAGCAACGTGAACCAGAGGAATCCAGAACAGTTAATGGGCAATAAAATCTTAAACTCTCAGCCCGAGGTCCACTTGCAGCTCACATCAGCCATACTTGCCCGTATATTGACATGAAGAAATATAATGCAACGCATGTGAACAAATAAAACAAAGATTTTTCTTTTGCAGGATCCAAGGTGAGTGTCTCTTTTTTTGATGTCAGACTTTGTGCCGTGTCTGTTTGTGGGCTTTTGACTGGCCAGCATTTCTTTGCACCACTTGTAGTTTTGGGATGCTCTTGACAGTAGTTGAGTTTTTATTGTTTTCATGGGGACAGAGAAATCTTTCAAAATGAACTCATAAACATCCCTCTTCACATACACATGTATCTGTGGATTTCATCCCATGGCCTGGTTATCCTCTCAACAAATAACTTTTCCTGGTCATTGTTGTGATGCGTTCATGTTGCAAATGTCAATAAAGTTGTTCGGGTGGTACTTCAGCATCTAGCTGATGGACCTGGCTAGCTCTACAGAAACTGAGCAAGCACAAACATTTATAAATGTTTCAGCAAATATAGAAAAATCTTTCTGTGCAGTGTGGACCGCAGCATGTCTGCAAGCTATATTCACCAGGAAGGAAAACACTTCAGTATGTTAGCAATTTAAAATGATTCATGATGGGCTTAGGGCACCTGGAGGACCCCTAGAGACGTTATCCCTGGAGGGCTTAACCCGGGGGTTGTATTCATAACCTGGTTAGTGGCTCTGGTCGCTCTCAGAGGTTGTTCTCCTCGTGGCCGCGTGCAGCGGGGCTGGAGGATGGTCTGTGCTGGCGGACGTAGGTTACTGGCCTGGTGGCCTGGCTGCCCCTGAGTGGATCCGGGGCGGGCGTGGGGGTTTGGGGTTCGGGGGTGCTTCGCCTCCGTGCTGGGGCTCTGGCTGGGCCTTGGGGGCTTCGGTCCTCGTCGGTGTGTCGCCGAGGTTGTGGACGGGTGGGTGCACGGGGGCTCAGCCCTGGCGCAGGGGGCCTCTTGTGCATCGGCCTAACCGGGGGGCTCTTGAACCGGCAGGGAGGTTGTTCCATCTTTGCAGGAGTCCACTCTGCAGGTGGGGGAGAGACATAGGAGAGGTGGAGAATAAACTTAACCTGGGTGTCTGTGTCTTGTGTAGTCTGGGAGATGATTGAATGTTGGGGTGGGTACAGTTTCCTCTGCGGTGGGGTGGGGTGGGCTGCCCCGGGTCCTGTGGGGCTTGGCGGTGCTGCTGCCGTAGGCCCCGGTCTGGATGGGCCTGGGCTCCCTTGCCTTGGTGGATACCGGAGGACGGGGGTGCATATTGGGGTCAGCGGGGGAGCTGGCCCTAGGGAGGGACACCCTCCCCTCTCTTCTTTTCCTCCCCATCCCCGGCTGCCTCCCTCTTCCCGCTCCACCACACCCACCCACACAGGTAGGGCTTTGGGGTGCAGGTGTGTCACCAGGGTGCAGGGGAGACATTCCCCCCCCTCTGTCCTCTTCTGGCCACCTGTGCCTCAATTTTATCTCACAACTTAGACATCCACATTACTTACACTCTCATAACACACACACATATATATATATATATAGGGCCTTGAGGGTGGGCACGTTAACGGCGTCCAGTAGACGGTCTGTGTATTCAAACCTACCTCTGGCGCCGGTGCCCACCTCTCAATTTTAAATCCATGTAGACATTGAGGGTTCTCGGGAGGGGCCGTGCTAACACCTGCTGCTCTCTGGCAGCAGCACCATGCTCTCCCTTGTTTTAAATACACTTTAGAGCAACACGCAGCAACACTACACTTGAGCGGGAGGAGGGAGGTATGGGGTCTTAACACACCCCCGTTCTCTGCTAGCCATCGGGGCGGGGGGGCTGGGAAGAGATGCTGGCTGTCCGATTGGCCTCCCTGCTGCTGCGGAGCCTGGGGCGGTCTGCTTGCCTCCACCCCGGAGGGAAGGGTAATATCTCTTGGGTCTGGATGCCGTTTCCATCTCTGGGGGTGAGGATACCTGGACCCGGGGTATAGAGTATGTTTGGGGAGTGTGATTGTGTGTACATGTCCATTTACGTTTATTCCTACGTTGGGCGAGTGCTGAGTGTTTGTATATGTGTGCATGAGGGTGGGAATGCATGTCTGTGTCTGTGTGTGCCTGTTTGTCTGTGTCTATATGTCAGGTCGGGTCTTAGACTCCACCTCTCTGGGAACTCCCAGGCCCTCCAAAGTGTGGAGGCCTATCTCCCCTCACCACACTCCCTGCCGGTGACTGATGCCCTCAGGGGTCGGTGCATTGGTGGTTCTTGGTGTCCGGGGCTGGGCGCTCGGGTATGTACCGGCTCACTCCCGGTGGCTACTTGGCGGGGCCTGGCGCCTGCTGCTCGGTCAGGCCTCTTCCGGGGCGCGGGGGGCCCTCGGGCCTCCGGCCTCTGTGCCTGCGGCTCGGTTCACTCTGGCACAGCTGGCTGCCGGCGGAGCCGGCGGGCACGCCGGTGCAGCCCCCTCTAGCTCCTGCCCGGTGGCTACTGGGTGACCCCTCGTCTGGGGATCCTCAGCCCTTCCCATGAAGGTGGCACGGATGCCCCTCCGGTGGTCCTCCTTGGGCTCTTGCACTCTGGGGCCTCTGGATGTCTGGGGCCTGGATCTCCTCCATGCCTGCTTCATGCCCTGGGGGACGGGGCTATGGCTCTCTACATCCTCTAGCAGACCATTACATGGGGAAACCATTTGAATACAAGCGCGCCGATCCACACAGGTGTGCACATGGGTGTTCACTGTTCGTAGACTTAAATCACACCTTTCTTGGCTGCTACTTCAAAGCACATTGTGCGCTGTCTGTCCTGCGTGCTGCACAACAACATTCAATATTTAGTATTTACTGCTGTTTACACTTAGCTAGATTAATGCGATGGTGTTGTGTATAGTATGTTGCTTTGTTTTGTTTTTTTTGCTTGTTTTCTATTCTTTTTCTCTCAACAGGTGATCCCGGAGATATTTTTTCTTGCCCCCTTTCTCACTGTCCCTCTCCCCTTCTGTTTTTCTTTTCCTTCCTCTTTCTTTCTCCCTTTCCTATCCCTCACTCATGTCTGTCCCGTCTGTAACAACTGAAAATAAAATAAATAATAAAAACAAAGGTCGATCAAATGGACCAATACGGCAATGCCATGATGATCCATTTGGCAAAATAAATCCATTGGGTATCCTTGTTGGTCTTCAGACAACAATTCTGACGGCTAAAGAACCAAATGGGACAGGCGAAAAAAAATAAAAAAAAAAATAAAATAAAATAAAATGATTCATGATTCACAATTCAAGACAATACGATCAATTCACCTGTTACTGGGTCCTGCTGCAAGGTGCTCTAGCTCCGCCCCCTTTACGGCAACTTCACTTGATTGGTTGGCCCCTCATACAGTGAGTAGTAAACAGATGGAGGGGCTTCTCTGTGATAAACGGAGTGTTTAGAGCAGTCTAAAGCCTGAGTTGTTGGCTCACAGGTCCACTGGACATACACTGAGCTCAATATCAGAAACTCTGGCCATGTTTAATGTGAGCATCTGTCACTGAAACAGGAAGTACGTGACAGGAAATAGGATATAGGTCCACAACATTAGCTGCTCTGTTCGGTGACTTTGATTTTGAGAAGTTTAGTTTGTCAAACTACATCTGTCAATGGCATATTTAATACACAGTAACTCAAAAGTACTGGTCAGTGAATTCACTCGGGGCAGAGGAAAGCGTCTGAAGTAATGTAAATTGACACACCAGGGCCTCTAATCTTATTTCATACATTTACATCTTCAAGTTCAGCAGCTGTAAGTTTGACAGAATCAGAAATGAGAAGAATTTGGTTAATCAATCCACACTTCTAACAGACATTTGAAGATAAGATCATGGCGTTGGATCAGAGCTTGTCCTCTTTTTTTACTCTTTTTCGACATTTTCTGCATTTCTGAAGTTTCTCTCTGTTTTACTTTAAGGTCTATTTACAGTGTTTATTCCCTGGATTATTCCCATCTCTCTGTGCTGGTCTCCAGAGGCAGCTCCCAACCATTATCTCCATCCTCGTTCTCCCTGACTGTGTTTAACACGCTGTAATGACAGAGCCCGCCTCTGTGACTTCTTATTTTTTTCTCTGCTTTTGTGTCATTAATCTTCATTGGTGACCGCGATGGTGGGGAAACAAACACATTAATACATAAATGGGTCAGTGCGGCATCAGCGCGGTTCACTGTTTTTCCTCCTCGCTGAATTTCAATAGACTCACAATGCAGCGTGTCAGCAGAGATGCATGAAATATGATCATTTTACCGTCCACTGGCTATCTGTGTGACATGATGTATGTTTAATTAGTACATTTACATGCTTACCATGTCCCCAGTCCCTCTTTTATGCATTCAAACACTTCATAGTGAGAAGTACGGGATACCTCCCACAGATTAAAGCTGCTGTGATTAAAAAACGCCTGTGCACACTCAACGGTTAGCACAACAGATTTTTGGTTATTAAATTCTCATTGGTTAGACTGTCGCCAGTCAAAAACACAGCTTCTCTTCTGTTTCAGGATCAATCAGTTAGTTATGGCAACCTGCAAAACTGTGGACTCACCCAATGAGCTTTTAATCAGCGTCAGCTCTGAGCTAACATGTTAAAGAACCCGTCAGTATGGCTGCGTTTTGTTCACAGGTCAACGAGCGCCATGACACATGTTCTGTCATCTTGTTTAATGCTTTAGTGCAGGGATATCAAACTCATTTTACATCGTGGGCTGGACCACAGAAACTCTCTGATAGTGTAAAGACACTTAAAGACTACTAAAGTACTTTGGTGTAGTATGAAAGAATATAGTTGTCATCTTTTTTTAATTGGAAAAATAAGTCGGACTCGTTCCCGGTGGGTGATGGGCTCCGCCAGGGCTGCCCTTTGTCACCGGTTCTGTTCATAATTTTTATGGACAGGATTTCTAGGCGCAGCCAAGTGGCGGAGGGCTTTCGCTTTGGTGGCCTCAGAATCTCATCTCTGATCTTTGCGGATGATGTGGTTCTGTTGGCTTCATCGGGTGAGGGCCTCCAGCTCGCACTGGAGCGGTTCGCAGCCGAGTGTGAAGCAGCGGGAATGAGGATCAGCACCTCCAAATCTGAGGCCATGGTTCTCAGCCGGAAAAGGGTGGAGTGCCCACTCCGGGTCGGGGATGACTTCCTGCCCCAAGTGGAGGAGTTCAAGTATCTCGGGGTCTTGTTCGCGAGTGATGGGAGAAGGGAGCCGGAGATCGACAGACGGATTGGGGCTGCAGCTGCAGTAATGCAGACGCTGCACCGGTCCGTCGTGGTAAAGAGGGAGCTGAGTGTAAAAGCGAAGCTCTCAATTTACCGGTCGATCTACGTCCCTACCCTCACCTATGGCCACGAGCTGTGGGTAGTGACCGAAAGGACGAGATCGCGGATACAAGCGGCGGAAATGAGCTTCCTCCGAAGGGTGGCTGGCCTCTACCTTAGAGATAGGGTGAGAAGTTCGGCCATCCGGGAGGGGCTCAGAGTAGAGCCACTGCTGCTCCACATCGAAAGGAGCCAGCTGAGGTGGTTTGGGCATCTGACAAGGATGCCCCCTGGGCGCCTCCTGGGTGAGGTGTTCCAGGCATGTCCCACCGGGAGGAGGCCCCGGGGCAGACCCAGGACACGCTGGAGAGATTATATCTCTCGGCTGGCCTGGGAACGCCTTGGTGTTCCCCCGGACAAGCTGGAGGAGGAGGTGGCTGGGGAGAGGGAGGTCTGGGCCTCTTTGCTTAGGCTGCTGCCCCCGCGACCCGGCCCCGGATAAAGCGGATGAAGATGGATGGATGGACTTTTAAAACTTATCAAAATACAGCTAAAAGTATGCACTTCTTCACATTTTCCAAAGCCTTCCACTGGGCCGTCTGTGATGGACCGATTCTGGCCCTCGGGCCTTGTGTTGGACATACAAATTACCCAAATCTAAAAAAGCTCCCACCAGACCCCCCGTTTTTTGCGTTTTTTACTCGTTTTTCCAGCGTTTTTGACGTGTCATAACTTTATAAGTGCAACTTCAAGGTATGAAAAACAGATATAAGCTCTGCTAAAAACAGCAACCAAGTTAATGTTACACAAACTGTAAGGTTCACGATCTAAAGATTAAATGGTTTACCAGCTGTGAGTATCAGTACGATGGGATCTATCATAGTTTCTGTAATATATCTATATTATTGCTAAAGCACTTCTGGATGGATGCAGACTGCATTTTGTTGCCTTGTACTTGTGACATGTGCAGTTGAACTATTCTTTTCTATTCTATTTAATAAACTACAGCAGATTAATGTGCATCACAGAGGAACCTACCACCACGTGTGATTGGTGGCTTCTCAGAAGGTCTCCTTACATGAAATGCTGTCAGTTGGCATAAAAGTGTCAGTTAATGCAACACGTCGTGATTGTCTGATTTAAAATCCACTGTGGCCGTGCACAGAAACAGAACATGTCTTTTATCTACCAAACTGTGGACCAGAGCCAATGTTCTCTGTGCACCTCACAGATGTTCTGGATGTTGTTGTTTTTTGTTTCACACTTTGGACTTTTATGAAATCAAATTTGTCCACAACTTGTTTTTAGATGAAACAGTTGAAGGTAACTAGTTTATTGCATGTTTCAGCCATTATTCCTTGTATTTAAGTCAGTAATTCTGTCTCATTCTTTGCCCCAAATCATCTACACAAACCCAAAGCATCAAAGCGAGGATTAGAAGGTTAGCTTCAGATGAAGCAAATTAATTAATTGACTAAAACTGAACAGAAAAGCAAATATATATACTTTAATATTCTGGCTTCAAAAGCAACACAACGAATCTGAAATCAAACACAGATATTTTAGAAAGACTTCCAGTTAACCTCTTAAGCCCCAACGCCCCCTGATACGGGGGCAAAAAGCAGGAGATCAGGTAGGCTTGGGGCTTAAGAGGTTAAGTAATCTTTTGTCCGCAGCCAAAAGGATTTACCTCCAAACATTTAGTGTGAACTTTATACAGTCGAGTTTCTTTGAGTAAAATCTAATATCAGTCACTTTGAACATCAGCAGCAGGTCCTTCACAGAAGTTTAAAGTCTCGCTAACCTTCAACTGAACTTTGAAAATGAGTCATTGAGGTGAATTCAGTCAGTTTGTGTTTACTGTGAAAAGAAGAGCACAAGAGGATCCACTTCATCGGCTCCTGCTCGTTATTCGCACTCGCTCCTTAATATGTGGGTGCATTGAAATGACTGGCAGAGTATGTGAGCCTTTCACTTCCACCGCTGCCTGTTCACAGTGCTTTCACAGGGCTTTTATAAAGGAGGATTAAAAACATGACCGGAGCTAAATGAACTAACAGGCAGGGAGATGGCTCTGCGCCGACCGGCCTTGGTGACGGGACTCAGGTAAGAAAGAGAGCCAGTGCTGCAAAAAGAGAAGAAAGAAAGAAATAAAGAAAGTTATGTGAATGCGAAGCAGATGGATGTCTTACACTCTCTGAAGCTTGATAAGATGAGAACTCAGAGCTGAAAGAGACACCAAAAGGCAGAGGCGAGGAAAGAGAAATTGAAATTCCCTAGTTTTCTTAATGCATTCATTCAGGCTGCCTGAACGTGGCTGAAACTCCTCAAACATGCCTGAGGATCAGAAATGAAACTGCTGGCAAGTCCAAACAGGAGTCTGTGCTCCAGCTGTTGAGCCCTCCTCACTGACCCCAAATACTGAACATAAGCAGGAGCTTTCAGGGCCTAGAGGAGCTGTTAAGCCTCCAGTTGGTTTGTTATTTGGTGTGCTGGGCAGTTCAGTGGGGCAGAGAGCATTTATAGAGTTCATACTGTGTGTGAGCTCAGTCAGAGGAAAAGCTACAACCAGGTGCTCTAAACAGCCAGTGAGGAATAAATTAATCAACAAGTGCATCTAAGAAAAAAGACACTTCGGATATCTCTGATGGCTCCGCCGCCATTGTCTAACATCCACAACGTCCTGTGAGCCGCCGAGCCTCTGGCCTCAGAGTTCGATGGCCTGGTAGGTGTGTGTGTGAGTGTGTATTCATATCTTTGTGGGGAGAAAAATTGTAAGTTTACTATACTTGTGTGGACCAAAATCCTGGTCTCACAAGTTTGAAGGTATTTTTGAGAGGTTTTAGTGACAGGGTTACAACTGGGTAACATTAGGGTTAGGGTAAGGGGCTAGGGAAAGCATTATGTCAATTAGATGTTCCCACAAGATATGAATACCCGACGTGTGTGTGTGTGTGTGTGTGTGTGTGTGTGTGTGTGTGTGTGTGTGTGTGTGTGTGTGTGTGTGTGTGTGTTTCCTGTTAATTTGAGAATTGCAGTGAAGAAGCTGCAATGATAAACTGACACACTTTCATTGTTACAAGTTGCAGAAGTTAACTGGAGGAGACGCTGAGGAGCAATTGTGAGACACGGGAACGCAGCTGCTGATAAATACTGTCATTAAAGCTCCGAGACACTCGGCGCGTCCGAGCAGGAGGATTCCTGAAGGGAAATCTGCTGCTGCAGGCACATAATGAAGGGATAGATCAGAGGAGGACCTTTCTCTCTCATTTTCTTCTAGCGTTCTGCCTCCACCTGTAACTCTGACAGTCTCCCACAAACTGGCGAAGTTTCCGGTTGTTGTTCGGCACTGTGGTTAATAATATGAACACTGGAACTCTTAAAGGAGTCAATTAACAAAAATCTGAGGTTTTGCACTTACCGCTCATGTAACATGTCAAACCTGATTCTTTAACGTGATTTTAATAAAATTACATTTTATTTGGTGTGACCACCTTTATTCTCAGCTCAGTTCAAACTCTCTGAGCAGCATTCTGTAATGTCTGGAAGTATCTTCAGGAATAGCTCTCCAGGCTTTTATTAGAAAATGTCTAATAAAATGCATTATTTGCAAAAAAGCATTATTTGCAAAATTTTTAATTAGTTTGTGTTTAGTTAACAACATGGAAGGGTAACTTTAACTTCAGAGAGAGAAGAAATCAACTTTACCAGTCAGATCAAAGAAAACATGCACCGATATAAACACCTCAACAGGACTGATATCGACCTGAACATCAGGTAACAACAGCAAGGCAATTATGCCTAGCTAACAAGAAGTCCACACATTTTCAAACGCGTATAAAACAAATCAGGTTTCGGATCGAGCAGCGATCATCTCTTTTGCGAGAGTTTCCAACACAGACAACGTTTTACACCCGGGTAACCTGCAGTGTTGAAAACGTGTTTTCCGATGATGTTTGCTACCCTACGATCCGTCCTACTCTGTGGTAAAATCAGTGACATTTGACCGTCGTGTTGCTCCCATTGAAATTTATGTAGCCTATTTCAGGGGTCAGCAACCCTGGACACAGCTGGCACGCGAAGTGTTAACTGATGGCACGACGCGCAGTGAATTAATCTGAGAAGGTGCATTGAAAATGAATGGCCAGGCCAGCGATACACATCGCAAATCAGCTTACATAGACACATTAGTTGTGCCGCTTCTTAATGATGGTATCTTAGCTAGCAACCCTTTTGAATTTTCTCTCACACGAAGAGTGTCCTCAGGTCTGAACGCTGGACACTCAGAGACCTGTGTCTCTGAGTGGGAGACCAGAGATCACATTAACATGTGTGTCTCTGTATTAACAAACATGCGATATTGGCCCAGTTTATTTTTCTTATCATTGTTGTGAGGAGACCATAAATAGCATTTGCTTTTTCTGTTGTACAGTTCATTTGCTGTTTCTTGTTATGGATAAAAAGTCTTTTTTTTGTTTCAAAATAGCTGATAACTATTCGCTGATAGCTGCCAACATCTGCGAACAAATATAATTCTATAAAGTTGTTCTATATAGTGTGTAACTGTTAATATAGAGTGTTTTTTAATTTATCGCTAATGCAATCATTTGGCACACTGACTTCTGAGGAAATTTTAGATGGCACCCGTTATAAGAAAGGTTGCCGACCCCTGGCCTATTTAAAATCTAAAACTTAAAATTGTCCGTAGCCTGATGTTGTTACCGCTGTCCTGTTTAAAATGGAATGAGAGAAGAATGGTTATATTATCATATGTGCTGATATTAAACCCAGGGTACTAACTAAAGACAGCCAGGTTCATAATGGATATAAGGAAGTTTTTTCAAAAAAAGGAGCCACATTCAGGTAAAAGATCAAATGATCTGTCAACCAAGAATAATGCTGGATCAGTGTTTCAATATTTATATATTTTATTAGATGTACATGTGGTTTGGTTATTTGCGTTTTTGGTTGAAAGTACACTGAGAGAGGACTTTTTGTTAGCGATCTTGATAGAATTTTTTTTCGTATTAATGTAATTTTTTCATCTAATTGAATACAATCTATTTGTGTATGATTGTCAGTCCGAAGAGGGAGAGAGGAAAGAGGGGAATGTGAGGAGAAAGTACAAGGTCAGGAAGAACCAGGTAAGAAAAAAGACAGGGAACAGTGACAGGCACAATATAAATTGTTAAACTGACAAAGAGAAAAAAACTGATTTTACTCACACAATCTGGAAGTTTTTATAATTGTTTTTATTAATATTTTGTATTTTATATTTTACACACACATTAAAAGGGAATCTCTGTCCAAATAACTCACTCAGTTAACTTATTACTCACTATGATCATTATTCATCATTTTCCCCCAGTAATTAAGGTTCGGATATGTATTTTTTTTTTTTATTCCAATCCAATCTACTTTTGCAGCATTTAAATAACCTTTATCAGATTTGATGTTTTTTTTACAGACTTTTCAAAAAAGTGTTTTGCTTTTCTTTCACAAATGTGGGGATTAAACTGTGTTAAAATGTACAAAACAGTGATGTCATGTTTTGTGATGAGGACCCAGGCACAGAGAGACTTGATGAAATTTGCAGACTTGCACAGAGATGGTAAAATTATGATGACTGATAACGGAGACGAAGACAACAGACGACGAGGACAGGGAGGTACAGGGGTTTAAATGGACCAAGGAGACAGTCAGAGAGAACTCAGGACAACTGGAGACATTTAAGGATGCAGGGACTGACAGAGACGGGGAAGAAGTCTCATCGTGACGAGTAAAGTTTATGTTGCCTGGCTGGGCAGCCCTCTGGGTGCTCAGCACCCCCAAAGCTCTGATCCTAGAATCGCCCCTGCTTTAAGCATATTTTTATTTGGACTGCTAAGCAGGATTATGACTTGTACTTTAGCAAAGAGTGAATACTTTTCTCACCACGGTGCAGTCACGCCTGTTAAACTTAAACGTTCACTGATTTCCTACAGATCAAAGATTCTCATGCAGCATGTAGATGTTTGCGTAGACAGAAAAATGTCCTGCGTGCGGCTTCAGTCTGTCTGCAGATAATTTCCCACGCGGTACCATATCCGGTGACTTTTTTCAGATTGCCATCATTTGCTGCCATTTTTTTCTCCCTTTTCCTGCCTGTGGCACAGCACAGCCAGCTTGTTTCCTTCAAAACATGTTTTCTTTATTTCTGCTCCGTTTGACTGACCTTTGACCCACTTCGCCTGCAGCCTTCATCATCTCTGGTGGTACCGTGCACTGCTGTGTCTCCAATCATCTGAAATAAAAGACGAGAAACAACAACACGGACTTATGAGAGTCTGACAGCTGCTGCTCACAGGTCTGAACACGGTGTCGGCGGGCATGCCTACCACTGAACTTTGATTTTGCCATTTTGAGATGAGATGCGGGAGGGGCTGGAGAGCTAGCAGGTCCGTATATAGGAAGTGGCGTATTTTACCTGCAGGGTGTTTCCATTTCTGCTCCGTCTGCTGGGTTAGATATTATACACTGTAATTCAGCCGGGGGAATAATTGACCTGTCAGCGGGTTCACGCCACCAGTCCCGTCACTCAGCAGCAGCAGCCCTGTTCCTGCAGATTGATACAGCCCGGTTCCCCCTCAGAGGGCTCGTAACCTTACAGACATTTTACACTCAGACATAAAGATGAGGAGCTGCTGGAGAGCTGCTGCTTTTCCCCTCGGCTGCTCAAACTCAGCATCAACACACTGAAACTGAAGCTTTGCCTCCATCAAGGCTCGATCAGCTGAATTGATGGAGGCGATTCAAGAGGTATATATCCATATTCTCCTTTTCCTTAATCTTGCCTTTATCTCCTGTCCCAGTGGTGGATGTTCATATTAAACATGACTACAGATACTAATAATGAGGTCATAGTATGTACAGTAATGCTTTCCTGCACACTGCTCTAAACACTCAGGTTGACACAGTTTTTTCTGCTGTTGGATCTTTATATCTGAATGAGGGGATCTCCTAATATGGTCATTTTAGGCACAGGAGCTCCACCAACATGATGTGCAAATCTTTTGCAGCCAGTCACAGCATTAAAGGTTTAAATGAGGTGGAGCTAGAACGGCTTGTTTCACATTGAAGCTGTGTTAGCTCCTCCCCTTACATCCTCCTTCTGACTGGCTGCCCCTTACTTTTGAGCAGCCTGTAACTGGAAATACGGAGAAAAACGGTCAGGTGAATGATTTCGCTGTCATGATGAGGATTAAAGATGAGTCTGAGTTAGAAAATACTAAATTTCCTCCTGTGATATCAAAATGTTAGAAATGCATCTCGAAACATTCGGCTCCACTTATAAAACACGAAGAAGCAGCTGATTCAGAGAAATCTGTGGTTTACGGAGCGCCCCTGAATGCACCATTCCTCCCACTCAGACACAGCTCTTACACTCCTGCACATCAGTAGTTTAATAAAGCATTCAAGGGATCTTATTAACTCGCAGGTACAGGTAAATGACGAGCACAAATCAGGAAAGGCCAGGTGTAACGGCTGCCTGTGATTGGTGTGGGAGCTGCTGCAAGATTCTCTGTTTGAAGTTTATTTTTGGTCACATGATTTAAAACTTTTTGTTCATCTGTAGTTCAGTTTCTGAATATAAATGTGAATAAAATAAAAAATTTAATTCAAAATAAATTCAAAATAAATGCTAAAAAAATGTCATAACATGCTGAATAAGAAGTAAAAAAACCAAACTAGAACATAATCTGAATAGAATGCTAACCACAAAATTAAATAAAATACAGTGAAACATCTTGTTAAAATAACTTAATTATAAGTAATTAAAATGTTAAAATATATATTTATATACATTTTTACGTTTTTTGTGCTGAAATCGTGTTTTTCCAGCTTTGTTTTCCATGGATGTTATCTCTTGTCCAACACAGCAGGAACAAATATTTGACAAACAATGACAGTGACCCAATAATCCTTCAGCCTGGCATGCTGACGTGCTGTACGCTTCAGAAAGGATCGTCCACGCATGACTGCAGCTCGCCGTGACGCCGTCGCCGCAGATCTGTGAGCAGCGATAACACGCAGGAGGATTAAAAGCGGGCGACTCTTCGTCCTTGTTCGCAGTTCGTCTTTGAAGCTGAACCTGTCAGCTGGTGGAGAGACACGACGGTCTGTCAGGACGAGGAGGGGGTCCACACACACACACACACACACACACACACTTACCATAATCAGCAGGTGAGTACAGTAAGGGACAAACTGTTGGAAAGTGACTGTGTCCTCCCTGTCAGCTTGAAGCAGCTGCTGGAGGAACAAACCTGCAGCATTAGAGCTTCACACTAACCCTAAGCCATTTGTAAAGGCAGAGTTTATCCACTTAAAGGTCTCAGACACAGAAGAACACAAAACATCCTTAAAACTAATACTGTACGTGTTTGAAGTCGTTGCCAAAACGGTGACGCTTGGCTTCGAGCATGTCCAAAACTGCTGCTCTGTGGGGTGTCTGCAGTCTGTGGGGGTCAGTATCCAAGTATCCAAGTCAGGAAAAGTGTCCAAGGAACAGGGGTGAACCAGCGACAGGTTCGTGGACAGCCAAGGGTCACCGATGCAGATGGGGAGCAAAGGCTGGCCCGTGTGGTCCGACCCAGCAGACAAGCAGCTGTAGCTCAAATTAGTATTTATAACAGGGGGGGCAAACATACGACCAGAATCAGCCTGCCAGAGACTCCAATCCGGCCTACTGCATGGCTTTAGGAAGAAATTTGGACTGTTTTTCATCTTTTGCTACACTCATACTACAACAAAGTACGTGTTAACCTCTTCGACATGTCAATGGCTGTGAACAAAGAGAAACTTGTAAATAACTCATGAAAGAATAAAGTTACGTTGAAACCAAGCACACCATTGTTTTTCTTGTGACATTACCAATAAGCTTGATGTGTCACATGGCCCTCTTCCCATTGAAAAAACAAAAGTTGTATCCAAGATGGCCGACTTCTAAATGGCCACCATGGTCACCACCCATCTTGAGGAGTTTGCCCCCTCACATATACTAATGTGCCACAAACAGGACTGTAATATCACCAACCATTCCCATTTTATTACGGTGTATCCATATAAATGGCCCACCTTGTAATTAGCAACATTTGAACTAAAGTAGAAAAAGAAATAGGACAATTCTTTCATTCCCAGAAAACATCTGGGCAACGAGCTACTAGAACTGGTTCTGCGATTTTACACATTTACTTCTTACAGCTTAATCCCAAAGAGTGGTGCTGCCATATTTCTTTCACTGCTGCAGCAGCTTTTTCTTATTGTGCAGAAAAAACAAGATGCTCGTGAAAACTGCACTTCTTCTTCTTGTCTGTGACCACATCTCTGGGATTAAATGTGCAGCTAAACTTCATTTGCACTGACAGAAGTCAGTTTCACTAGTCGCGCTTTGAGGCGACAGTTGTGATTTAGCACTATATAAATAAAATTGAATTTAATTAAACTGCACAGTAAAGATCAAAATAGGCCTATAGTGTTACCCAGAGGTATAAAATAAAGTATTTAAAAATGAAAAGAAATCTATGATATTTATGACTTAACCACCAACTCCCCAACCGTCAAAAAATGAACATTTTTGCCTTTAAAAGTAGAAAAATTCATTTTGTGTGTATGGATATAAATCAGTGCAAAAATGGAAAGTCTTTTAACATGGGAATCTATGGGATTGACTTTTTGGAGCCAGCCTTAGTAGACATTAAAAGAAACTGCAGGTATCTGCCCTTCTTCCTGTTAGATGGGAGTTCTTCCTCCCCACCATTTCCATGTGCTTTCTCTGCTTATTAAATGGTAAATGGTCTGTATTTGTATAGCACTTTACTTGGTCCTAAGGACCCCAAAGCGCTTTACACTATACACAATCATCCACCCATTCACACACTGGTGATGGCAAGCTACAATGTAGGCACAGCCACCCTGGGGCGCACTGACAGAGGCGAGGCTGCCGGACACTGGCGCCAACAGGCCCTCTGACCACCACCAGTAGGCAACGGGTGAAGAGTCTTGCCCAAGGACACAACGACCGAGACTGTCGGAGCCGGGGCTCGAACCGTCAACCTTCCGATTACAAGATGAACGCCCAACTCTTGAGCCACGATCGCCCCAGAGTGAAAAGCAGCTTCTCAACAAAAAAAAACGTGACCATCTTTCTTGATGATTTTTGTGTTAATTATCAATTTAGTCAAGACAGCACATGTTAAATCTTCTTAACAAACAGGTGAAAATGTTGAAATTTCTGTTTGCTCCTCTGTGGGCTTTACTAATATTCTCTTCTCTCTCTTTAAAGGCAGGCAGAGTAGCTCAGAGTGTCTTCGTGTGAGCTGAAGAGCTCTGCGTTTCCTCTTAGCCGATTATGTAACCCCACCCTGCTGGCTGACTCGCAGTCAGAGTAATGGAGGGCCGAGCTAATCGATGCTCAGACCGTGTGATTTATAGCGTTTGCTGAAATCAGCAGTACGAGCTGCTTGAGAGCGGCGAGGGGATTCTCTCTCCGGCATCCCTCCCTCACACTGTACCGCTCACTGCTCGTAATTGGATCTCTGTATGAGGCTTCCAAGAAGTTCTCATCTGGGCTTTACCCACAATGCACAGTTCTCTCCTCATAACCTAGATTACTAATGGAGACAAATGTTGCAGATCCTGGGAGAGTTCTCTAATTGGAGGAGTAGGAGAGGAAACAGAAGAGCGAAGAGACAGAAAGCGTTTTAACAGGATCTCGACTGCGAATCTTGTAAATCCACAAGTGAGTAAAACCAGAGAGTAGAGGTTACTCTTCTTTTAAAGTCCTGTGGTACTTCAAAAGCAGGCGTGGCTCTACGGCTCTTTAACATTTTCTTTCCTTTGAAAACGCAAGAATTGATTTAAACTTTCCACTGTGCTGTGGTAGAAAAATCTGAGACTAGATTTGTCAGCATTGATGCTTACAGCACGTTTCATCTGCTTGTTAAGAGATGAAGTAACGACTATTTTTACTGGGCCGAACCTCTGCTGCATGGGCGCGAGTCCTAAAACGCTGTTCAGCTGTAATTCTTCCCACATACAGCTTCTTTGATTAGTGCTCTTAGTTCTCGCAGTTGAACTTGTTATTTGGCCTAATCATATTTCTAATAGTGTCATTCCCCACCATGGGCAACTAATAACCAAACCCAAAGCAATCTGCTACAAAACCAGGCATTATTGTCATCGATATCTCAATGTCAGCCGGCACTCCAGAAGTCTAAGTCCAGTCCTGCTTTGTACAGATTAGAAATATTCCCCAGGCCAGTCCAATTCTTCTAAATAATATAAGTGAACACCTTATCCACACAGTCATTTCCTCCAGATTAGATTACTGCAACTCGTGAGACGATTCGCAAACACTCAAACACTCCAAGAATTACACTGGCTTCCCGTTCACAACAGAATCCAATTTAAGCGTTCGCTGATTACTTTTAAATCACTACATGGTGTGGCTCCAACTCCTAACACCTTACATGGCCTCCAGACCCCTCAGAGTGGAGGATCAGTAGGTAGTGATGTGCGGATCGTTCCTGAAATATCGATTCCTCCGATACCAATCATTTATGTTCTAGAATCGATTCTCACATTAAAATATCGATATTTTAGTAATTTAGGGTAAATTTGTAGTTTATCATTAACAGGAACACAGTGGAAAGAAACTATAACATTCGGATTGTCTACATTCAAAGGAACTACTTCCTCTTCCGCCTTTCATAGTCATGTGCGAAATACAGCTGTATAAATGTCTCGCAGCCCCACCCACAACAATGGCTGAGCGTAATCTGAGTCATATGTGGACGTATTTTACCTCCACAAACAGCTGAGACGTGGTTTGCGATACATGTGGCAAAAAAAGTGCTCCAAAAGTTAGGTGCTGTGGCCATACTAGGGAGGCATTCAAAAGGGCTGTTGGGGGGGGGCAAATACATTTTACAGTGTTTATTTATCGGATAAAATACGTTAAATGTCACCGTTATTATTGGCCGGCCCGGAAACAGCGGGGATGTCCAAATTCAGAGCCTGCTTCCACCTGAGGACCCGGCCTTTGCGGTCTAAAGAAAGCCGGGTAGTACGTCACAAGCTCCCTCGATGGAGTGAAATGCTGCTGTCTGCTCCTTGCTATCTAAAATATAACCGGGCACTGACGTAAACTCTCGACCGTCTCACACTTCTGTTTAATCATTTTCTGTTTGACGTTTATTCAGCTGTGTGAAAACCCCGGAGGAACCCTCCTGAGGGATTAATTAAGTTAAATTTAATTTAATCTAATCTAATAACTTTAATCTCAGCCAAACTGATTTGCTCACGAACAAATAAAACACTGAAAAAGCCAAACAATAACATTTTTAAGTTATCAAAGTGACTTATATATCATGTTTAACCCGAGTAGTTAAAGGCCGCGGGGGTTTGAAGATGATGTGTCGGCTCAGATATTTGAAATTTACACAGCTACATTCTCACCTGAAAATATGTTAAAAGTTTTTTTGCGACCCAGAAAGAGAAATAAGAGTAATATTAAAACTAGGTCGCTGCCGCCATTGTTGGAAACTGGAATTGGCTGGGCCGCGCTATGAATTCTGCGATATGGTTTTTCAATTTTGTTGTTTGGAGAAATTCGGGAGAATGGTGGCTCCGGGAGATTTTCGGGAGGGGCACTGAAATTCGGTATTCTACCGGAAAAATCGGGAGGGCTGGCATATATGGTTGTGGCAACATCACTAACCTTGTCAAACACCTCAGAGTAAATCATATCACAGAATATGACGAGCGTATGTTGAGACGAACTGAAGAGGAGGAGAGGGACAGGTGCTGCTAGGGCGAGACAGACGTCTCTCACGGAGTCCTTTAGTGCTGCAGGCAGGCAAGGTGTACAAATAGTGCACAACTTCAGTTTTTTTATTTCTATATGATGAACTCTGCATTATTAAGTGATAAGAGCAAGTAATCTGATGTCCTGTAATCATTATGATGCTATAATTTGAGATACAATAAATAAAATAAGTTTTTGTACAAAGTATCGGTATCGGATCTGTATTGTCGATACCACCCTGAATATTACTTGGTATCAGATCGGAAAGAAAATCAGTGGTATCGCACATCACTATCAGTAGGACAGGCTGTATAGGCTGGTTTGCATTTCCTCTTTTATGTGTTTTGGAATTTTCTAATTCTGTTTTATTTTGTTTGGGGTTTTTTTTTACATTTTAAGTAAAGAAAGAAAATGCCCTGCACACAATTACACCAGTGCCTAAACTTTGTTTTCAAAGTGTTTTTCTCATTTCTCCCTTCATAACAGCTGTATGGGGAGTCTCTGAACTGGACCTCTGGAGTTGTGTTGTTGGAGACTTTTGGAGCATTTTTTAATATATTTATCTGACCAGTAATATTGCTTCTTTGAAGTTAATTGTACTAAGAGGCCATCTGTTATTAACTGTTCTTTACCTTGTGTTAATTTTACAAAGTTTCTTTTAAAAAAGCATAGTTTGGAATCATGTTGCTTTATTTAATTTCAGCTCAGTTTCTTTTATAAATAGCAATAATATTTTAAAAAAATTTTAGTCAGGCTTTAGAGACACTAAAGAACAAATAAAGATCTAACAAGTCTCCAATAATATATTTTTAACAGCCAAGCTCAGATTTGATAGCATTCCCATTTTAACTATGGTGTTCCTCAAGGCTCTATCACGGGCCCACTATTGTTTTCAATATGCATGCTTCCATTCAGCCAGGTCTTTCATAATGACATAATTGATCATAACTGTTAGATTTCCCTCTGCAATCCAACCCCTTTAGCCTTTATAAAGTTTTTGCAAGCCTACTTTAATATATTTTAAATAGCCTCTAAGCTCGTTGTTTTAAAGTGTTAAACAAGAAACACCCAACGAGCTGCATTCTGAGGAAGGAAACGCCTTGCCGGAAAATCACATGATAAAAAGAGCACTTACATTTTTGTACATTCAAACTCAAAATGTGCTCAACTATACTTCCTCTGAAACTGTTCATCTCAGCACAATAACACATTAAACTGTCCTCACCTCTGTGAAATCTCGCAAATCTGCATCAGTTATAAAGAAGCCCTGCAGCAAAGTGTCAGGCAGCAGCTTCATCAAACCACCACAGAACAGACTCATATAAATGGACCACATCAAGACACACACACACACACACACACACACTCATGCAACACTCTGCTGTAACACAGTGCAGATTTGTGCACAGACAACAAACTCTGGGTGTTAGAAGTTGACTGAATCCATTTAAATAACCGAAGCATTAAATAACAACGCATATTAAAGAGAGATAGAAGGAAGCTGCTGCACTGTTCACCAATTATTACAGCACAGTTTATTGCCACAGATGTTAGAAAAAAAGACTCAACAGCAGGCCAGCGCTGACACTGTGCAGACTGCAGATCTGCAAGTCAGCTGCTGCTTTGTAGACACAAAATGAACAGCAGCACTTAGTGACATTATTACAGCAGATTTTCTATCAGTGATTTTCACACTTTTCATACATAAAGAGACATCTTGGACTGCAATATCTGCATGTTTTGATTATTAAAAGTTTGGTTATATTGACTCGTTCAAGGGTGCTTTGATACATTTCAACCATCAAATGACACACATTGTCATATGTAGTGAAAAAAAAGTATCATATTCTAGATTCACCAAAATGGACCTGCTTCTCGTTATTTCCTGTCATCCAGTGGTGGATGTTCATGTTAAACATGAACCCGATTATAAGGCGCACTGTCGATGAACTATGTAGTTGATGCCTGTGTGCAGACCTTTGAATCCATCCAAAGGGCAACTCAACAGTGAGCAACACTACCGGGTTTTTTTTTCAGACCATAAGGTGCATTAAGTGAAACAAAACAGTTAGATAAGTCAAACTCAACTCATTCTTCTTGCTACTTCCACTTCCGTACCATTGATTCATTAATGTTGAATTCTCTCGCAGCTGCTCTATTCCCATGTTGTCGCAGTATATTAGTGACTAACCTCGTATTGTGGATGGATTATCTCAGTTATTCTCCTGACTGAAGTTTGGTCCGTTTACAGCATCCTGCCATGCGATTGCATTTGTCCCTAACCATCGGGAACCCTCACGTTAACTTTTATTGAGTGGAAAAAAGTTACCATTCATCCTCCAGCTTCACTGTTCATGTTATGCTAACATAGCTGTGTCACTAGCGATCACGTAGCACATCATTATATACCAGCTAGCCCAACTTCAGTAACCCTACAAACGTCACTGCTGTTTAATTTCATTTATGTCTTCATTTATGTTGGAAGTGATAGCAGAGCAGTACGTTTCATTTTTTTCAGAAATCTCTCAGTCAGAATTTGGGACCTGAAGCAGACCCAGGTTAAGTTGTACCAAAACATTTTTTGACAGACTTTTGAGTGCCGTGTACCACATAAAATCAGTTTGAGGTCAGTAACCACAACCGGAATTCATACATAAGGCGCATCAATATAAGCTGCACTGACGATTTTTGAAAATGAAAATGATTTTAAGTGCGCTTTATAGTAGAGACGATGGGGTTTATGGGGACTCACTCAGGCTAAGAAAATTTCAGGAGCCTTCAAAGTAATGAATCATAAAAAATGTACACAACCTATTTTGCTTTCCCCTTGCTAGATGAATCTGATGCTCTTATGTGTTAGTTTAATTGTACACTTTAAAAAAAATTTAAGAAAATTTATCAAAAAAAGAAGAATTGATTACCAAAATGGATGTGCATGTAAGAAGTATAAAACAAAAAAAATAAAATAAAACTTTGACCATATCGGTTAAAATGCTAAACAGTGTACACCAGGTCCTCATCAGTACTGAGACGGTAATATGAATATTTACATCGGTTAAGATTATTGACACACAGCAGAGGTGACCCTGTGTAATCACATTACCATTTCAACATTAATGTTATGAAATAAAAATAAAGAAATAATGACAACCTTGAATTTATATCAGTCCAAACAGTGCAGTATCATCAGCAATCATTCAAGAGTTGTTTATTCAAATCTAAATATATTAAAGCATCAAACTAACAGGTTCATTAGCTTTCTCTTTGCAGTAGTTTTTAGAAGCGAGCGCCCTCTCATGGATTGGTCAGTTTTATTTATTCCTTCTACTCTCAAAGTTAAAACTTTAATTTGATTAAAATGTATGCTAGTAGGCATATACATATTAAGTGCTTTTTAGTACCACTGTAATGTAACTTTTCTAACTCACTTAATTCTGGAAAGATTTCTACTGGCATGGTGTATAAAGAATGTAATTTCTTTTTACGGTGACTGTATATGGCTTAAACTTTCCATTAAAATCTAAAGGACATGATGTTTATGCTCCAAGTGTCTTGGTACAGTTAGCAACATTAGCTAACATTAGCTTAGAAATGGAATCCAATAATCACTAACGTCTTTAAACAACTGGCTCCTAGCAGAGCTTACATATATAAGGACAAAGATAGGTTAGATAAGTTTAGTGAGCGAGCAAGCTAAGGTTAACTAGCTAGCTCGTACACTGCATATTAAGAAATTTGTTTTTGTTTGCAGGTTACCTAACATTAGCCACAAAAAAAGAAAAAATTGTATTATCTAATGAAGGCCATCTCGCTAAATAGGAATTTGACCATCAGTTGAGTTATAATCTGCACAGCATCTGATTTATGGTGGGACTGTTTAGTTTTCAGGACAAATCCCCAGCAGGAAAATTGCTATTGGCTGTCCTAAAAGTTGCTAGAAGTCGCTAAAGACATCATGGTCTAATTTGCATAATTGGTCATGCTTACGTAATTGTAATCAACGCTGTAGGAGAGAGGAATAACATCATGGAAGAGACATAAAGTCAGTAAAAAAAAAAACCTAAATGCATTTATAATATATTTAGAACTACAAATTAAATTTCTTTTAGCAATTTTTTTTAATGTCCCATTCCAACCCTCCTCCTTTATCTGGCAAAAGTGACCCAAAATAGGTACTCCGGCGGAGTTACTTTGTGTGTGTGTCTGTGTTTAAGTAGTTTTAAGCCTTGTGATCCACAAAAAGTAACAGTAAAAGAAAAACATTTTTAACAATAACGTTGTTAACAAACTACATTAACAATCGAAATGGACAAAAAAAAGACAAACAGCTGATGTGGCAAAAAGCTGCAAAACATTATCAGGCAGCTGGTGTTCATAGCAAGCCTCACCAGGTAGCTTCAGTCCATATCGGAAGTACAAGATGCAGAGTTAAGGCTCTGCAAGGACATCCAATTTCTAAGTTTTCAATGATTGGAATTATGTATTTTAGTGCACTGATTTATTTTAGACAAAGAAAGATGTACATTTACCACTGCTTCTGCACTGCGTTACAGTCAGGGTGCGAGCAGCGCAGCTCATGCGCGATTCATTTGCAGTTTGGACACGTGGGGGGGGGGGGGGGCATCTCCTGCTCTGACAGCAGCTAGGGGTGACTGCTGCGTGAGCAGTGTTGCCAACTTAGCGACTTTGTCGCTATATTTAGCGAGTTTACAGACCCCCTAGCGACTTTTTTTCTAAAAAAAAAGTCGCTAAAAAAAAGACGTGAAAGCGCATATCGCTTTTACTCTCAACAAGCAGCGGGTGCTGTAATGCAGTCAGTTCTTCTTTTACTCTTATGCTGTTTTGTGGATCAGGTTTAAAACTACTTATAAACACACACACACACACAAAGTAACTCCACCAGAGTGCTTATTTCGGGTCGCTTTTGCCGGTCCAAGCCCGGGTAAAGGAGCAGGGTTGGAATTGTGACATTAAAAAAACAATAATTGCTAAAAGAAATTTAATTTGTAGTTCTAAATAAACTCTAAATGCATTTAGGACGTTTTTTGCTCACTTTATGTCTCTTCCACGATGTTATTTCTCTCTCCAGCAGCGTAGGTTACAATTACATTAGCATGACCAATTATGCAAATTAGGTGATGACGTCATTTAGCGACTTTTAGGACAACCAATAGCGATTTTCCTTACTGAGGAGTTGGCAACACTGTGCGTGAGGACTATCCACTGCATGTGAGCGCTACTTGTTGAGAGTAAGAGCGATACGTGCTTTCACGTCAAAAAGTCATCATAAGTCTCCAGTAATGCCAGCAAAAGTCATCAGATTTGTCGCTAGTCGCTTTTTAGAAAAAAAGTCGCTAAGGAGGTCTGAAAACTTGCTAAATATAGTGACAACGTCACTAAGTTGGCAACACTGCAAATCCCACCCTGAGCTGGCTAATGCTAGCTGATGCTAGCTTTCCCTGCTAATGGTCACCTCAACCTGAATTTTCTGCCATTAGCTCAACCTAGCATTCAGCACAGAGCATACCGCTAATGTGAAGCATTCATAACAAAGATGAGTTTTGCCTCTTCGTATGGAAAAATGCTATCTTGAAGGAGTAAACTCGGCTAAATCATCCAAAGTCTGGGGACTGACCATTCTAAACTCATCGTCAGTTTTGTGTAATGTAGCTAACTTATCGTTAGCTGGCTAACCATCTCGCATGGTAGCATTATTATGATGAAAATCCTCTCAGTACAACATTGTACTGTCAACCTAAATTTCACTGAATTAAATCTGGATCATTCGTGAACCCTCAGTTGTTATTGAAGCAGTGTTAAACTCATGAGTAGCCATCAACAGGATTTCAGGTAGTTAAAGTACTCACTTAAAACAGCAAATTAGCAATAACACTTTAAAATATTGTACTTCTCAATATCGTCAACAGCAAGGGTAATTGGCATAATAATGTTAAATAAATCTATCTAACTTTGCTATTAAACAACAGAATCTAATATGTAAATAACAACGGACAAGCCCAGCTAAATACACAAGTTTATTTCATTTCTAGATCGTAGCTGAGAACTGCCTCTATGTGAAGGAGACCTCCCATTCTGCCAGTGACTCCATCTGTTGAATCAATCCATGTACAAAGCAAAGCTAAACCTAAACTAAAAGTAACTGTATATGTATATAAGGAGAATATTACTATTATATCCATATCATTATATTATTCATATATTTTATTTACTAATTCAATTACTCGGAACATGCACTCTGTGTAAATAATGTTAGTTTGTAAGAAAAACATGAACTCTTTGTTAAAGTATATGTTGTGTAATATCCCTATTTACAGTTGTGCTATTCAAAGATATGCATGTCTGTGTACTCAATGTGCCATGAAGAAGATTATATTTAGTGGTCAATCTACTGTGTTACATTCCCTGCTCATTGTTTATTCATGAAATATAACAGCAACATTTGAAGACAGTACACAGAACAGTTTTTGTGAAGCAAATCAGAGATAGACAAATACAAAAAATAGACAAAAACTCTGTAACAGCAGTTAATATTAAAATGCTTCATGCAAAATTAAAAGGAACAGAGTAAGTCAACAAAAGAGGATATGATAAGACCAATATTTGACAGAGGACGCATAGAATTCAAAATTTTTCCATATTAAATGGCGATTAATGTGCATCTGTAACATTTACATCAGCATTAAATATTGGTCTGTACCCAGAAACCAACAATGTCATCAGTTCATTCAAGAACCTCCAGTAGTGACCTTTTATATCTCTTCAACAGGAAAAGGTAGATTTATAATTTGCTTTACTGCAATATCATATTTGTTCATTTGTTCAAATTGGTTGAATCAGTGGATAAAATAAATAAGTAATGTGTAAAATACTGTAACATATCAAAACATTTGCATTTGAATAGTTTGATTAGCTAATTGTAATCTCTTTACAGCAGATTGATGAGACAACAGCAGAGCATAAACGTGAGCAGATACAGGAGACACAGTGTAAAAGGAGCCATCACGGAACAACAGAAAGGCTCTGAGACCAGGGCTGGTGAAGTGAACACTGTCATCATGTCCACATGCAATCAGTTTGTCTTTTAAATGATTTTCTGAGTTCACGCTGAGCCTCTTTTTAACTTAATTCCTATTAATTATTCTCTTCTCTGTTGTCTGGCTTCTTTACCTCCTGCGTGTTATCTTTCCTTGGATACCTGCCATGTGTGCATGTTTCCATTGTATACATTATCTTTCTGCTAACAGTAATTTCCCTTTGGAATAATATAAAAGTTAATCTTAACTGGAAGCACATGATCAACGTGGGGACGGCCTCGGTGTAGCGACGCAGAAAGGTTTCCACGATTAAAGTCAGACAGTCAGAGCATTTCCGGCCCCCGGGCAAATTCATCTGCTAAACTCTTCTCGCTGATCACAATTAAGAGATGAGAAACTTCTGAAGACCTCTTCTACCTTCACTCATATCTCCCCTCCACCCGTCCCCCCTCGTCATCCCTCGCTCATCCCTTCCTCCTACCTCTGTGATGCCCTCCTATCTGTGTTTGCAGTCACACTGGGATAATTGCACACCTATAATGGAGAAATTAGTCGGCCCTGAAATGAGCTTGTCTCCCTCTCTTTCTCTCTCTGCTCTGAGAGGTCGAACGCTGCCGCTCGCCTCGCTCTGCCACATCAAACCCTGACGAGCTGCAGGAGGAGGAGGAGGGATCACCGCTGCGAGGCATCCTCCACAAATCAGCTTTCACTCTGCAGCTTCCTGTCTTCCTCTTCCCTCTGCTGCTCCTGCTTCTTATTATAATATCACTTTAATGTCGCACTGCAGGTGTTTTATGACTATAAAGAAAAAAATTAAATGGAATAAAAAGCGATGCAGCGGCTGTCAGCTGAAGAAAGTGGCCTGTCCACGTTTCTTCATTAGTCCCTGGAAATGTCTTTATCAAACGTATTGATCTAGTTTTCTGGTCCTGAGATATGATCGTAGCTTTAAGAAGTGATTTTAAAAGTTTGAATCCTTCAGGAATTTTTCATATTATCTTTATAATGATGACGGCTACATGCATAAAATGTACGGTGGCTTATAAAGTACTGCTATTGTACCGTGGACAGTGTTTTTGAACCTGTAGTGAAAATTTGGACTAATACTGAAATTGTTAAAAGAATCATCTATATATGAAAATATGATTTCTCTTTTTTTTAAATAAACAGCCACTAAAGCTACAAATATACAAGAAAAAAAAGCCAAAACGCTTGAATATTCAGAAGCTAAAGAGCATTAAAATCACATTTACTCCGATATGAATACTGGGGGGGAAAAAACACGACCTCCGACCTGAAAAACAATCACGGTCACGTGTCAAAGTTTAAGCCCAGGGGCCACATCATGCCCTTTTCAGTTTTTAATCCTTAATTACTTCAGACTAGGCGCAAGCATTTTCCAGAGCTAGTTGAGCCTGATGAAAAATGACCTGGGATTCAAAATCTAAATATATATTCAGTTTACAAACACACCTATCTATTTTGTATTCACAAACTTCACTGAAAATAATTATTGTGCACACAATTGTCAAATGCTTTCCTCTGATTTCTTTGGAGTTGAAAACAAGTTTTACTTTTCTCACTTGTTCGTCTCATTTCCACCTCCATATTTTTATTCTAGGACTGTATAAGAGCAGCTTTGCATGATTCACAGTTCAAGATAAACCAGATGTTTTTGATACAATGATGAAGCATGGAGTTCAGTGTATTTTGAAAAATACTGACTCTGATCTGGAAATAAATAACCTCTTCTCCTGGCTGACACAGAATGCCCTTGGTATTCTTAATATGCTCTACATTTTCCTGCTCCATATTTTATTCTTCAGTTATATATGTCATTACAGCATGGTACACGGGTGCTTTTTATAATTGTATGACATCTAGAGGCGACTGCTGCGGTCTCCTAGTGACCAAATCAATGCCAAGGAAGGTTTTTGCAGGTTGCATAGACACTTTTCAACTACAACAAGTGGTTTGCAGATGTTCAGGACCAGTTTCACCTAACTGGCAACAAAAACTCAGCAACCAGTCAAGGGATACATAATTTTTATCATTTTACCCACTTGACCTCACTGTCACACGTCCAAAGTGGCAGACAGCCTAATGTCACACAATTAGTAGTCAAAGGCTGTGTCCAAATTCAGGGGCTGCATCCTCCTGAGGCCGCATGTGTCGGATGATTACGACACAGTGATGCAACGAAGGCTGTCCAAATTCATATTGGACTCCTCCAAATGCGGCCGACAAATGCGTCCTCCTTTTCCCCAGATTTGAAGGATGGGTCGGGTGTATCCTTCGCGGTCCACCATATCCCAGAATTCATAGCATGGCCCAGCCAATTCCAAGGCGGCAGCTACTTAGTTTTAATATTACTCTTATTACTCTTTCTGGGTCACAAAATAAACTTTTAACATATTTTCAGGCGAAAATGTAGCTGTGTAAACCTCAAATATCTGCTTGGTTTATCAAGACATCGCATATTTGCAAAAATACTCAGAGGTTTTCCTTGACATTTGTTACTCACCAGCTCGATAGCTAACCGGAAGGTCGAGGCTCACTAGAGCCGGCGAGAACACTGGACTCCCGACACATTGTTTTCAGACCCCCCGCCGTCTTTGGCTACTCAGGTTAAACATGATATATAAGCAGTGTTGGAAAGGTTACTTTTAAAATGTATTCCATTACAGAATACAGAATACATGCCCCAAAATGTATTCTGTAACGTATTCCGTTACGTTACTCAATGAGAGTAACGTATTCTGAATACTTTGGATTACTTAATATATTATCATGCTGTTTACAACTACATGAATGTACTATTGCTGTGATTTATTACTGTTACTGAAGGTCCGCGGCTCCGAACCGTAGTAAAGGGACCTCTGGCTAATACAGTGGGTTCTGTGTCGGGCTCGTAGCTGAAAACTAGCTTTACTTTGTTGTCTGGGTCAACTCTGCCAGCGAGAGACAGAGAGAGGCGTTGAAAGGCTGCTCCAACGGAACTTATTGTTTTTGGAGGAAAACACGAACACGGTGTACAGTCAAGTCTTAATAGCTTACTTACAACTGGGCTCGTCAGGCACTCTTCTTGGCTGCAGTGGTTATTATTATATTTACATGCTTCCAGCTCCCGTTTTTGCTCGATGACAGCTCGTACTTTTCCTTTTTCTCCCTCCCTCGCTCACAGACACATAACGAGTATGACAGTCCATTCTCCCTGCAGCACGGACTACACTGCCCATCAGGCTACATTCTTTAGAGCTATACCTGTAGCATTCTGCCTATTAGCTTAGCACAACAACAACAAAAAGGGCTCTCTCACCCAGGAAACACGCAGAGAGAGAGAGTCACCCTGTAACCATGGCAACCGTAACGCTGCTGCCTGGAACAACAGAACGTAGCTGTCAAACAAAACCCAAACAGGCCTGACCCACCACAATATGAAACACGGAGGTACCTCCATGTAATCCATTTATTTCAACAAAGTAACTGTATTCTAAATACCACCTTTTTAAACGGTAACTGTAACGGAATACAGTTACTCATATTTTGTATTTTAAATACGTAACGGCGGTACATGTATTCCGTTACTCCCCAACACTGTATATAAGTCACCTAGATAACTTCAAAATGTTATTGTCTGTTTTTTTGTTTTTGTTTTTTTTGGCGTTTAATTTGTTCGTGAGTAAATCAGTTTGGCTAAGATTACAGCTGAATAAATGTCAAACTGATTAAACAGAAGTGTGAGATGATCGAGAATTTACGCCACTGTCCTGTTAAATTTTAGATAGCAAGGAGCAGACGGCTGAGTTTATTAAACTCCACCGAGACAGCTGCTGACGCAAATCTGAAGGCTAGACTGTCCAATTTCACAGCCGCTCACTTCCGGCCTTCGGAGGACCTGGCCCACGTAGACCGTGAAGGCCGGGTCCTCAGGAGGATGCAGCCTATGAATTTGGACACTCCCAACGTCTCAATACTGGGCCTTAGCTTAAACAAGCTGTTTTAGCTCCTCCCTCATTCCCCCATCAGCTGCCTCTCATGAACATGAAGTTTGAACAGTGTGTGGGTGGGGCTTCTGTGCCTCTGATGACATCACACAAGAGTGTAAAAAACTGTGATGAGCTGAATGTTTAGAGCAGCCTGAGCTTTTAGCTCACAAGCCTTACTGTACATACACTGACCTCACAATATGAGCCTCCACCACTGAAACATCAGATATATGACAGGAAGTAAGAAGAAGCAGAATAGATCATCTTAGTGTAATCACAAAATTCATCAATCGAGATTAAAATTAAAGATTAAGAAAAGGTCATTTTATGGCCTGATATTATAAATTGTGTGAGTGCTGCTTTTCGAGTAATCAAAAAAGAAGAAGAAAAGAATTGATAACTGCAGATTTACATAAAATATTCAAGTATTTTCAAAAAATATCTTGTAAATAAGTTTCAAAAAGCACCTTAATGTGTGTATTTAATTCTGTGTGCATCACCTGCTCTGCCATACAAACACAGCCGGAGTGATAACATGTTATTGGACTGTATGATGCATACACTGTGGCTCAGACCTGCAGATCTCTGGTCACTGAACCATCAGCAAGAAAACAGATAGCGAGCGTTCAGGATGAGGCAGCCGTCGGGATATTTGCTGATTGAGAGCTTTAAACCGACAAAGAAAGTGTAATTGAAAAGGCGAGTTTAGCCCGACAGCCTTTTGTGATATCTTTTTAATTAAGTTTCCCTTTCTAATGTGCGATCGGCGGGAGCGATAGGAGCGGCGGCGACACGCACAAGGTTTTGTTCATTAAAATGTGGATCTTCAAGAATGTGGCGCTACTTAAAATTCATCCAGATGAGAGGGGAAAAAAAGCTGCTGTGGATACACAGCGACTCACACCGAGTCCACTTTACAGGCGCGAATACACAGAGGATAAAGCATACATGTGATCAACGTGCAGAATATTAATATCACACCTGAGTACTAAGCTATCATCACAGGCTCTGCACACCATCTTATATACAAAACCCTTCTTGTAGAAGACTGAGAACTGAGAGATGCTAGAATTTAGTCAAGTCAGTCAGCAGATTTAAAAACACCAACGTGAACTTCAGATACAAAAATGTACTTGTATATTTATTCATGTGTTAAGTCTGATGGCAGTAATCGTTCAGTTACCAACAAATAACAAACTATGAGGCACTGCTCAGACTTAAAAACGGCCCCAATAGTTATGAGGTATCTCCACTAAGTGGAGATATCTCCACTTAGCCACCATGGCGGTGGCTAAGTGGAGATATCTCATATTACTGTCACGTAGTGTATTTTGTATGATTTACTGATGAATTTCAGGAAGTCCAAAGCTTTTATTGATTTTTTAAGCACTACAATGTACAATGACTACAATGTTTCCATACTGTAAGGTTCATTTATGTCTATGTCAGCTGCCATGCAAATGACATCCAAGCATCCCTTCATCCATCCACCCATTTTCAGAGATGTGGGGGGCAGCAGACTACTCCAGCTATCATACTGAGAGAGGCGGGTACACCCCAGAAATGCCCCCAATCTGCCATACCTACTTAATTTGCAAAGATGGTCATTCTTCATAAAACTGTCACCATTTATAGTCTCACTTTAGAAATACACAAGTCACTGTAGTCTTCTCCTAATAGATCAATCACACTAGAGAAAAGTTGGCAGTTGCCTGATGATTGCATTTGATCTTTTCACAATGGGCAACCGATTGCAAGTAGTTAGGCAAGTTACCAAGAAGTTGCGATTTCAGTACCCACGACCTCTGTGCAACCACATTTGGTGTTCTGACTCTGACTGCAGTCGCTCTCAGACAAAGTTTATTTAAAGTCAAGTTAAAAACGGATCGTCAACATGTTACAGCAACAGTGAGCTCAACTTGTTTGTGAGGCATCTCTGTCCGGTAGGTGACTCAACTCAGCTGGTTATAGTCTTATATAAAAGCAAGCCGCTTAGGTCATTTGTCATTAAATCAACATGTTGCAGCAATTACATCTCTACATCACTTTGTGGAGGAATTTATCGTTCTAATCTATGAGCTTCTGGCTGGAGTCTTGATGTAAGCAGTCAATACCAGCCAACTTGACCCCATTCAATCACAGACTGATTAACTCTGTTTTACTGGAAGCTTATTGCCATCTTCATGCAGCAGAGTGAGTCTGAAAACAGCAACTGATGATGAGTTTGAATCTATCCACAGGATGAGAAGCTCAGTGGAGAAACGGGCCATATTTGCTTTGTTATGTATCGTCACCAACTGTGTGCAGTACGATTTATTGATATTTTAACAAAGCCTGTGTACCAGTTGCCAAAGTTACAGCTTTTATATAAATACAGTGTTTCTCAAAAAAAAAAAAAGGTACGTCTATTTCAGCTGCCAAGCAAACATCATTGTGGAGTGATGATTTTCTAGTGCCGGACGAGAGCTGTGAAACAATTTATTTAAAAAAGAAAATGTTCTGAATCTGAATGTATCATTTTTAAGGTGAAAATGAATTTAGAGTAGGTAAAACAAGAGGAAATAAGGAAAAGCAGAAGGGTTTCCTGACAATAAAGCATGCGTTTGAGGGTTATGGATGGGGTTCATCTCCTAATACCGCCATCATTACACTCACTGTTATTGTGGTTCATAAAACTGTGAATTGTAAGCAGATGTAGTGCTTGATTCTTCCTAGCTTTATGATTAGTTACACAACAAGATGCTGCCAGTTAAAAATACCAAAACGTAAAGAGTCTTCGATAGCTTTGAAGAGAGAAGATGGCGTCTGTACGTCCGTAAGAACTCTTTGTCTTCAATCAAACAGAAAAGAAGCGAAGAGAAGACGACGCTCGGCATGAAAAGAAAGCCTCGAGAGGGTTTTGAGCAGAAGCAGAAAGACCTCTCCAGTTTTTCATCATGAGTAAAGTCAGACAGTGAAAGCCCAATCAGAGCTGCAGGGTTACAGAATAAATTCAATGGAAAGAGACTCATCACAAACAACAACTTCTCCTGACAGCGCTGATTGAGAGGCACGAAGACACAAACGAGCAGCTGTTTGGGCTGCGTTCTCCCTCACTTCCTGTTTGTCTTCGCAGCTTGAAGTGTTTCTTTCCTCCAGTTAAGGTCTATTCAGCGTCTCTGGAAACTGGCGTTTTGCCTTTTGTGTCTTGTTGATGACTTTGGAGGCGAGTTAATGAAAGGCGATGCTGAAGGCAGAAAGCGAGGAGAAATAAAGACCAGTGTTGTTTTTTAAAACGCCATTACGGGCGGTGGATTACAGCTGAGGGAGGAGAGAGCCCACAGTGAAAGACGAGCCGGCTGTTTCGCTAAAGTTTTGTGTTTTAAGGCGGAATGAAGCAATGATCTCTTAAGGTTTCCCAGCATGGAAACGCAGGAGTCTCCTGGATCATTTACGCTGTCGTCTGTTTCTTTATGATGATTCACACTAAACGTGAAGTGTGGCAGTCATGTTTGTATAAGCGAATACTAAGGGTGACCAGAAAAAAGTATTTTCTCACACAGAAGAAAGACATAATGGCCTCAGCCCAGTCACTGTTATAGAAACTCTGTCTGGTTTGTAATGACAGCCGACTTATTGTGACTTGAAGACTCGCTTTGAAAAAGAAAAATATCCAGTCCTTGTACCTGTTGGCCTTGAGTGACCGTGAGACCTCCCTCGCTCTTTCCTCCTTGCCTTCTCTGCACTGGAGGTTTGTCTACACCAATTATTTTGCAGGGCATGGCTCACACCCTGATATTTTTCTTTGTAAATGGATTTCCTGTGCACGGGGCCTCATTGTACCTTCAGAATTTGCTTGACTGAACATTTTATAAGTTGAGGAAGAATGAAAATAACTATTGCAACTCAAAGAAAAGAACAGAAAAGCGAAGGCTGAATTCTTTCTGATTGGCCAACAGAGGTGATACTGGTTGTATAGAAGTGTATGAAAAAATGATCCCATTGCTCACTTGATCTCTGGCTTCAGTAAACGCTTTCTTGGTGAGTTTATGGTTTCAGGTCTTATTGAATAAAGCATAATGTTCATTTTGTACATTATGATCCCAGTTAAGCCACAGAGAAGGATAAACATGAGCATCCCTCTCAGTCAGGTCCATCAACAAGCAACAAGATGGAGAAAGTGAAAATTCCTTATTTACCAATGGGTGGTGTCACAGTGGCTACATCCATCCTACAGTCTATGGCACTAGAATGAAAAAGTAAGCTGCTGCCATATTAATTAAAAGTCATGCAAGTCCATCCTATGTAAATTACTATTTATATTAATTTGCATTGTTTACACTCCTGATTTTATTTAAACTCCACGCAAGTGACTCTGCTTTTACCTATATATCAAGATTAGCTGTAGTTACAAAGGTTTTGCCTTTAAAGGTAACCCAAGTAAATTAATCAGATACAAACTACCTTAATCTGCGTGATGGCAGTGTGGAGGGTGGGTGTTTTAATGGTGTCCCACCACCAAGCAGTTTGGATGGAGTTTAAAGCCGGCTTTAGTAAGCCCCCCCTTTCAGACCATACGGTGGCTCAGGTGGTGGCTTCAGAGTTGCTCCTGATTCTGGACTCTGGAGATCAGAGGAAGTTGCCATGCCTGCCTCAGGAGGCAGCATTCATCATAGCACAGCAAGCAGTGGGGTTGTTCCAAGGTTACACTGCCTGCTCCACATTGCTGATTACATAATCCTCCAGCAGGGTCAGGATCAGTTTATTATAGTACTCATTATAGTGATAAAAAAAAACAAAGTGGTCTTTATATATGATATTACTGAAGTCGACACTTGGACAAGAGGTAATAATTACAAACATAAACGAATCAGCCATTGCTGGGCTTTGGATTTACAGACATCATCATATAGATGACAGTTTTAAAACCCATAGCATTTTTTTTAAAAACTAAAATCCCCTGCTCATTTACTCTCTCGCTTCCATTTGAATACACAGTTCACCAAACTTAATGAATAAAATTAAGTATGACACGGATAAGCGGAAGACAATATGGCTGGATGGATGACACATGACAGTAAGTAATTCAATGAAAGACTTGAGAAAACTTTAAGAAATCCTGGTGAACTATTGCTAAAGACCACTTTTAAAAATTGTAATAAAGTCTGTCTCCTTGAAAGCAAAATATAAGAATTGAGGGGTGGCGCAAGACTTTTGCACAGTACTAGTATATGTTTGAGCCTGGCTGTCAGTATTTTATTCAAAAAATGTGACACACATATGAATCGTAACATGACAAAAGTATGCTATGTAGCTAAGGTACAGTTAGCTAGTCATGTACCCTTGTCTTGCTTTTGGCAAAAAAGCAATTATGCTCTTAAATAATGTATTGCTGATTTAAATCAGCTTTTGTTTGAGGGCAGACATAAGTTGGTATCATAAATCATGTTAGCTGGTGAAGTTGTTGAATAAGCCAGGCAGCTAGCATTCCATTCAATGCTAGCAAGCAAGAAAGCTACTACAGCTAGCTAACTTAGCTACAGTGTATGAATAGTTTATAATGTTACCTGATAAAATAAAATGCATATGGTTTGCTTTGGAAAATTTGTTGATTTTTATGCATACAAGCAAGTATCTCCAAAGACAAAGAAAGGTTCCTACATGAATCAAAGGTCTGACTTTTGAGACTAATTTTCATTTAAATCAGGCTTTATTAAAATAAATACTGTTTTTGTCAAAATATACAATATGAAAAACAACAGATGAACTTATATGAAACATTCACATTTATACCCAATTGAAAAAGTCTTATTTTTATTCAGTTTTTTTAGTTGTGACCAGAGATGGGCAGATCCGGTTACTTTTTTCAAGTAATGAGTAAAGTAAAGGATTACTATTGCAAAAAAGTAATTAGATTACTGTTACTTCCCCGTAAGCAGGCTGCGTTACTAAACCGTGATTTTGTTTGTGATAGTGTCTCATGACAATGACGTAATCGCGTGCGACATTCGTGGCAACACACGTGTGTAGATCAACAATGGATAATATATAGAGTACGGGAGAGAGTATGACCACGCAGCATTTAAAGTGTGGAAGTAGTGACCTTACTTTGAGTTTGATTCTGTAAAAAGTGACGAAAACATTACCGTCCGCTGTACACTGCGTGGGAAGAAAACCTCTTTTTACAGCGAAGAAAACCCCTATACTTTCACAACCCCAATGGGAATGTGAAATTCACAGAGAAACCCCCGGATCCCCCCACTGACATGACCGCTGTGACACCGGGCAAACCTCCGCGTGCTTCACTCCTGCTAAACAGGTGAATATAGATTTAAGAATTTTCTGCTGTGTTTTACTTGCATCTATTTGAAAGAGTGAGTGTAAACACAAAAAATTATTTTATTTTATGCTGGAATATGCAGAAAATAGGTTTAAATGTTCAAGTCAAAGACTGTTGCATATCATTTAATTTTTGCTTGATGCAATGTGCCTAAAATTAAAAGATTAAAACTAATAAAACAAGTTTTAAAAAGAGACTTTTTCATTTGATTACATTTTATATGATGGATTATGCAGAAAAAATAGAACTGGGCTGAAAGGTCTATTGCTTTATAATGTATTCAGGTTGTGTATCATGTTTTTAAAAAGTAACTAAGTAACTAATTACTTTTGAAAATAAGTAATCAGTAAGGTAATGGGATTACTTTTTTGGAGATGTATTCAGTAATTAGTTACTAATTACGTTTTTCAAGTAACTTAACCAGCACCAGTTGTGACAGTGTTTTAAACCAGCGGTCCTTAACCTTTTTTGCGCCATGGACCGGTTTATGTCCGACAATATTTTCACAGACCAGCCTTTAAGGTGTCACAGATAAATACAACAAAATAAAACCAGTACCAGTACCAAAAAAAAGAATATTTATTCATAACACCGGGAAAAGACCCAGGGAAACCGAGTTAACGACAAAAAAAAAAAAAAAGATAAAAATCCCGAAAACCATACATTTCACTCCCGAGCCTCAACTCTCACGGCCTGGTACCAAACAACTCGGGGTTGGGGACCGCTGTTTTAAACTATCAACTGAGAATTGTTTTTAGCTAACGCTTGCTTGCATGCTACCACAAACAAACTGTAATATCCAATGTAGCTGCTAGCTGGCTAACCTTAGCTTGTAACATCTCTTTGATTCCTCTTTGAAGACACATCAGTGTTAGTTTGTGTCCTTATATGGTGTTTCTGTTGTGTCAGTTATTTGTTGATGTTAATAATTTCCCTCCATTGGTAATCTAATATTAGCTAGCACTGCTGACTGTTGATGCAGTAGTGAAGAGGGTCACTGAGGCAAAACACTTAGTGGAAAACTATAAAGTTATTAAATCACTCGTTTTAAAGTTGCTTTACAATCCATCCATATTCTACCAATAAAAGGTCATGTTAAAAATGTTTCAAAAGCAGATTTAGCCTCATACAATCGAGTGCAGAGTTAACATTGAACATGTACATGAGTCTAAATCTCCAGTGGAGCTTAATTTTAATTTGAAAAACATGCATGCTCTGTTTGGTGCATTTCACCTGTGTGTGTGTTTGTGTGTCAGATGTGACTGCACTAATGAATTAAACAGCAGGCTCATTGCACACGCAAACACACACTCTCTCAAAACAGCCTCCAACAATGACCACTCACTGAATCCCATTCAGCCTTGATTTAATCAAACTCCACTCGGCCTTTAGTCTTTTGTTCACTGATTTTATTTTTCCTCTCTGCCGTGAGTGGCTGCGGGGATGCACGGGCAGGGAGGGAGAAAAGCTGCGGTCAGATAAACAAACAGGACGAAACCATCTTTTGTTGTAGATTAATGGACGCCGTGCTGTCCAGCGGGGTGTTATTGTGAGGTTTATTTTTTGAATCATTCGGGTTTAATTGCAGATGACAAAAGCAAGGGGATGGGGGTGAATGGAAAATTACAAACATCCTCCATTAAAAGGGAGGGCTTTGCTGAGGAAAGGGCGTTTAAACATAGCATAGACACAGGATGAGTTCAGTTAATGGGAGATTTCATTTGTGTTAACCCAGAGCTGTGATTGAACCTCTGAACCTCAAACTGGGCTTTGGTTCAAATGAAACAAGACCACCCCGCACAATAAAAACCCACAACCCTTTAGAAATGCCATTTCTTCAGTTTATCTACTGTTTACCTTTTTCTCCTGTCCTGTTCAGATCTGTACATTAATATTAATGTTGTTTGGTAATGTCTTTTTCTCACCACAGACTGTATATAAGCATCACCTTTGAAGGACTCCACCTCAGAGAGTATCAAAGATGGACGTGAACTTAAACCTGCATTCTTTTTCAGCTCCACCAGGGGGCGACCCTGTTGACTTTAGGGGTACAGTGTTTCATTTCTGACTATAATCACTGCTCTCGCAGTTTCTGAAGTTTCAAACTCACTAAGCAACCTGAGTGTCCATGGAAAGATTTTGATGGTACCAATCAAAGACAACTTTGTTTCATTGTAGGATGATGGGTAGAGCTGATCATTTACACAACACTGCAAATAAAATGCTTACCATCATTACCATCATTTTACCGTGCTGTAGCTCATAGTAAAGTCTGCTTTGGATTATTGGCTGTTGTGATTTGGCTCTATACAAAGAAAAGTCAAATGGTAAATGGTAAATGGCCTGTATTTGTATAGCGCTTTTACTAGTCCCGCCTAGGGACCCCAAAGCGCTTTACACACCCAGTCATCCACCCATTCACTCTCACATTCACACACTGGTGGAGGCAAGCTACAGTTGTAGCCACAGCTGCCCTGGGGCAGACTGACAGAAGCGAGGCTGCCATATCGCGCCATCGGCCCTTCTGGCCAACACCAGTAGGCGGTAGGTGAAGTGTCTTGCCCAAGGACACAACGACCGAGACTGTCCGAGCCGGGGCTCGAACCGGCAACCTTCCGATTACAAGGCGAACTCCCAACTCTTGAGCCACGATCGCCCGAGGAGATCGTCAAAGGAGAACATCCATTTTCTTCCACTTTTTTCCCGTCTCAGATTGCTGCCCTTCCCTCAGCCTAGTTCTGTCATGGTCTGGGTGAGTTGTGAAGCCCCTGTGTTCCTGGCGTCTCCACCCCTGGGCGGGGTCCCTTTTTTTTCTGACCGGTGGCACCTGTGAGCAATTAGGCTGTGGAGATATAAGACCAGCGCGTGCAACCACTCCTCGCCAGATCGTCAGCCCACCCGTGTTAGTGAAGGTTTTGCAGTCACTGAATGTTGTCATGTTTTTCTAGAATTAATTCTGAGCTCTCTGCTCACAGTTAAACCTCCGGACAACTTGCAATCAGGTTCCCATTTCCTCATTGACTTGGAACGCTGGATTACTCGCAGCCTCTCCGGACACACTCACTTGCCTACCCCCCATGCCCAGCACATTGTGGATGCATTGAATATCTCCTTCATGTCACCCAGACCGTCTTCCCCCTCTATGCTTTGCTTCTGCCTGTAGAAAGTAAGACTGTTTGCAAATGCAACCTACATCTGGGATCTGTGTCCGGAATAGTAACTAACTACTTGTTTCCTTGTTTCACTGACTTGGGTTTCTTGCTTCCTCCTTTTTCCCCGGGTTCCTACTCTGGATATTGCCCAGTGTCGGGTTCCCAGCTATGTCCACGACATCCCCAAAGCTCCCTCATGGACTCCCTCACTGACTATTTAATGCGAACCACGTATTCACTGTAAATGTGTATGTAGAGTGACTCATGTAGTGTCTCTTCCAGTAGGGCAACGTTTATAGTATTCACCTGGAGTGTTTAGTATTGTGCTCAGGGAATCTTAGTTTAACCTTCATTCGCAGTGAGACTAGCTACATTCTGTTTTTGCTGCAGGGTTTCCTTAGCTCATTGAGATGATAATTAATCGGATGATCTTGTGGTGTTTCATTATTTGAAGTCAAATAATGGGCTTCTTGTGGTTCTCTGTATTATTGTAGCGTCTTATGATTTAAGAACCTTGAGGCTTCTGTGGTTGTGATTTGACGCTGTATAAATAAAATTGAATTGAAAGCCTTAATTAAGAATTAGAATTATAAAACAGGTGACTTTTAAAAAAAAAAAAAAAGAAAAGAAAAAACACAGCTGTACAGTTGTCATAAAGGGAGAAATTAGCTGCAGACCAAAACAGTTTTAAGTGGTTTTATTTGTTTTTTGCATCAGGCTGTAAACATGTTTCTGTTTTAGAGTTGGACATTTTAACATGGGAGTCTATGGGGACTGACTCACTCTAGTGGACATCAGAGGAACTGCAGGTTTGGAGGCCACGTCCATCTTTTATGTCCAGTCTGTGGTAACAAGGTACTATTGGAGGGGGAAAAAGGTGATGTTAGACTTGGACAATGAAGTGAATATTAAAGGAAAAGTATAAGAATTATTGTTAATGTTAGTACAGTCAACCCGATTTGTGTCCTGCTGGGTTTGATTTTCAACCAATTTTTAATTCTGCTCTGTAATCAATTAACATTTAAACACTTTTCTGTTGTCCACAAAATGTTGAATATTTTTATATTTTTTCAAGTTTCTGCACAAGTGGTTTTTAGCAGGTAACATACGGTCAGTAAAAATCTTGCTATAGATTAAGTGGTTTGAATGCTGAGGAGACAAAGGAGGAAAAGATCAAACATAAATCACTTCTGCAGATGAAAACACAAAATCAAGCAGAGGATGAAACGTGGTGGCGCTCAGACCGGAGCCTTCCAGCGGCGTTCGTGGAGACAGAAGCACATAAACTCTGTGCTGTCAGCCGATGTTGGACTAATACTGAAATGATCCAGAAGTTCATTTATGAAGCGGCTGGCGAATAAAACAATATGAATCCCTGGACTCTGCAGGAACACATTAGGCAGCGTGCACTAATTCTCTGTTCAACTTGAGTGCAGCCAGTTCCTCCATTAAAGGCCTGTGTGCTGTTTGCTCTGTAATTACTACTGCAGCTACAAACAGTCACTGCTAATGTTCACTGTGTTAAAGTGGCTTTAAAAAGGAAAACATACACTGAGCTCTGTACTGCTGTATTTCTAAAATGACCATTTCATCAATAATGCAGCAGCTGCAGGAAAAGCGGGAACTACTGGCTCTATTTCATAACTGGACTAATAAACCCCCAGTGAAGACTTCGCCTCCAATTTGTGCATTTATTAAAGCTTTTTGTACTGTGGGGCTGATAAAGGGATGGAGAAAGGAAACACTACAATGTTAAGGCAATATCCAGTATCAGTGAGTCATTTTAGTGACTAAAAAGCCTTCAAACTCTGTCTCTGTTTAAAGTTACTCCCTTTTAGGAGAAGGTGTGAGTGACAGAAAGAAGCGACCAATAGGACGGAAAAGTCTCTGTCAGAAACTGCAGTTCCTCTGCTCTCCACTAGGGGCTCCAGCTGTAATTCAGTTCCTATAGACTCCGATGCTAAAATGTCCAACTTTATATCAGAAAAAAATTTGTTTACACCCTGATACAATAAAGGAGGCGTGGCCAATAGGGGCGTGGCCTCTTTAACTCAAAGGTGAATGGTGACACAGGTGGTATTTGAGAGCATACGGTGTGTAGATGCAAAAAATGGCAGTAGCTTGAATGTTGACCCTTCAAAATGTGGCATCATGATGTCTATCGAGGTTTCTCACATGAAAACAAGTGAACATTGCTCGAGTCTTGTCCACCATATTGGATGAGATAACACAACAAGCATCAAAGGAAAAATGTGTATTCCTTGAGGGGGTGGCGAGTGGTTTGAGAGGTTGCTGCACCCATAAACGTGCTTCCTTATAATTGCTAAAAGTGCAACGCAAAGTGGGTGTGCTGGGTACCACTGCACCAGACACGATCACTGACCCCTAAGAGTAGCTGGCAAAACTACAGGTGACCACAGCAACTTGTTAGCAACCAAAGCAATCACCCAGAGGTGTTTGGTGCCCCTTGTCTTTATGACCAATTTAACCCTTCAGTTAACTGAATATTTATTCAGTGAATTATTCCTCAAAAACTAATTAAACTCAAATTTGAGACAGATAAGCCAAAAGAACAAAAACTCATTTTCATCTTTAGGACTCTTTTTCAAGTTTTTTTAATTGGCAAAAAAGTCAGAGTTGTAGAAAATGTCAAGTAAAGACATCATCCAAGTTATAAAAAAAAAAACAACCCTCAAAAACACACTTCTGTGATATTAGACCATTAAATTAAACCAACCACTCTGCTCACTCAACAGTGCTCCATTTCACTTCAAAGACTTCAGCGTCTCCATCTATCCACGCCATGGTCAGCTCCCCTCTCTTACTCTGGTCAATTGCCTGAATATTTAAAATCAGCTATAGGTCAACTATTGCTCCAAAAGTCAAACCCATTTCAAACAGCTTCCACCCAATATCTAAACCCCCCTCTTGGCCTTTGAAAATGAGCAGATCATTGATTACATGAATGGCACCGGCTCTTTGATAAATGTCAGTGGGGTTTTAAGGTGGACCCAATAGACACTCTTTGACTTTCTCCTATGACCGAACACCCACTCCAGTGCTTTTAGTTTTAGAGTCAAAAAAACCTCAAACACTAAGTTCATTATCATAGAACGAGTTATTACAAGCACCATGTTTTATTTTTATGTGACTCAAAATGAACATTTGAAAATTACGCTTCTTGTGAGGATCCCAAATATTTAGTCCCGTCTGTGTAATTGGTGTTATTGTTGACCTACTTCCTGTTTAGTTTTCTCCTCATGGTTTCTACTTCCTGCCTTAATTATTTCCACCTGTGTCTCATCACCAATCTTTGTCTTTTGGCCTTCTAGTGTTCATTGTTTGAGTTCCTGTGGTTTTCATATCCTGTTCCTCATCTGCACTGCTTTATTATTGTGTAAGTCGACTAAAATCACTTTTGTTTTACTCCTTGCCTCATGTCGTATAGTTCTTCTGAAACATTTACCATATACATTACTGGAGCAACCACTGTTTAAATATAACTCACCAGAATGAAGCTTTGGGCTTGGGGTGTCAAACAAGCGGTCTGGGGGCTAGAATCGGCCCACTCGATGGCTTTGGAAAGTGGGGGAGAAGGAGAACATAAACTGTGAACCTTTAACTAACTGTAATTTGATCAGATTTTTGACAGAGAGATTTTTTTTAATTAAACATTGACACATATTAATAATCCTTCATGCATAATAATAATTCATGCATTGGGTTAAAATGAAGAATGTAAAATTCAGATTTTCCCATCTCAAAGATAATCGACTCCAACTTGATAGAATTAAAGCCATCATTAGCACACTGGAGGATTTAATGTATTATTACTGTTATTGCATTAAATTAATGTTTACCTGTAAGACAGCTTTAGTATTTAGTGTCAGCTCCAGCCTGATTGGACTGGTCGGTTGGGGGGGGGCTTCAAACGTCCTCTCAAATGTAACCTGCTGCAAAGCAGGTCTGCAGCATACTGCAGGTTACCTATAATTTTGTGTTTTTCTTTATATAAATAAAAACATTTTGATCATAAACTGCAGAAAATGTAGTCGTGGGTGCGTAAAAGTGATCAGAATCCAGGGAAATAAAGTTCCTGATGCTGAAAAGTTTCCAGGTAGAAAATGAGGGAATTGGTGAGATGACATCTGATTCTGTGAAGTTTTCGAGTTTAAAACCAAAAGTATTATTTCTGTTTCCAGGAGCCCAGCCGTGCCTCTTTGTTTATTATAAGTTATTACAGAAAATGCCCCAAGTTTTAATAACTTTAACAGCTCCCAGCTTCAGACCCGGTCCTTAATAATGAAGCGAGCCGCAGCAGTGAAATCCTCTGAGAAATGGTTTGCTGGTAACGGAGGGGACAAACTCCAATTCTCAGCCTGCGGTGGAATAAAACCACGAACAAATCAGGGCCAAGCTGACATTAGCCTCACACCATCGCAGGACGCCCACTTCCCATGAAGGCCAATTACTGTACCTTCACAGGGGCGACGGAGGGTTTCCACCACTTCCAGCCAATGTTTTCATGTGAGGTTAAAGGAGGTGAGAGGAAGCAGCCAGTTTTTACCTTTACAAAGGCACACAGCAGACATGTCTGCCAGACCTGACATGTTTTTTCCTTTGGTTCCCCTTTTTACTCCTCGCCCAGCTGCTGTATAATGAGCCTATCTGGCCTTAAGAGAGAGCATTAGCAGTCCGCCGGCTCTGCTATCTGTGACACTTTGCCGCTGCTGAGGAGGAGGAGGAGAGCCGCTTTCCCTTTGAAGAAGATATCAGAATCATTTTGTATTTCCTGCTCATCATCTCTCTGAGCAGAGCTGCAGGACGTCTGAGCTCTGCTTCATCACAAATCAGCACTTCATGTTTGGGTCAGTGAGCTGCAGACGTGTATGCGCAGTTTTTATTTCTGTAGTAGTAGTTCATTATTAAGTCCATTAATATTTTCAGTGTGTGAAGTAAAACACCATCTTACATGTGCTACTTTTGTAAATAGTACTGTTTGTGTGCTTGGCTGGATGTGTGAATACACACCATTCCCCTCTCTGAGCTATGCTGGGACTAATCCCAGTCACTGTCGAGTTTTAAACTGAGCAGATTAAGATGCTTCAAAGAAACTGTCTAAACTAAAATCTCAAAGATGTGAGTAAATGAAAATACAAAAGTAAAAACTAAACTTTTTTTTGGGGGGGGGGGGGGGGGATTCAAACTAATCTAAACTGATTTATATGAATTTACATAATTAACAAAAACATATACAGGTAATGTCTTTAGTTGTAGTGACTGGCAGTTTTGGTTTACTGACACTTTTCAATATGTCTGTTGGGTTTGTTTTTAAAATCTCGCCTCTGAAAAATATCCTCTGTCAATATTTTCGAACTAGCACTGAAACTAAACTTTTTTAAAACAATTAAACAAAATAAAATTATATAAATATGAAAATGAACTGAAACTAAACTGAATTTAAAACAAAAATTAAAAATAAATAAAAACTAACCAACTGAACTATGAGGCTGGACCAGAGATGAGAACTCTGTTAGACTATGTTATCATATGTAACATTTTTACAACCTAAAATTGATGTTTTTTAGGAATGTTCTAGCTACATTAGCAATGCTATGCTTTAGTAACTTCAAATTTTAGTCTGTTAGCATATGTTAGCCTGATATTAGCATAATTTTTTCGAGGATCCGAATTTCTATTGTCTTTTATGCTTCAGCTTTTTACGGTGCATTTTTTTCCAGATAAAATATTTAGATTTTATTGTGTCTCCATACCTTAATAATGTGTACTTCCACTCCACCCATTCCAGGGTTATCTTTCCTTGTTGTCTGTTTAACCGTGGACTGTAGAAAAGGTAAACATGGCTGCTCTGGTGTCACCTGTTGGTTTGTGAAATTCCGTTTTGAAGTCTCAACACCATTTTTCTGTTTTTCTGTCTTGGTTTGGGGTTTTTTTTGTATGTTTGTTTTTTAATCTAATGTGAAAAGTCAGAGGTGGATCTGAGAAACTGCATGTTCATCGCCAAATGACTTGTTAGGCAGGGGGCTTACCCTGGTTTATCCTTACTTTTGACTGTAATGGGACCAAAATGTAAAACCTTAATTTCATGTTTTATTTAAAAGGACTTCCAACTAGCTAACTAACTAGCTAACTAAGCCCATGCTGTTCAACACCGAGAAGACCAAGGAGCTCATCGTGGACTACAGGAGGAATGCTGATCCACATCTACCCATCTACATTAAGGGGACAGCTGTGGAGCGTGTGAGCAGCTTCAAGTTCTTGGGAGTCCACATCTCCGATGATCTCATCTGGACGACCAACTGCTCCAAGCTGGTCAAGAAGGCTCACCAGCGCCTCTTCTTCCTGAGGACTCTGAGGAAGAATCACCTGTCCTCAGACATCCTGGTGAACTTCTATCGCTGCACCATCGAGAGCATCCTGACCAACTGTATAACAGTCTGGTACCGGAGCTGCTCTGCCTCGGACCGGAAGGCGTTGCAGAGGGTCGTGAAAACTGCCCAGCACATCGCCGGAGCACCACTTCCTGCCATAAATTACATCTACAGGAAGCGGTGTCTGAAAAGGGCTGGGAAAATCATCAAAGACCCCAGTACCCCATCACATGGCCTCTTCACCCTCCTGCCCTCTGGGAGGCGCTACAGGAGCCTCCGGACTAAGACCACCAGGTACCGGAACAGCTTCTTCCCCACAGCTGTCAGACTCCTGAACTCTGCCTCCTGACATCTGACCCACATTAAACTCATGGACTGAACATACACACACCCACAACCACCTACACACACACAATGGGCAACCGTACCCTCAAACACACAATAATAACATGGACTGAACCACCACTCACAACCACTAGCTCTTTATAGAGCCTCTGTAGAAATTATCCACATATCTCACTTATCTTAACTGCACCACTGTAAATGCTGTATAGACAATCATTCTGTACAATACGATAATTATAATTCTACAACTGTTTACAACTGTTTATAACTTGCATAGTTCATATTTCTATATAGCTTTCATATTTATATCCTGTTCATAGCCTGTACACTCACTACAGCCTGTACATACTTATAGCATATTCATAACATTCCTTCATACTGTGTACATTGTAACATACCTATAATAGACCCATTTTTGTAATATATCTATTTTATTGCTAAAACACTTTCTGGATGGATGCAAACTGCATTTCGTTGCCTTATACTTGTGACATGTGTGATGACAATAACATTGAATTCTATTCTTAAAAAAAACTAAACTAAACTTTCTTTACAGTTTTAAAAATAAAAACTGTTTATTCATATGTGTGGATTTCTCATATTTTAAATTTGACATGTCTTTTTTTAAATTTATTGATATTTCATGATTTCTTTTCTTCTAATGGTGTACCACACTCTGATGTTCTCACTCTGATGCCGTTTTTTGTGTTTTAAAAGGCCTGATTAAAAAAAGAGGGGGTTGTGAGGGGGTCCTTTAATCTATAATGGAACAGACGTTATCATTATTGTTAAATAATGCACAGTGGCCACCAGCATCAAATATTAATAACTTATTGAACAGAGTGATTTCCGGTGACCTGCCTCTGGGCCCAAAACCAAGACTTTGAACAGGTCCTGTGTGCGTGTGTGTGTGTGTGTGTGTGTGTGTGTGTGTGTGTGTGTGTGTGTGTGTGTGTGTTTATTGACAAAAGGCCACTGTAATATCGAGGGCTGAAAAAGCCCAGGAGGGGCAGCAGAGAGGAAGGTTGTTTCTCTTTCACATTGCTGCAGTTTAGTGGATTATTCTTATAATCCTGGTGTTTACTCAGATTTGTTTTCATAATGTGTAAGAATTAAAATCCTTATTTTATTCATAAGAATATTCATTGGGGTAATTTTTCTGGACCGTTTCCTTTCTTTGTCTCTCATTCCAATGAATATTTCAAAAACTCTACTCGCTCTCTGTTCTGAGTATTAAAATTAATTCTATTATTTCTGCAACTATCAAAAAAAAACCTTCTGAGACTCAGTTTGAAACTAAATAGTTCATGTTTTTGAACCAAAGTACTGCACTAAAATATTAAATCTATTAAGAACCAACAAAGGCCACTCAAAAAATTTCGTAACCATCTAACAACTTGATGTTTTGTTTTTATAGTGTAGAAGTGTAAAAACCTTTAAAGGGACAGTGTGTAAAATCTCACCACTAGATGTCAGTACATTGCACTGAACTGTGTTCTGTTTTCTTACCCCTCCCAGCTCATGTGCATTATCCCAGGTGCGCTGGCTGCTAATACTATGAGTCCATGACTGAGTGAAGCTCACTTCTATGTGATGACAGTGGTACTGAAGTGAACTGCTGATGACATCCTGAACTTTTCTGTTGGTAAACACTGCCATTTTTGCCACTGTTCACATGACGTAATGTGTATGTTGTTGGTGTCTAGCCACATACACACAATGTCTGTCTCGGTCACTATATTCAAGATGACTGTACTGTTATCTATACGTTATATATGGACTGACTAATGTGTTAGGAAAGAAAGGATGCCTGAAAATCAAAGTGAAAAAATGATGCTGCAGGCTAATCTACTGTGCAAAAATTTCATTGCAGCAGCTCAAAATAGCGCTCAGTAGTTTGTATGACACCCGCATGCTTGTACAGATGGCTGACAATGTTGGGGCATGTTCCTAATGAGACAACGATGAGATGGTGTCCTGGGGGTTCTCCTACCAGATTTGGACCTGGGCATCACAGAACTTGATAGACCAAAACAGAACCACCAGGAACTGCCTTCATATTCTCATGAGGGTGGGCATTGTCTAGCACCAGGAGGACCCCAGTCAGGGTGCCGTTGCTGAGCCTGTAGAGGTCTGTGCGCCCCTCCATGGATATGCCTCCCCAGACCATCACTGATCCACCACCAAATTGGACATGTTGAACAATGTTACAGGCAGCATAAAGTTCTCCACAGCTTCTCCAGACCCTTTCACATCTGTCACATGTGCTCAGGGGGAACCTGCTCAACTATGAAAAGCACAGGGCTGGTATTTTATAGCAAACAAGCTCCATGGGGGCGGGCAGTGAGCACAGGGTCCTATAGAGGAGGTTGGGCCCTCAGGTCACCCTCATGAAGTCTATGTCTGATTGTTTGGTCAGAGACATTCACACCAGTGACCTGCTGGAGGCCATTTTGTAGCTCTGGCAGTGCTCATCCTGTTCCTCCCTGCACGAAGAAGCACATATCAGTCATGCTGATGGGTTAAGGACCTTCTGCAGCCCTGTCCAGCTCTTCTAGAGTAACTGTCTGTCTCCAGGAATCTCCTCCATGCTCTTGAGACACAGCAAATTTTGATGTGCCATCCTGGAGGAGCTGGTCTACCTGTGTGACCTCTGTGGAGTCCAGGTATAGCCTCATGCTGTTGGTAGTGACACTGACCCTAGTAAAATGCAAAAGTAGTGAAAAAACAGTCAGCCAATATGAGCAGGGAGAAAGTCCACATGTGAAATCCTTCCTATTTTGGTGGGTTGTCCCATTATTGCCTTTCTAGTGCACCTGCTGTTAATTTGATTAACATCAAAGCAGCTGAAAATAATTAACACCCTCCTCTGCTACTTAACTGACTGGATCAATATCCCAGAAGTTCAACTGACTTGATGCTTTACCCTGATTAAAACTGTTCTTTTTTCATTTTATTTTTTGATCATTACATTTTTAATGAATTAAGTTCATTAAAAACTCACTGTAGGAGCAGCAAACACGACCCCTGACCCTTGTTCAGGCCCATATTTGTGTCTCTGCAGAGGCCGGTGGTCTTTGAGAAGGCCGGCATGTCTGCAGATGTTTATTTGCAGCTCAGGAGAGACCCCGTCTGTCGCGGTTTACTCACAGCCGTCTACGTTTCATGTTCTGCTGGAAACCCATAAAACTAAATGAAAAACGAAACACGAGTTAACAAACATTTTGGCCGTCTTTCACCCTGTGAGCACTAAACATCCCGTATAAAAACCTATTTGCTGGACGGCTTGTAAATTGAAAGCTTTGGAGACGGTTGCCTAGCAACTGGGGCCTGGTTGCCAACCTCGGCATTACTGCCAATTATGGTGGGCAGGAGAAATTGGTGTCATCCCTTTTTTTTCTCCCCCTTTTCTCTTTCCCATCTTCTGAGTGCTTTTTTCCCCAGAAGCCAATCAGCCTTCACACAAAGATCTGAGAACAGCGCCGATATCTCAGCCTTTCACCACACACGAGTGAAAAGTGATCAAAACACGGCGGGAAAAAAAAAGTTGATGAAAAATCTTTCTTTTTTTTTCTTTTTAATGGAGTTCTGCAAAGGCTTTTGTTCGTGTTTGTTCCCTCACTCAGTCTCTGTGTCTGTAATAACATAAATCAAAGTGGGCTGTTTAAAACCACCGTTTGATTTATGTTATTACACACGCGAGTCATCATTCGGGCGCTCGCATCATCATCTTTCAAGCTGGGGTTTGCTCATTTTCTCCAAACACGATCCAGAAGTTTTTGTAGCAAAAAAAGAGGAAAAAAGGGCAAACAATCCGCGAGTTAATGCATTTTTTCACAATTAGATTTCAGCAGACATGTTTTGCAGCCCCACCTAGCTGCTGGGGGGACACTGATGAAAACTAATGCTGTAATTCTGCTCAGATATTGCCACCTGACTATTAGATTTTGCCCTTTCTCTTGTATGGGGGCCAATGTGCTTGTTGGTTAACCGAATTAGCTTTTGTGTGTTATTGCTTTACGTTCTCACCCAGAGGACAGTTTCAATAATCGGAGGAGGAGGTGGAGGAGGAAGGGGCGTTCGTCAGCCACCCAGCCCACGGGGTCGTGAATCAGCTCTGCAGCGCAGTACGAGCTGCAGAGGAGCAAACACTTTCAGTTCAGTCGGCATCCGTGGATTAAACCTGTAATCAAATCAATTAAAAACTAATCGGCTCATTTAGAAAGTTTAAAGTACCTGAAAGTCTGTAATGCTTCAGGCTCATTCTAACCAGCCTTTAAAGAGGACGCGATATGCTTATTTCCACCTCTATGCTTTTATTCTTCACTCTACTAGACCAGCTTTGCATGTTTCACAGTTCAAAATAATCCTTCTTTATTATACATCGAGCCATACTGCCGACTGTTTGGTAATCATCACACAGTTTAACTGTCCTTCAGGTTCGTTCAGCCATGAGGCTGAACATCGTGGTTTTATCTTGGCTCCATGTTTTCATCTGTCTCTGCTAATTTAGTTTTAGCTGTGTAAGTTTCTTTAGTATTCTGTATTCTAGTTTGTGATTTCTGCTTCCCCGTCATCCTCCTGCACCTGGTTGTCAAGTCTCTTATGGCTTGCTTTTACTTTTACTCCTTTTCACACTTAGTTCAGATGTGTTTTGTCCCCCAGGTGTTTCCATGCTGCCTTGGTTACCTTTCTGTGTTCATGTACTCATCACCTTCCTTTGGCCTCTGAATGTCTGTGTTTTCTGCCGATTTACTGTGGCTCATGTGCATTGATGGACTTTTATACTTCTCCTAAATAACGGATGTTTTATGTTTTATAGGTCTTGCTTTGAGTCCTGTAATTGGGTCCCCTTTTTTTGCCTCTCATAACACCCCCTCTCTGATTCAAGATTCAAGATTCTTTATTTGTCACATGCATAGTTGTACAAGTACAACATGCAGTGAAATGTATCCCCGACACGCTCCTCGACTGTGCAAAAGTGGAGAGAAGAACACTATACATTAATACATTACATTAATTGCTCCTTGGTGTGAAAGAAAACCAGTCACAAATCATCACTTTCTTTGTGCGTGTCAGTCTGTCAGTAAGAAATATGTTTTTTTATCATAACCCTGACCAAGTACTTTTTAATGCCTAAATCTAACCATGTGGACTGTTTTATCCTTTAAGTCAGGGGTCTCCAACTCCAGGTCTCGAGGGCCTGCAGGTTTTAGATCTCACCCTGGGTCTACACACCTGAATCAAATGATTAGTTCATTACCAGGCCTCTGGAGAACTGCAAGACACGTTGAGGAGGTAATTTAACCATTTGAATCAGCTGTGTTGGATCAAGGACAGATCTAAAAACTGCAGGAAACCGTCCCTCAAGGCCTGGAGTTCGACACCTGCTTTAATTGGAAAACAAAACAATAAAAACTCGTGCTGATGTCCAGGAACAGGAATCAGACCAACCGCCATGAGACTGCGTCATGGAGCCACGCCTTAATACTAAAGAAGAATTGTATCGCAGCTTGATAGTAACACACTAACAGTTGGGTAATAACGTGGAATGGGGTCAATAACTTTGTAATACCATTTAATTGTGGGTATCTATAGCAACGATTCATGGTTATTATAAACAAACTATCACTGATATTTCTAGATAATAAAACACAGCATCAGACATAATAATAATCACATAATTACCTCCAAAAAGAATTTTAGAGGTTATAAGGTCGGATCTGCGGTGGCTGTAGCTCAGGTGGCAGAGCGGATCAGCCACTAACCAGAAGGTCGGTGGTTCGATCCCCGGCTGCTCCAGTCTGCATGCCAAATATCCTTGGGCAAGATACTAACCCCATGTTGCTCTCCGATGCATCCATCGGAGTGTGAATGTGTACGAATGTTAGATACTCAGCACTTAAACTTAGAAGTGCTTGTGTGAATGGGTGTGATTGGGTGAATGAATTAGCTGTATAAAGCGCTTTGAGTGCTCGGACAGAGTAGAAAAGCGCTATATAAGAACCAGTCCATTTACCATTTACCATCATCTCAGTGTCCTAAAATTGGACAGCACCAACCCAAATTATTATTAAATTATTAAAATATTACTGTTGCTAACGGGGTTGAATTGCAGGCACTGTCACGTTTTTATCGAGGAGGTTATGATTTTGGGAGCATTTGCATGCCATTCTGTCTGTAAACACAATAACTGGAAAAGATTTAATGAATTCTGATCAAACTTCGTAGAGATGTAGAGTGGGCTCGTGTTAACGGTAAGTCACATCCACAGAAGTTTTCAAGGTCACCTTCATGAATTATTGTTGGAAACTTTACAAAAAGACCGATAACTCTCTGAGTGCTTCTTGTTTCCACATACATGTAAATTAGCACCAAATCAAAACAAATGTCACCTTAAGCTGAAGACTCCTAAGCGTAATCCTACACAGCTAAAAAACTATTGTTGATATGAAGCTGAAAATACCTGAGTAATTACATGGTAATTAAATGGTATTACATGTTATTGCAGCTTTATTCCAACATTACCGTTCCCATGTTATTAGCCCTTCAGGACACCTTTCAGCCTCATTTAGCTTCTTATTTTGGTTGTTCAGGATGTGACTTCTTTTGTCCTTCAAGGACCAAAGCTCTGGATTTGCTATAAATGATACATTTTCTTTGCTAATAAGCAACAAACTCTAATCCTGAACATAGGCTGCAAATCTGACATCTGTAAACTTCATTATTTGTGAGGAGAAAAAGTATTTTGGAACTATTTGTCAGTTTGTATTCATGATTTCTGAGCTGTCACATAAACTACTGCAGCACAGCAGATATTTTATGGGGGGTTTTCACCTTCAGGCTTCCTGTATTTCTGCACCTTTTGAAAACCACCAACAGCAAGTTTTCCTAATGTTGTCATTTTTTTTGGAGCACAGTCTCTGAACAGGTACAGTCACATAAGCGGGCTGTTTTCAGGGCTGAAATCAGCCGCGCTCAGGTGTGCGCGGCTCGTCACACAGAAGGAAAAATCTGATTTGCCTCTGTGCTCTGAGGCTCTGCAGCTGCTGCCAGCCGTGGAAGGTGACGTGGGGCTTTTTGGCTTTCACATTGCGAGAAACCCTCCAGTACAGAGCTGTCCCGCTTCGCTGCGAGCGAGGCGACACTTCGACAGGCTCCTCACCGAGCCCGAGGAGGATAAACAGAAAGCTGAAAACCTCGAAGACAGCCTCTCACCTCAAAAGCACACCTGAGGTGGCAGCTGGGGCTCCTCCGAGTCAAACGGCCTTTTAATCTCGCTTCGAGGCATGTCAAGTTTGCTGTTGTTGGCTACCACCCCCTAAAAAGCGTTTTAATCATGCCAGGGATGCGTGAAGTGGTGGCAGCCTGGGGCCGGGCAGCACAGGGCCTCCGGGGTTCAGACTGTGCTCAGATTTCCTTTTAAAGGGCGAGCCAGCAGAATGGCGGGATAATGTCGAGATAATGAGACTTCTCATTATGCAGCCAGGTGTGGAAACTGAGTGTTTTGACATCGCCGGGTCACGACTCACCTCGGCCACAAGACGAGCGCTCACGTGCACCGTTGTGTGAGCTGCAGCCTTGGAGGAGCCGAGGTCTGTTGGCTTTCAACTGCTGAGGACACCGGAGCTGCAGGCTTTCATTTCAGACAGCTGTAACAGCTGCACATCAGCCGTCCACTTTAAAGCACTCAGACGGCTTGCTGAGGTGTGGTGACACGTGCCGCCGTGCTCGTGGAAAACTGCATGCCCGAAGAACATACAGAGGAAGAAATCAGACTGTGGAGTAACTGTGATGTCACTAATTGGCATTTTAAACCTGCTTACTAATGATGTTGTCCTGAGGCTGAATAATGTCACATCCACAAACATATCTTCATTTTTTCTCTTTTTTTGGTCTCTTTTTGGTTTTTGCAGCATTTTGCTTGTTTGAGTCACAGTAAATTATCTGGTTTTACTTCCTGTCTTTGCCTTTTTCTTACCCATAGATTTGATATGTGATGAACTGCCATGTCATCACCTAAAAGTCAGCACTTTGGCCGCCACCAAAGTGGTTATTTTGGAGTCACAAGTTACCATATTTTGGATGAGAGAGACAGGTTTGTATGGGTTCATCACACAGATTTTGACTAATCAGATACTTAGTAACGCACAAATAAAATCCCAGAATTTCACCCAAACTGGAGCTCAGACTTGTCAGATAATTACATTACATTACAACAGCACAAGCATAGTCAAGAGGTCCAGTTCAATTAGCTGACGTGAAGTCTAGCAGACAGCTAACAGCTACAGCTGCCTGTCAAAGAGGCCACGCCCCTAATGCAATTAAAACAGGTAAGTAATGAATGAAAATTCACCCTGTGCAGCTGTTATGAAGGATTCAATTATCCACAGAGACCAAACCAGTTTGTATATCAGCTGTAAACATGTTTATTTCTGCTGTAAAGAGTCTGGAGGAGGAAGCCTCGGTTGGCTGGTTTACGTGAATAAACTGCCGTTTTTGCCGTTTTAAACAGTCTTTACAGATATCTGAAACTTGTGAAACTTTGCTAACCTGTTAAGAATGTTCTAAAGAGGGCTCCTTTAAAATAAGAGTATAACTTTTCCTGTCAGATTTTTAGTTTGTGCTCTGCCAGTTTCTCGTCCACCACGCTGCAGCGATGCTGAATTCCCTCCCCGCTTCTGACCAGATAAACTCTCCTATTTGTGAACTCACAGCTGCAGATAAAGAGACTCTGACCTTTAGTCGGAAAACACTCTCTTGGTGTTTGTCTCCATATTTGTGAGATGTGGATGTTGTTTTCTTTCTCTTTCCAAGGCCTCTGCTTTCCCCGCCATGCTTAGAAAGAGGAAAATAATTACCGCGGTCGAGGCTAGGGTCACACGGCAGCTAAACGCCGTGGCTTTGTCGACCGCTTTAAAGCTAATGTTTGCTGAGGCGGAAGGTCGCGGCTCTGGGCTCATTACTGGGGGGAAAAAATAGTCTGACAGAAAGATGAAAGTCGCTGTGCGATAAATTAAAACTGCTGGAAAAAAATTAAACATGAGCCAAAAAAGTTTTTCCTCACAGCAAAGTCTTCGCTAACACATCCACAGCTCATTGTATTGATTAGTTGTTTGCAGCTGGTTAAAATAAAGCTTTGTCATAAATTATTCACAATATTAAAATCCATAATTCTCAGTCCAGCATTGTGATTAATTAATGAGCATCTGAATGCGAGGTGAATATTTACTGCCTGCAAACTCGCTGCAGGTAGGTGATGATGTTAATAATTCAGAGATGAAAATGCGAATAATAAAACTCTTCATGTCTTTATTCCAGAGTTTCTTCGTGCAGCTGCAGCAGAGACGGCCGCGCCTGGAACATCATATCGCTGCAGATGAAATATTAAAGAGCTGGCTGAGATGAACACACTGGTTTGTATCAGCAGCAGCAGCAGGCTGAAGCCGCCGGAGGGAAAAGGAAGATGGACGAGTGTTTGGAGAGCTGAGAGAGAGACGATCGCAACGAGGAATATTTCTGATGTGAAAAACTCTCCTGATTCATCAGAGAAAGGTATGAAATATACACCCCAGCCTTACGACGGGACCCCGCAGACACCCGAGGTCAACTCTGAGCTCTGAGAAGAAAACCGCGCTCGGAATTGCACAATCATCTTCACTCAGCATCAGGACGAGTGCATGATGTGCTGACCGTATCAGAGGTTCACAAATGAAAAGATGGGGCTCACTGGTGTTACAGAGTTATTAAAACTGCAGGAAAATAAATGTATTGGCAAACATCTAATGCCCCAAAACGGATCACTTTCTATGGTGGATACAACCTGTTTTTACGGATCCAGCGCTTAAGTAATGCTAACATAGTGCCGAGCAAGTTAAATAGCACATACGCTATAAAAGATAAGAATAATAGCCTGTGTTAATTAATATGGCACCTTTCAAAAACAGGGGTACAAAATGCTTCAGAAGATGGGAAACAAACAGCAAACCAAATACTTCGGAAGAGAGAGCTTGGTTGTAGCTTCTGAGCTAGCTTCTGAGTCCTGTCTATTGAGGGCCGGATCTCAATAAAGGGTTCAGTCAGAGTTTTGAGTTACACTGAATAAAAATCCATTTCATAATTATCCAATTATCATAGGATTATCCAGGGTTGTTAGTGGCTCAAGTTGTTAGCCAGTTAGCTTGTAGTTTCAGTCAGATCCACCGTGAGCTCGGCACGTCTAGACGTCCCACCTGCTGTGAAGCGTTGGATCTAGCCTCGAGGCAGCAAGGCCATTAGCTGGATTGTGTGAAAGGGATGGACAGACGTTATAAGCTGGTAGAGCTGCTTACAAAGACAACAAATTGAAGTTGTCACACTCAAAAGCTCCTTTATCTTGCTGTACAGTCAAAAGTTTTTCACATTCCAGAAAATAACCAGTTTATGTAAGCAGTAGGGGTGAGTGCTGCAAAGCAGAGATTCTACTGGATGTTCCCTTAGACTATTCTCAGATCTTACCCCATCCTGAGAGGCTGATTAACAAAGATCATTAAAACGAAGATCAGCCCCTTCTGATCAGAATTCATTAAAACTTTTCCAGTTTGTTAATACATCAACTTTTATGGACATTTATTGGGACGTTGGAGGGTTTCCAGTTTGGTTTGGATTGCGATCCTGCTTTTTCTGCGTGACCTGCTGCTTTTGGCTTCATCAGGCGTGACCTTCACGTCGCACTGTGGTGGTTTTCAGGTGAGCATCAAAAGGTTACGATGAGAACTGCCACCTCCAAGTGTGACGTTGTTGGATTTCAGCTGTAGAAAGGTGGAATGACTCCTACACATCAGGACTGAGTTACCCCAAATGAAGGCTTGAAGGTGTGGAGGGTGGAGCAGGAGATGGGTGTGGTGTCCAAATGAGTGAGGTCATGGATGCAAGTTTCCTTCAAAGGGTGTCTGAGCTCTCCCTGGGAGATGGGGTGAGGAGTTCGGCCATTCAGGAGGAACTCAGAATACGGCTGTTGCTCCTCCACATTGAAAGCAGCCACTTAAGGTGGTTCAGGTATCTGAGGATGATGCCTCTTTGATGCCTCCTGGGTGAGATGTTTCAGGCATGTCGACCAGGAAGGAGGATACACTGGAGAGATTTTGTCTTTTGACTGGGTTGGGAACACCTCGGTGTCCCAGTAGAAGGTCATGGATGGATAGACGTTTACCTAGTCCGCTGAAGACAGTGATATGTTACACTGGACAGCTTGCAAACCATCTGGGACTTAGGCTCCCTCCACCATTAATGAGGTCAGGAGAAATGTGGCTCTCCAACTCGTGGCCACCGAGACATTGGGAGTTTATTGTTGCCTACATTTTACAGAGAGTTGATATCTTGAAATCTAACTGGCTGCTTTGAGTAAAAATCATTTTAAGCTTCTCAAACAATCCAGTTGAGTAAAAGCAAAAATAGTTCTTAAAGGTAAATTTGTTTTTCTACATTTCTTCATTGGTCTGGGCTCAGCTTTGACTTTCTCCTGTGTTTTCTTTATTTTTAATGAACTTTTAAATAAACCTTTTTTCCTTCTGTTTAATCAACCAGTAAATACGATCCCTTGTTATAAGGTCCTTGTATGGGATGCGTTTGCATGAACCCGATTCAAAGAGCAACACTTGGTCTCTAACACCGTCTTGTGATGTTCCCTGGGTTTAATAACCGCCCTGTTTGTGGCCCCGGCGGTTTCCGCTCACTTTGCAAAAGTTTCACTTCTTCTCTCATTTCATTGCGCCCGGCTGGTGGCCAACTTTAAGTATCAACTTTTTTAAAACCTTCTGTTTATCTGCCCTCAAGTCCCTCCCACCAGTGGCTGCTGTTTTTTAAAGAAGGATCTAAAATGACACACAAAGACAGCGAGGGCGGGTCATTCAGCGTCTGAAATGTCCTCTAATTGGCCCCCTAAATAAAAAAATAAAAATAAAATATCAGTCTTGTTGTTCAATCGAGACAAAAACACAACCGACTGTAAATGAGCATTTAACACACACTTTCGCAGGACGGACACATCATTTAGAGTCAGCGAGAGCGGAGGGGAAAACAGAGGAGAGATGGCAAATAGATAATGAGTTAGCTAAAAGCTTGATCTTGAGAATAATTTGCTTCTTTTACAGCATGGCCTCGAGTGGGAAACCGTTAATCAAAGGTTAGAATGGAATAAACTTTGTTCAAAGATCCTTTTCCTCAAACGTTTAAGACTTGGAGGGTGAGAACGACAGAGGGAAAAAAATCCAATTATTTTCCTCTTTTATAACTTCACTCGTTACAAATAAGACACGCTTTCAGAGAGGCAACACAGTTTAGTTTTATAATTGCTGTTTTACCACCTGCCAGTTCAGCTAACAGTCACTCCGTCTCTGTCCTCCTCTCTTGTGGTACTCCAGCCCGAGATAATCAGTCCCGCCACAATTATAGCCGTCGCTGCCTCACACGAGGACGGAGCCCGCCGCCGTTTGTTAACCCAAAACCAAATGAAGAGTGGGGAAAATAATATTCAATATCAGCGTCCTTCCTGCCCTTGAGGCTTATTAGCCAGTTAAAAGCCCTCGCTAAAAGATGTTGTGGTCAGGAGGATGTGACGGGGTCGTCGGCCGGGTTGCGTGTCTGCTCGGACTAATTTCCTCTTTAAATAAACCTTATTTTAAAAAATCCAAACAAAGCCCAAACCTCCCAAGCCCCCAAAACCCACAGATATACCCTCAAAAATCTGTAAAGTGTCACCAAGTTGTAAGTTAGTCACGTCTACCCTATTTTTTAATTAACTGGCCTTTTTTGAAAAAAATAATAATAATAATTTCCATTTTATAGTAAAGAAAATAGCTATCCTTCTATAATAACTAACATTTACCTAGGCGATCTTATAATTACGTATTATACAGTATATCAATATTTAGCGGAGTGTGCCTTCGGTATCCTGTCCTCACAGTGGAGGTTGTATCTGCGCTCCATGGAGCTCCATCCTGAAGTTGCGGAGAAGTGTGTGAAGGCGACCTGTGGACGAGAGAGGGGCACCTGCTGTGAGGGGTGTGGCACCTGCTGTGAGGGGTGTGGCACCTGCTGTGGTGGAGCCGTTGCAAGTCCTGGGTCATGTAGCTGCCAACAACTCCTCCAGAGAGGCTGTCCTGGAGAGGGCGAAGTTCATGGCCCACTTCTCGGCGGAGGGAGCTGTGTCTTGGCAGCCAAAAGAATAGCCTATTTGAAGTCCCAGTGACTTCCCCACAACGGCTCTGAGCCACCCACAAACCTCTAAGGAGCATTCCCGCCTTTTTAAAATTTTCTTAATAAATGGAGCTTGCCCCTAAAATAAACTAACCTCTCTTTATTCTCTTCAATAATTGGCCTTCACTATGTTCCTATATAGTAGTATATTTTTTCATTAGTATAATATGAAATAAATTCTACATGTGTCAAGTTGTGTGCCAATATTTGCTGTGTAGTAGAACTGAGACATTACTCATTACAAAAATTTATTTGAAATAATATTAAAATTCTCAAACAGAAAAGCATTAAACATAAATATGTAAAATATAGCTATTTACAGAGAGACAGGAATAAAAAGGACTGAAGAATGAATGGCTTTGGCTGGACCTGCCCCTTTGAAGTAGGGTCAGAACATCACGTCACCAGGCTCCTGATTGGTTGTCGCGGAGCGACTTGAAGCTGGAGTTCAAATTTTTCCAACTCGAGCGTAATAAGCGCGAATGACCAATATGCACCACACAAACTGCAGCGCATGTTTTCGATTGCATCAGTCGCGTTAATTGTTTGCGCGAATCAGGCAGAAAAGCGTTTTGGCGACGCCAATCTGCTTCTGAAGTTTCGCGGGACCCCCAGTCGCGCTTGATCGCACTCTTCCATTGACTTTACATGTAAACCTGAAGCTCTGGTTGCTTCTATCGCATTCAGTGTGTATGCACCGTAAGGCTTGCTTGCGGTTAACACTTCTTTTACACTTCTTTTACACCATGGCAACAGTCTTTGTTGCCATGGTGACATGTCCTGTGAAATGTACTTTCTTTGGAAGTACGCGGTCAGTGTCATGAAAAAAGTGTGGCGATTCTTATCCGTGAACATAAACAGATGACAGGTTTTTTCATTAACCCTACTGTCATGTATTGATATGGCTATGTCTTAATGTGATGACCTTTGAACCGGATGTTGTGGTCCGAAGGAGGCCCCGTTAATCCTTTAAGACCTACCATAGAACCAAGTCCGCCAGAGCTTATATTATATTTTTACATGCTGTGGAGCCATTTTTGGGAGCATTTCAAGTTGCTATACATCAATACAACCATTATAGCCCAGATTTTAATAATATGTATGCATTAAGTGCATAGTAATTACATAAATTGCAACAAAGTGCAATAAACTACAAAAAAATTGAAAATTGTTTTTGTTTTTTTAACATTTATTTCTAGTTAGAGAAATTTAAGAGGCTTATCCCTCAAAACTGTAAATACAAAAAAGTTGCACAAAATAGTTTCCCACCACAGGAAATTTATTTGGAGTGTCTTCATAGTTTTATTTTTGAAATACACCAATTTTTATATACTGCAGGAAAAATGAAAATAAATATTCTAATGTAAATTTGCAAAATAACAGCATATGCATCAAAATAAACTATTTCCAGCAGTGCAATATGAGTCCTAAGCATCCCAGAAACTATTCAGAAAAGCATAAAGTCAAACATGACTTATAAAAACACCAGTATAGGCTCATAAGGCCCTGATGGTAAAAAATTACATTTCCGCAAAATGACGTCACTTCCGGTTTCGTGCAGGTCATGGCGGACATGCCATAGTTCGCGCTGATGGACGTAGGAAGTGTTACAAACAGCTGATCGGATCGGCAAAGCGTGTTTCTGGAATATTATGTTTTTGTTGCTGCAAGTGCTTTTTATGCAGTTTTTGCAAAACTATATGTGGAAGGAAACTGTGACCGAGGACAAGCTGATGGCATAAGATGTAAGTACAACTCCTCCTGTTTCATAAGCAAAAAACATTATTGCGCTAGCTCACGTGGTTGCAGAGCTACCGAGATTTAAAAATAGTTGCGCAAAACGGAGCGTGCCCGCTCCGACCGGCTTTAAAGGGTTAAGTGGCTAGTTGTTAGATGGACAGTATTCAATAAAGCAAGATAAAGACCGTGCTTTATGTCCTGATTCAATTCAGAGTGCTCTACCTAATTTAGTAATAAGGTGGGCACACAACAATGGCGACGAGGATGACATGGACCTGGATTTGTTTTTGTGAGAAGTAGACCCAGCGGCGGCACGGTGTTAGCGAAAAACTTGTGGGCTAACATGGAAAAGTCGGGTATTCAACCGTTCGCCTGCTACACTGATCCAGCTACGCTCGGACCGAGATGGACGCGGTGGTTAACATCCTTCGAGTTGTTTGCTGATGGGAAAGGTCTTATTTTGACGGATAATGCTACAGACGCAATCAGACAGCGGAGACGCGCTCTTCTACTGCACTTGGCCGGACAAGACGCGCAGGACGTCTTCTCCACTCTACCACAGACGGGAGAGGCAAAGGATTACACCGCTGCGGTGACTGCACTCAACACTTATTTTGTTCCTCAAGTGAATGCAGCGTACGCACGCCAAACTTTCCACAAATTGTCCCAAACACCAGGTGAGACTGTGCAACAATTTTGTACACGTTTAAGGCGAGCTGCAAAAGACTGTGACTTTCAAGGTGACAATGATAACCAGATACGGGACGCTATCCTGAGTAAATGCACTTCTGAATATGTACGGAGAAAGCTGCTTGAGGAGGGTCCAGGCTTAACCCTAACTCGCTCGTTGGAGGTGGCTTCACACTGCGAACGCGTGGAGGAGCAGATGGCGGCGATGAGCGTCGCCGGGGAAAAGAAAGGAGAGGACACGGTCAGCCGGATTTTTACAGCAAAGAAAGAGAAGAACAACAGACCAAAAGGAAAAATGAGAGATGATAATAAAACAGACAGACAGTGTTACAGGTGTGGTTATACTGACCACATGGGCAAAGATCCCAAATGCCCAGCACGAGGACAAACATGTCACAAGTGTAATGGTAAGGACCACTTTTCAAAAATGTGTCGTACCAAAAGACAAAAGAAACAAAACGTGAATGCTGTTGAACAAGATGATTATGCATTTACTGTAAATGATGATGATGTACCTGAGAAACTTACTTTTTCTGTTGGGGGAATAGAGTTGAAAATGTTGGTTGACTCTGGAGCTACAAGTAATGTGATGGGAGAAAACATATGGGAAAAGCTAAAAGCTGAAAAGATAAAATGTCACTCATATGTACCCAAAGAGCAGAGGAATTTATATGCATATTCCTCAGCACAGGCACTCACGGTTAAAGGTGCATTCAGATGTGAAATCAAGATTGGTGACAGGACTGAAGAGGCTGAATTTGTGATTAGAGGTAATGGTGAACCACTCCTGGGGAAAAAGACTGCCATAAAGTTAGGAGTGTTGAAAATAGGTGAAAATGTGGCGGCTGTCACAGATTTAAAGCACACTCTTAAAGAAAAGTATCCAAAAGTGTTCAAAGGAGTAGGAAAGCTAAACACCAAACAGATCAGCCTGTACATTGATCCAAATGTGAAACCAGTAGCACAGCCACTGAGGCGCATACCTTATCATTTGAGGGATGCAGTGGAGAAAAAGATTAATGAACTAATCGACATGGACATTATAGAACGTGTAGAAGGACCTACACTTTGGGTAAATCCTGTAGTGATACTCCCAAAGAAATGTGACAAAGATATCAGAATGTGCTTAGACATGAGAAAAGCAAATGAGGCAATAATCAGGGAAAGATACCCCATACCCACTGTGGATGAAATCTTGCGAGGACTAAACGGCTCTGCAATCTTCACCAAACTCGATCTCAAGTGGGGATACCATCAGCTAGAGCTTACCCCGGAGTCAAGAGAGATAACTACATTTGCAGTGCACAACGGAGTATACCGGTACAAAAGGCTAATATTTGGAGTCTCATCAGCTAGTGAGCAATATCAGCATGAGATTGCCAATGCACTAGCTGGCATTGAAGGAGTTGAGAACATTTCAGATGATGTAATCATACACGCGCCAGACCAGGAAACCCATGATAAGCGCCTGCATGCTGTGATGAAGAGACTCTCTGACTGTGGCCTGACACTAAACTCAGAGAAGTGCCAGTTCAACATGGACAGACTCGTGTTCATGGGAATACTGCTGACACAGAAAGGCATCGGCCCAACTGAAGTTGAAGAAGCCTCTGCTACAGACTCAGAATTAACAGAAGTGCGAAGAGCTATTGAAAATGGACATTTTGAAAAATGCAAAACATATGCTCCCATTGCAAATGAACTGTGTGTCATCGGCTACATAGTTTTGCGGGGAACTCGCATTGTATTGCCAGAAAACCTCAGAGCTCAAGCACTTTCACTAGCTCATGAAGGACATTTAGGAATTGTTGGAACCAAACAGCATCTCAGAACAAAAGTAGATAGATACAGAGAAAAGCCCAACAATCATATGACCCCCTATGAGCAAGCACTTTGGCGACAGTGGGAAGGAAAAACTCCCTTTTAACAGGAAGAAACCTCCGGCAGAACCAGGCTCAGGGAGGGGCGGCCATCTGCTGCGACCGGTTGGGGTGAGAGAAGGAAGACAGGATAAAAGACATGCTGTGGAAGAGAGACAGAGATTAATAACAGATACGATTCAATACAGAGAAGTCTGTTAATACATAGTGAGTGAGAAAGGTGACTGGAAAGGAAAAACTCAATGCATCATGGGAATCCCCCGGCAGCCTACATCTATTGCAGCATAACTAAGGGAGGATTCAGGGTCACCTGGTCCAGCCCTAACTATATGCTTTAGCAAAAAGGAAAGTTTTAAGCCTAATCTTAAAAGTAGAGATAGTGTCTGTCTCCCGAATCCAAACTGGAAGCTGGTTCCACAAAAGAGGGGCCTGAAAACTGAAGGCTCTCCCTCCCATTCTACTTTTAAATACTCTAGGAACAACAAGTAGCCAGTACCAGTTACCATCAAATCTGATAACGGCCCGCAGTTCAAATCTGAGCTGTTCAGAGAATATTGTGAAACTAATGGAATTAAACATATAAGAACTACACCAAAATGGGCTCAAGCAAATGGAGAAGTGGAACGGCAAAATGCATCATTGATGAAAAGAATCAAGATTGCACAAGCCGAAGGACTTGATTGGAAGCGAGAGCTAAGAAAATATGTAACAGTTTATCGCAGCATTGAACATCCAACCACGGGCAAAAGTCCAGCAGAACTCCTGTTCAACCGCAAAATGAGAGGAAAGTTACCGAACATCAGTGAGGCAAAAACAACAGAGTTAGACGTGCGTGACAGAGACGCTGAACAGAAAGGAAAATCAAAAATTTATGCTGATGAACGAAGGGGAGCTGAGCATTCAAAAGTTGGCACGGGAGACACAGTGCTGGTTCAACAAGACAAAGTGGACAAGTTTACAACACCATTCAACGCAACACCACACAAAGTTGTAAGCAGAACTGGAAACCAAGTCATTATTGAATCACCAACAGGAGCTCGCTATCACCGGAATACCACACGTGAAGAAATACGAGACAAATGAGACCAGAGAAGGACACTACGATACAATACCTGAAAGGGAGGAAGGTGAAACACCCACAAAGACTGACACCTTCACTCCAACACCACAAGAGGGCTCCCAGGGGCCAGAGAGATCAAGTAGATCACAAAGTGCTAAAAAGATACCTGAGAGGTTTCGTGATTTTGTGGTGAAATAAACTATAATATGTTAAGGTGAAGAGGTAACTGAAAATGGGCAAGTTTCGAGTTCATATGTGTATGTCGACATGTATATATTGAGGAAAAAAAAGGGTACGTGTGGTGAGACAGTTAGAAAATATAATTGTTAGAAAGTAAGACAAGAAAAAATGTTCAATGTTGAAGAGAAAAAAAGACATCAAAGTTATTAAGACTAAAGTTTGAATCTAAGGAAAAGGGGGATGTCATGTATTGATATGGCTATGTCTTAATGTGATGACCTTTGAACCGGATGTTGTGGTCCGAAGGAGGCCCCGTTAAGTGGCTAGTTGTTAGATGGACAGTATTCAATAAAGCAAGATAAAGACCGTGCTTTATGTCCTGATTCAATTCAGAGTGCTCTACCTAATTTAGTAATAAGGTGGGCACACAACACCTACCCTAATCTCATACCAGAAAGTAATCTCAGGAAAACAAAACCAGTAAATGAACTCATATTTACGTGACAACAAGCATGAACATGGAATCAATCAAGTCACGAAGGAAAGTTACTTTTGGTGTTCATGAACACAAACTGTCACCTTTTCGTGCAACAGCACAAAGTTGTTTTAAGTGCCTAAACCTGACCGAGAAACATACTTTTAATTGATGCCATATTCAAAGCACAAATGGTTGGGGACAGCTTTTTAAACTGGACAGATTTCTTTTCGTGTTCGTGGACACGAGATCGGATAGATGAAAAATCCTGTTCAAGTAGAAACGTTGTTATATGCTGAGTTTATTTTGCAGCGCTGGAACTGCAGCTACTACAACACATCGAGAATGCCTGTTCAGTCAGCAGACCATTTCACTTTGGTCTGCAACAAACTGAAGCGATTTACACGTCTCCTCTATCAGGTTTTGGGACAGTAAGCTTTAATGTTGAAATGGATCCAGTTTAAAGTTTCAGAGCTCTAATGTGCAGCGAACCCCTGAGACATAAACAGCAGCACCGAGAGCAGACTCTGTCACAAAATAATTAAATGGATTTTATTATTATTATTTTGTATGTGCTTCATAGATTTTTAGGATAGGATAGGATTCAACTTTATTGTCATTACACGTGTATAAATACAGGGTGACAAAATACAGTTTGCATGTAATCAGAAGAGCAAGAGCAGTAACTGCAATGATAGCAGATTATATACAGATAAGGGTATAATAAAAGGTTGGAATACTTATGAACAGATTATGTACAAATAAGTTACGTATGTTTATATTGCTATACAGTGAGTTTGTCAGGGCTCTGTGTGCAGGCGGATGGAGAGGTGGATCCAAATGCAGGACTCAGACACTAAATTGAAACTCAAAAACCTCAGCTTTATTGCTGGTGACAACACAAAACATGAAGTGAACATAGACTACTGAGACCAAAAGCACACAGGTATAATCTGAGGGTACGACGCGACACTGAGCACAGGAAGCTCGCAGAAGTCGAGTCTACGGTAGTGCAAAGTCTACGCTGACTGTAGACGGTTACGGCGTTTTCATTGGCCCGGAGTCTACGGTGAGCGTAGACACTGTAGACTCGGGCCAATAGGAGCGCCGAATCCCACTGTAGACGACCAATCGTCTGCTCGACGGAAGTTGCGTCACCAAAACGACAACAACACGAAGCGGAAGAGCGAAGAAGCCGGCAACTCCGCTTTTTTTTTTAATGGAAACTGGCATTTCTTCTGTGTTTACGTTAAGTTACAGAGTCTGGATTTAGCGGAAATTACACGACGCTGAATAGCGCGTTTAACCCTTTTTCTTTGTGGTAAATGTTAGCCGCGCGCTAGCCGACATCTAATGTATTACGCCCATTTCTAGTCTTTTCAGTGGCTACAACTGCTTTCCGTGGCTCGTTACAAACGATCTGAGATATATGTAGTAGTAAGTGTATTTAATATCATACTAGACAGATTTACCGCACTGCCATTTACTACACATTTACCCGTGTTTGGCTGTTGTCAGTACGTCTCGCTCGTTGTAAACTTTCTGTTTACAGAAAGTATGTGTAACATTCGCCATTATGTTGTTGATGGTAACGTGTATGATTCCAGCCTACCTGATGGGCACTTTTGACTTTTTGTAGTTCAGTTCACTGATTGACTATCCTGCAGTGCTGTTTTCCTGTATTCATCCCCTTTAATAAAGTGTACTGTGTTACAGTAACAGTGAGTTGTGGATTTACTTAATGAATGACTAAGTTGGGCTTTAATCTGCCTTAGACATGTGTTTTGTATTTTTTATTATTATTATTAAGTTATTCTCTGCCAATAGGTTTAGAAGACACAACTATGTGGAAACACATAACAGACCTGAACCAAATAAGCATTGTGTACATGCAGGCAAAGACAAGTTTTGGAAGTATTTGTACAACACATGCCTCCGCAACAACTTCAGTGTTTCCTGGAATTGATTAGAAACCTTAACAGAGCTATTATCTGTTATGTGAGTCAAATTTCCCCAGATAGTCTTGGTTGACATCAGGTGACTGTGAAAGCCACGGTGTATGATCACGCCATTTTCATAATCAACTACTCAGTCTATTTGTCACAGGACAAACATAATCTCTCATAGCAACTTTGTAATGGTTTTACAACTCTTTTACCTTTGACAAGTGAACCCTAACATGGCAGCAAAGTGCAACAATGTCTCTCTGTGTAGGGGTCAAGAGTTCAGGGCATGCCTTTAATTTCTTGCCTGTCTGTAAATGACAGTGTCATGGCATGTATAATCCTTCAGATTTTACCAGTAGAAAAGTAAAACAATTACATTGTCTCATCAGGAGAACCTAAAAGACTCCTCTTATGGCTAGTCTTTGCACATAATAATCACAGAAGAAAAGAAAGGGATTGGTTTTCAATTGCGCTTAATTTCAGGAGACTTTCCAACCTGTTGGTTCAAAACAGCCAAAAGAAAATCCTCATCGATGTTGGAGTAAAAACTAGATGCTTTTATTGCAATATACACTGATAATGCTTACTGTCCTGTCATTGTAAACCAGTCAAAATACATATATAACACATTGAGATCATGCTGAAGATCACAGACAGCAGTCCAGGCGTCAGGTGGGATAAAGGAGCTGGAAACATCACCTGATAAAGAGAAAAACAGACTGAATGAATAAAAGAAGACTTCTTCATTGCACATTTTCCACCAATCACAAGCCTCGCCTTTCACTCTAGACTTTTGACCAATCACCGATCAGCATGAATTGCACTACTGTACTGTGGATCCCCAAACACAGGGCTAATATACACAGGGTGGTAATCAGGGAATGGGCAACAGGAGGGAGACACAGCTTGGAGGGATTGGACTAACGAGACAGGGGGAGCAAAGCTGCACACACTAACATAAGACATAGACTTTCACAATAAAACAGGAAACATGAATCACTAAACAAAGATGCAGACACGACACTGGGAGACAGACTAGACCAAGCCTATTCAAATGGCGGCCCGCGGGCCAAATGCGGCCCAGAAGCAACCTGCGAGTGGCCCTGCCTGTGGTCCTGGCAGAAACACAGAGAAAACGCACAAATTTATTCATTAATTAATTTTTTTTTTAAAAATTAAAAAAATAAAAAATCCTACAGCGTAGTGTAGACTGTGAATGCAACACTCCTAGTAGCCTAGCAATATTTAACCCACAATGCACCGTGATGTAAACATATTAAACAATAATCGTAATATATGATGCGACAACAGCATGTCTTTCTCACTCCAAAAGCGCAAAATTGACAATGAAAACTGTCGGTTTAACCCTGCCTGGACTGACAAATACTTATTCATTTTACCGAGTTTAATAATCTTACAACCGGAGTTGTACTACCATGGTGAGGGTCCTGTACAGCCCAAGAGAGAGCTGCAGCAGCTTCCCTTCGTGTTTACTTCTTGGCGAAGAAGAAAAGGCCTTTCACAGATTCTGAAACAGTGAAATACTGCATGCTGGCCGTGGTGGATGTGGTGAAAAGTGATGAAAAAATTAAAGTAAGTGTGACATCTGTTATTAAAAATGTACCCCTGTAGGACAGTTCAAATATTCGTAGAGTAGAGGATCTGGCGTCAGACGAGTTTGAAATGCTGTTACATGACCTGAAGAAAACTGATGTAATGTCTATAGCAGGAGATCACAGACAGAACTGATAATGCACAGTTGTGCGTATATGTCCGTTTTTTGGATGGGAAATTGCTCGGCTTACTACCGTTAGAGGGACACACAGCTGGCGAAATAATGTTTGAGAAGATTTCAGCTCTTTTTGAGGAAAATGGTCTGGATATGAGGCGTGTCTGTATACTTGTGACGGATGGGGCTCCATCCATGGCAGGAAAAGTGAGTGGTCAGCGAAATATTTATTTTAATTTGAAAGGGAATTATCAAAATGTTTTTTTGTTATTATTATTATTATTTCAAATGTGCAAAAAATAGTTTAGTTATAGCTCCCTTTTTTTTAAATGGACCTTTTGGTGTGCATTTGTGAGAGGTCAATAGATTTACTGGGGAAAAGGAATTAAAAAATTACTTGTTTTTCAATACAGTTGTGTGGATTTGAAATTGATCATGATCTGCTGCTTACTGGCTGCAAAAAAAATATCTGGCCCAGATAAATTCCTCGGTTTGAAAATCTGGCCCAACTAACTTCGTAGTTGAATAGCCATGGACTAGACACTGAACTAAACCTGCAATAAACATGAGAACACAACCAGGGAGCAAATCCTAAAACATGAATAAACAGAAACCTATAATTCTCATAATGGTCAACAATGTAAAATAATCAAAATACAATACAAAATACAAAATTAAACCAAGACACGAGAAACTCACAGACCCAGAACCGTGACAGAGTTAATATACAGATGTACTGATGTATACAGATAAATGGTGAGTATAAATGGTTACCACCATTTTAACTTCATCTGCTAACATCTCTAACTAAAGTAGGTGTTACTCGTAGGGATCCTTCAGAGAGCCCAAAATGGATAGCATGATAGCGCTTATCTCTCACTGGAGTTTCAGGTTTTGTTGAGCCAGCTAACACGAAGAGTGCCCGGCTGTGTTGAATTTCATTTTTCAAAAAGTGTTGGCAGAAGTGTTGGCAGTGTTGTCTTTGATGATGTCGGCCCAAGAACTTGTGCTAAAGAGTTTATGCTAATGATGGAATTTAACTGTTTGCTGTGTTTTGCTGACATCAGTTGCTTTAGTGCATGTTTCTCTCTGAAAGCTATTACTAACTGCACGTCCTGGCTTTCAGATTAATTTGTTCCTTACGTTAATGATTTCAGAGCTCACCTGTGACTCGTTCTGTTTTCCTTTCTTGTTTTTGTGTTATTTGTACAAACTGGAGCTAATCTCTCTGCACGTTACATGTTTACTCCTGAACGAGTGGGTAAAACTCCCGGGGGGACTGATCAATAACTCTGAAACATCTCAGCTTCAGCATGAACACGGAGCGAGAGCGAGAGAGGACTAGATGTTCCCTAAAACAAATTATCAGAAACGAACAGAAACCAATAACCTGTTCGCTCCCCCACCCTCCTGCCCCACCTCATCATCATCCTCCAAAATGTAAAAATTTCTCTCGCTGGCGTCGATACCCTGCAGCCATAAACAGCAGAAAATATGAAAAGAGAAAAGAACAACATCAACAAAACAGGGGGATGAAATTTCACCGTGAGGGCGAAAATGAGAAATGACATAATAAAGCGATTCTATTAAAAAGCCATCTGACCGTTAATAAAAGTAATGATTTGATGAGAACATCCCGTCGCAGAGCCAGAGGCGGCACAGGAGGAGGGGAGGAGGTTCGACCGCCTTTTATTTTTATGCTCCCACACTGCCGAGAAGTGTGTGTGTGTAGGGGGCACAGCATAAAAAACAATTGCTCCCTCTCCCATCTCTGACTTAATGAGATTTGGTGGCTGCTGCTGCTGCTCATGTGGCCGAGGCTCAGGTATTATTTGTTGTTGGAAGTGATGGCAGGACTGGATAAAACACACGTCTCACTGCAAGGCGTCGACTTTCTCATCTGCTGCAGAATATCAGAGTTACCTTCTGTCAGTCTGCCGCTCCATATGCTGCATACTGAGAGACGTGCGACCGGCCACACATTTACATTTCAAACACTACGTTTTTGAGCATTGTGAGGCCGAGAAGAGGGTGAAGTACTTAACCCGAAGCATCGTTATTCCTGGCTCTACTGTTTGCCTTTAGCTTAACTAATTATTATTAATTATTTTTATATTGTGTGCAAATAACACCCAAGGCAAATTTCATTTTGTTAATTTTTTAATTGGAAAACAGAAAAGCCTGCAGCGTTAGTTTTTAAATCAACACACAGTATGTAGTGTCTCTCAGCGGTGCTTGTTGTAAATTGTGTTTAAAAAAAGTTAAAAACCTTCCAGAATCAACTAAAGCTATAATAAGGATGCTAACCGCAGTGTGCTGTCCGTTCCCGCCTCTGTCCCCTCACTGGTGAACAAAGACCCTGTAAGACTTGCACTCCTCCTCGTGGGGCAGCAACTCATTTCCAGGCTGGAGACGACACTGAGACACACTCACAACAGCTGAGATCCATGCTCTCAGATTTGGAGGTGCTGACCTTTGACATTGTTCGACACCCACCAGGAATGGGAGTACAAACTAAGATCTCATTATGGTTGCACGGACAACTAAAAACAACTAAAGCTGAACACACAGTTTGCATCATACTGTGCTCAGGGCGTGCTGACACATGACAGGAGAAGCAGTCAGCCTCTGGTTGAAGAGCAAAGGGAACACCTTTTTCCAGCAGATTTTCCAGTCAAGTGTTGGACGATCAAAGCAGCAGGTGGAGTTTTCCTGACTCCCAGAGGTTCACTGCTGCTGGGATCGGGGCTCGCACTATGGCAGCATTGTTTCTCCTTTTTATGTGTGAGATGACCAGAGCGTGCTCCAGCTGTGTCAGGCATAGGGATGGGTATCGAAAGACGGTTCTTATTGAGAACCGGTTCCGACTGTTTCAATTCCTTGGAATTGTTTGCCATTTTTGCAAACGATTTCCTTATCGATTCCAGTCGCTCCGAATGACATCACCACGTTGTGGAGCGTCATTTACCTGGCAGGAAACATGGCAGCTCAAACGCTCAAAAGTTTGGTTATACTTTACGAGAACGGATGACAACAGGGCAACTTGCAATACTTGCAAAGTAGATATTTCATTTAAGGGAGAAAACACTACGAATATGCAAAATCATTTGCTCACAAAACACACGATGACCTTAAATGAATGTCGTGTTTTTAATAAATCTCAACCCAGCAGCAGCGGTAATGTTTGCACGTCCTCTCCCGTTAATGCGGCAGGTAAATAATCAACTAACAGTGCATATTATGTTAGCGCGATCTGCCTTATTACAAAACTTGCCATTACTGTGCATTTAGGTGACCATGATGAAAGAGACAGACAGAGTCTGGCTCAGATGCTGGCAGTTCTCGCTGCAGTCTGCCGGTAGCGTCTCCTTTCAGGCCAGGTTAGACGAATTTCACCGAGCAGTGACTAAGTTTGTGGTAAAAGGCTTGCACCCATTTGCCACAGCAGATGCCCTCGATTTTCGGTAAGTGAATGTGTTTAATTGTAGGCAGGGACATTACTGGATATTCTTGTGTAATTGCTACAGAATAATTTATGTTATACTTTGTTATTGCTACAGAAGAATATTTATTTTATTATTTTACATTTACAGTTTTTTTTCCTGGGGACCCTGTGACACCCCATTGAAGGTAGGCTGTGGATCTCTTAAGATCTCACTGTTGGGTTTGTAAGGCCATGTTACTCCTAAATTTCTATCTTGTTCAAAGAGAAGATATGAAAGAAAGTTCTAAGCTAATCGACCTTAGTTTTCTCCTTTTTAAAAAAAAAGAATCGATAAAGAATCGAATTGTTAAACAGAATCGAAAATGGAATCGGAATCGTGAAAATCTTATCAATACCCATCCCTAGTCAGGCAGCAGCTTCACTGGTAACTTTCAGTCTGCATGATAAATGCAAGAACTGAGTCTTTAACCCGCTCCCCCATTATAGCCTCATACTGGATAAATAGGTCAATTTATTAGGAACACAGTCCTTATGAGACACTCCAGAATAAACACGGTCCAAAAAGCTTAAATTTCATGGGGTGGACATTTTTCTTCTGGAAATGTTCATTGTTGTCTCAAACCAATCTGATATTTAATTTCCTATTCATTTATTTTATGGGTTTCGACATTAGCATCTTAGTAGTGCTTATCGGGGAGCCAATGAATGGAACTTGGCTGCAGTTCAGCTAAAGGAACAGCAGGGGGTTGAACTAAATAAAATAAAATAAAATAGTAAGTGACAAATGCATCTACACCCAAAAAAGACATCTGATGTAAAAACAACATTATATATTTGGAAAATTGTTAGAGCAGGTTAAATGCTGATGAAACAGTGCTTAAATGATGCTATGTACTAATTTAACATTGTCTTAGACCTTCTGCTGTTTAGGTGACAGGAAAATAGAAGTAATGTGATGAAACAATTGCATGACGACCAATGCTAACACAAAGTAAACCTTATTTGTGTAAAGAGCTGATTTAGGCAGCATTAGCACACGTTCACTTTGTATCCGTAACCCTTTCCACTGTTCCAAGGTTCAAACCAACAACCTTCCAGTCACTTCTGTACTTTTAATGCCTCTTTGTCTCAGAGCAGAAGCCAGCTGTAAATGCACTCTGCTTTCTTTTAATCGCTTTTGTGTCTTTTAAGCCATCTGTTTCCTGTCATTGTCCTCAGTCCCCTCGACACAGTTTTGGGGGACAAAATAATATAGTTAGAGTGATGGGTGCATTTAGACACAGCCCCACATTTAAAAACATGAAATATGTCTTTGTTAAATCACCCTGAATCTTCTAAATGGAAGAATCATTTCACCTTCAGCTGTTTGGCACCAAAATAAAAACAGGAGATCATTCAGAGCCTTGAGTTGTATGAGGAGTGAGACATTCGAGCCTTGGCTGAATACAGTTTCCTACTTTTTTTGTGGGTTGAGGTGATTTTATTACTGATTTTGGTGCAGGTAAAGTCCAAAACGTTGTCATTCCCAGACTGTGAAATTATGCTGTTTTATCAAAGGTTTGTCTGTCATCCAGACACAGTGAACTTTTTTAGTATTTTCCTACCAGCTTCAATGTTGTGAGGGGATGTAATTTAACCCCGACCTGAGCTACAAATTGTGACGTGAGCTACCAAAAAATAAACTTGTAAAAATCACATCTAATGGAGTTTGACAGGTTCTATAGAGAACCAAAAATTGGTGTGCCAAGAACCCATGAGGCTGTAACTGGTCCTTCAAAGTATTGAGCAAAGACTGTGAATTCTTATGGCATATTTTAGTTTTTTGTATTTTTTAAAGCATTTTCAAGAATTGCAAGCAAACTTTTCTCATTTTGTCTGAAATGAATTCAGTTTGGTGTGGACCAAAGTCCAAGGTCCACTTCAAACAACCATGTGAGCAGCCCTCCAGCTTCCAGATTGTTTCAGCCTTTAAAACTTGTACATGAACGGGAAAAACGTGAGGCTAGGCTGCTGATAAAACATGTTCATCTAAATTGGTGAGGTAGAAAGAACACCTGTATATACATTAACTGCTACGAGTATTTCACAAACTACCGTGATACTGTTGTCCAATCCTGTTTCAGTGAAACTAAACAATCCTCGATTTAAAAATAACAGCCCTCTGCAGCCCACAGTGGGTATATGAAGTTTTCGAACTAAATTGGCAGTCGTGTTACTGCCACATTTTAATTGGCGTCTTAAAAAACAGCTTGCTCTTATAGAGCTGTGAAGTGGGAGGATATATTTTGGGACTCCTAATTCATGAGATCCTGTTAATTTTTTTTGGCATGATCACAAACTATTAAGCCAAGATAACTTCTTTACTGTTTGAGTGAATGTTATATGAACAGACTCAAATGTATGTTTTACTCAGAAATAAAATAATCAAACTTTTGGCCATCGCATAAAACAGCTCACCTCTGAAAACAGTTACACTTTGTGCATACCACAAATAGCAAACGTACTCTTTCCCACAGGTGTCAAAAATGAACAGCAATATGAAATTTAACTTTTTGAGTATTTTAAGGTGTTTGTACCTTAACACAGCTGACACAGAAACAAGCCACTAAGAGCAAACTGAAAAAGTTACACTTGCAGTTAGGGATGCACCGATACCGATACTGGTATCGGGTATCGGGGCCGATACTGTAAAATGTGTGCGTACTCATACTCGGAAAAGTTAACCGATACCATGAACCGATACTAACTTATTTCATTAATCAGGGTGGGTGGTATGTCATTTCTGTTGTAGTTTTTTAGATTGGCCACTAGGGGGACATCTCGCGCTAAACAGGCACAGGGTTAGGCGAGTGAGACTGGCGGCTCCAGATAAAAAAAGAGAAACTGGAGGCTGCTGTAGCTAGGCTAAACAAAATGTCAGCAGTGTGGACCGGAACAGCCAACTTTAACTCAGGTTTTGGAAAAGCGATGAAAAATGTCAAGAACAGCCAACTTTAACTCAGGTTTTGGAAAAGCGATGAAAAATGTCAAGAGAAAATCCACGGGCAGTTTAATAACAGAGGCTCTGACTCATTTTATTGCTCTGGATGACCAGCCAATGCCAGCCGTGGAAAACATAGGATTGCACCGTCTTCTCAGCATACTCGAGCAGCGATATGAAATTCCCAACCGCCCATACATCAGGGAGATAATGGTGCCAAAACTTTCTGAAGAGGTAAAGACAAGCAGTGTGTGCGCGATGTCAGTCTTTGGTTTAACGGCACAGTGGACTGATGATCCACGGGCAGATGAGGAGTTCGTCAATGCCAAATACTTTCGTTATTTAGTTTGTTTGTTTACAATATGGATACTCTGCAATAATTTAAAAGTTTATTTTATTCTCAAACCTAATTTGTATTTATTTTATTCCAAACAGAAGTGTTTATTTATTATTCTGAAAGCTCGAGACAGTGCCAATAGTTCAGTGGTATTTTGTTAAATTACAATGTGGACACTCTGCAATAATTTAACAGAAGTGCTTATTTTTCACTTGAAATTTTTTTGTGGTCATTTTTATTAAGATTTTTTTAAACCTGTCTTCCAATTCATTGCATTTGTGTGTGTGTGTGGTAGAAGTATCGGTTTTTGTACTCTGTATCGGCAAGTACTCAGATCCAAGTATTGGTATCGTATCGGTTTGTATAAATTGGTATCGTTGCATCCCTACTTGCAGTAAGACATTGCCAATGATACTTCTGTTATTTTGAATTCTCCCTGAGCCTGGTTCTGCCGGAGGTTTCTTCCTGTTCAAAGGGAGTATTTCCTTCCCACTGTTCCCAAAGTGCTTGCTCATAGGGGGTCATATGATTGTTGGGTTTTTCTCTGTATGTATTATTGTAGGGTCTATCTTACAATGTAAAGCGCCTTGAGGCGACTGTTGTTGTGATTTAGTGCTGTATAAATAAAACTGAATTGAATTCTGCTGTTTTTCTCTGCTCCATTACAAAGACTCTCACACTAAGCTGAAAGGTTTTGAAGTGGAAAAGAAAACATTAACTAGTAACAATATAAATAAATGAATTTAATTGTAACTATTCTTTATTTTAACTATTTCTTTTCTCTTAATGTATTTATGAAAAGAAAATGAATCCAGCCTTTGAAACACAATCAGAATTTCTCCTCACCACAAGACTACTTTGGTAGTTTTTATGAATAACGGCACTGTGTGTATCTGTGAGATGTGCCCATTCAGTCTGTGGAAGCACAATGCTAACATAGCTATGGCTGTTAGCTAACGGCAGCTAACAGCAAACAAGAATGGCAGCACTCACCAACAGAAAAGTTCAGGATATCCTCAACAACTCACCTCAGCATTGCTGTCATTGGACAGAAGTGAGCTCCACTGACTGAAGGGTAAAAACGTAAAATATTGTAAAAATATTTTGTCAAGTATTTATTTATAGTTCATGATTTATTCCTCAGTGTTTATATTGTTGAAATATTTTAAAATGCAGCATGTGCAAAAAGATTTTTACACACAAACAAACTGTAGAAACATGCTGGCCGGCTGTGGCCGTTGGGGAATGGCAAGGTGGCAGGCCGCTACGAGGTTAGGACCTGACGATTGCATTAAAGGAATAAAACTGCCAGGGCAGTTCTTTTAAAACGTGTATGCTGAAGAAGATGCAGTGTTTTCATTTCTTCTTTAAAGACCTGTCGCAGCTCTCGCAGAGTTCCTCGCTGGCTCTTCTTCAACACCACCTCTGTGCTCCCTTGTTGAAATGAAGCAAAGGGAAAAAATAAAACCTTTTCTCTTGTTCTGTTCAGAAAAATCACTCCTACCCTGACGCTGGCACTTCCTCAGAAATCCTGATGACTGTGCAATCTCCCTGGAAGCAGAAGGCTCTTTCTTCAGAGTTTGAATACACTTTAAGGAAACAAGAAGAATGTGACAGTCCGTCATCCGCCGTGTCAGCTTGACTTTTAAAGGAACATAATAATAAGCACAAACCCGGAAAGCAAATTGATTTCTGAGGGATGTCCGAACAGTTGAATGTCAGGAAGCACTGGGACATGTTTCCATGTCTGAGGAGCAAAAAAGTCTGAATTTCTGTGAATGCAGCATTAACGTCAGCCCACCTCCATCCTCCTCTATGCTGGTTTCTGTTGATGTTTTTCCATTTATGAGCGATGGGTTGAATGGCAGCATCATTAACGTCGCCATGTCGAGATCCAAGGAAACAAAAGGCGCCAAAGGTTCGAGTTTTTTTCAGGCACAGAAGGAAACCTTGAACAAACTCACCATCCCTTCAGTTAAACATAGCACCTTTTGAATTTTAATAAGGTTAGAAAAACGCTCAGTGAGTCACTTTATGATAGCACAAAGGTGCAGCTGATGAAATGACAAGGACAAACGTCTTTCTCATTAATTTGGTATGAATATTCATGCAGTTTTGTGGTTACTGTGAGGAAAGCGAACTCATAATAATTTCCAAGGCTTCAAAGTTTCAGAGACTTTCAGACTTTTATTGCACTTAAAGTATGACTTTGTCAACAATATTAACATTACCTTTACTTTTGCTGTTTCTCTATCTGCTCCACTCTGTATGTAAGAAGATATATGTACAGCCAGACTGAGAGCAGGGAGAGTTGAAAGTAACGTGACCGTGAATACCAGCAAGAAAGACTCTCACAGATGTAAATACACCTTTTTATTTCAACTATTTCTATTCTGTTAAAAGTTATTATTTCACTACAGATGTATATGTATATATGCATCTTTGGATGATTATCTCGTCTTAATTTTTTCATCAATTTGTGGGAAATTAGAATCCGTTTATGGGCATTTTGTGTTGCCTTTTGAGTGTTTTGTTAATTCTATATATAATTCTTTGTCATCTGTTTGTGGTGACTTTATAGAAAACAATATTTTGAATATTTTCCTTTATTTCCATATTTTCTGCATCGTTCGTTGCTGTCATAAGGCAAAGAAATGATCGATTACTTTGTTGTGAGGACTATTACACTCTTAAATAATTTTAAATGAACATTTTAAAATGTCGTAGATTTCCCTTCTAAAATCACGTATGCTTTTCTACGTATTTGATTGCAAACTCTCTTTATGGTGAATGTCACAAAGGCGGTCGATGCTCAGCTCTGCAGCTCGTCCTGCAACTCAGCTTCTTTTAAATGATGAGGACAAAGAAAAGTGTGCAGTCTAAAAATGGCATCTGGTTTTAAATCCATACGTCGGATCATTCCTCAAAAAAAACAGAGGCTGTAATTACACGGAGCTTTTTGGGTCTGATGCGGGATTGATTAGTAACTGCAGGACATCCTTGAACCAGATCCTTAAAAAATGGCGAGCAAGGAGAACGGGAGCAATGCCTTAAGTGAATTTAAAAATGCAGGAATAATTACACATATACTGCAAACTAATTAAGACGCTGTGAACTCTGTGGCCTCATTCCTCCCTCACAGTGATTACAGAACTCATATTTCAGACTCGTGCAGCCAATTCTTCTACTGCGGACGGACAAACGGAAGTAAAACTCGACCAAAATGGACCCGTGACATCAGACGAAGGGGGAAAAAAAGAATTAAAAAGGAAGAAAGTGAGACTGTGGTTACTATTTCAAAGTCATCATATTAATTGTGTTGGAGGACATAAAAAAGAGAGGCTCTGTCTGCTAAGAAGCATGGATATTTTTATAATTCAATGGGTGTAATTTATATCTGCAGCAGGCTGAAGATGTCCGCCAGAGTCCGGCCAGAAAAATACAGATAATAAGATTATTAACACTAATAGTTATGATCAAAGGCCAATAACCCGAGTCTAGAGAGGTTGAATTCAGTAACATCAACCCAGAAAGACTATTTAACAGATTTTAATATCTTTGCATCTTTTTGTGTCACTTTTTGTACATCTTCATGTCTTTTCTTTATTCTCTTTGTTTCCCTTCAGTATTTTCAGCTGTGGAGAGTACATCAGTTTGTTTCTCAAAGATGACCTTTGTTTTCTACTCATTTATCCATACTGATGCACTCTGAGGCCAGTGTGCATTTGTCTGTGGACATTTCATGTGTGTTTATGGTGACTTTGTTTTCTTTTAACGTTTCAAGTCGTCAGTTTCTGGACATTTAAAAAAAATTCATCTTTTGCGTTTCCTTCTTGATATTTGCTTTAGATTGTGTACATTTTGTGTATATTTGTAGTGATGTTTTTTTTATTTATCTTCTATCTTTGCTTTTTTTTTACTTTGGTTTTCACAGTGTGTCAAGTTTTGTCTCTGTTTTCTCCATATTAACCTCTTAGCTTCTGTCTCAGTGTTTTTGTCTGTGCATTTAGTGGAGGCGTTTTCTATAAAGCTGTAAGTTTGAGTCTGTGAATCTGATTTTAAGACTGATATTTGTGTCAATAGTCTTTGTGGCTGTTTGCTTCAGTTTGAAGTCTTTTTGCATCCATTTCTTCATACTGCGGTGAACATTTTTTAACCCTAGTCTTTTAGGCTCTGTTTGTTTTCACTTTTGTGTTGCTCTGATTTCTGATTTGGCTTTTTTGGTCTTAAAGTTTTCACATCATGTGGTAATTTGCTTTGCTGAGAAGGTTTCTGAAAATCTGTGGATATGAATCTGTGCCTCTCGGCTTTCTGTCCGTTTCTTCAAACTGAGGCCGACTGGCTTCTGGTCTTTCTGTACATTTTTAGTTGTTAAACCTCACCTCCACCCTCTGACTGATTGTTCTCAATCGTTTTAAGACAACTTTAAGAGTTCAGGGCTCAATTATTGCATGCATGACCTGTTGAGGTGATGATTTACTTTGAGACGTGGCGACGACGAGGAGAGGAAAGCAGGAAGAAGAGGAGCGAGGCATTAAGTCGGCCTGGATTCGTCCTGGATTCGTCCTCTCTTTCTCTCTTTGTGGCACCAAATCTGCCGAGCGGATTAAAAGAATCTTTCACCTGCTCTTCAAAGTCAGCTCATCCCCTCCACCCCACTCTTCAAGTCCGTCCTCTTTTTCTTCTTTAACTTCTTTAAGCAGCAGATACTCAGAGAAGCTTTATCAGCTGCTGTATAATTTAACAAAATCCGACACAAAGACCTCGGCAGCGACTTACAGGCAGAGAAACACACAGCGAGCCAACCCTGCCACACAAATATTCAAACCACGACTACTGCCAGATAAAGTGAGAATTAAGAGCGGCCGTGTCTCCGTATCCTGCACATCATTTTGCCTTTTTAAAAGGCAGGAGTCGCTCTTATCAGTCTTCTGGAGCCGTGGCGCGACGGCGTTCACAGGAGGGTGATGCTATCGCTGAGGAAAAAATTCATTTTGAGCTCATCTCATCTGTCCTCTCGATTCTCGTTGTCAGTGAAATGTGATGGAAGGCTCTTTTTATAGGTGACACTTGATTGACAAAGACAGACGCTGTTTGAAGTCTGTCCGTCATGTAAATCGAGGCTGATTAAAGCCTGAGACGTTCGAGCTCTGCTTCATTTGTGATTACAAACGTTATATTCCCGCTCTGTGGCTCGTGTAAAACCCAGAACTTTAGAAATGTGTGGTTTCAGTTGTAGATCTGAAAAAAAATGTTTAGGGAAGCTTCTTCTGTAAAGGCTGAAAATTTGTTGATTTTGACGCCAGAAGAAAAGTCAGACCCCAACAACTCATTAGTGCCATTAAGGTGAGTGTTGCCTCAGCATGTAGTAATACTGGGCATCATCCTGTTAAATACCACAGACCTCATTTATCTAACAGACACCAAAAGTGGTGTATTTCTTAAAAAGTCTAATAACACAGACCTTACATGTCCTCTTGATCGTCACACAACAGCAGTTTGTCTTTAACCTTCAGTAAACCAAGCTGTTTGCATCTCTTTTTCTGGATGTCTAATAAAAATATATTCTGTTCAGAAACATTCAAAATCAAGGCTGCAGCACTAAATCCAAATGAAGTACTTAGAATATAATAAAAGCTTTAATTGCTTTTAGTGGTGCCTTCATTTTCTGCACCTGTTGTCACACTGGCATCACGCAGTCCCGATGACATCATTAAGGTCTTATTTTGTGGTATGACTGTCAATCTGTTTTTTATATTTACATTTGGAGATTTGGAAGGATGCAATATTTAAGTAAGTATCATGTTGGCTGTACTCTTCACTGCACCTCTGTCGGCTGAACCTCTGGCAGAGTCAGGCTTTCTTGCTGCTGTCTCTTACAGGTGCAACTATGAGTATGACTGTTCTGTTAATACAGGGGTGTCGAACTCCAGGCCTCGAGGGCCGGTGTCCTGCAGGTTTTAGATCTAACCCTGGGTCAACACACCTGAATCAAATGATCAGTTCATTACCAAGCTTCTGGAGAACTTCAAGACATGTTGAAGAGGTAATTTAGTCATTTAAATCAGCTGTTGGATCAAGGACACATCTAAAACCTGCAGGATACCGGCCCTCGAGGCCTGGAGTTCGACACCTGTGGGTTAATAGAATAGAATAGACCTTTATTGTCAGTCTGCATGCACAACAAAACTGCGAAATATGTGCCAGGTCTTTCCGGGGTCTTTTCATTTTGGAGCCTGTGGGTGACAGTGATTCCCCCTCGGTCCCGAGGACCTGAAGAACCAGAACCAGCAGGACTTTGTAGCGTGTTTGCACAGAGAGAGCGACTCGTTGCAGATGATGGTTTTGCTGCGCTCTCTGAGCAGCCTCCGTGAACAAAATCCTGCTGCTTTTATTCACTTGACGAGTTGGTTTGGTAGCACCTGAGTCGATTGCGAGTTCAGCACTTGCGCGGATTCAGTTTTGCATTTCTTACATCTCACTGTGTAATTATCTTCGCCTGGAAGGGAATTTGCCTCACCCTACCTACAGTGCTTCAAATTTAGAATTTCTGTGACACACACATGAAGAGTGGATAAATCAAACTACTGCTGAGAATCGTCAACATCAATTTGATAAAAGGCTGTAATCGTGGCTCCTTTACCCTCACAGAAACTCCGAACAGTTTCTAAGGAAAGAAATGCATCCGAGTTGGAATTAACTTTTTAAACTAAATTAAAGAAACGCAGTAAAAGCTCCGGTCATTTCTTTTCTACGAACTCGCTCTGCCACCTCTGGCAGGTTTATTTAAGCAGTCAAAAACTGAAGAGCTGGGCTTTGTTTGTCTTTGTTACCCCTTTTCAATATGAGGACTTTAAATTGTTCAGACTTACTGCTGCAGCTGAGACCCACAGCGTTATATTTTAAAGTATAATCCTCACTGGTCTTTAAAATACTCAAACTGTCTGGCAGTTCTCTGAGTGTCTGATTACCGCACAAAAATAATTTCATTTATCTCTTTTTTGTTAACTTAAACATGTAAAACCTATAAAATCTTGTTGTTTAGTAAAAAGAGAGAAACTGGGCTGTAACTGATCCTTAAATGATTAAACTTCTGATTAAAAGCTTGATCACAATGCATGCAGCGTTACCGCCACAGGCCAAAGATGGACAAGCGTTAAATTTATTTGGCGGGGATTTCCCAACATAACCAAAAGGTTTGCTGGATCAGGATTTAAGCCGGAATACTGCGTGTTTCCAGATTATACATACAGGAATTGTTCCAAAAACTGCATTTTTTCAGAGACAGTTTTTAGAGATTTCTGCAGTGAAGTTAAGAAATGCTGAAGTTATGCTGTTTTTGTGCAGCCGAGACTCTCAGTCTCTTTCTGCCTGTTTTGTCCCGTGCTGAGTCACCTTTTGTTGTAATTTTGAAGGTTTTTCCGTGGATAACTCGGAGTTGTTGAGGTCATTTAACGTTCACCTAAAGTAATGAAGAAGTTTTTGTCAACAAAATAAGCCACCGGAATCACAGGAAACTGAATTTGTTCATTTTTACTTTGTTTGACCTTTGCTAAATTTTAATGAGCAGCAGTTTTACTTTGAAAGCGCAGGTCTCGGGTTCGGCCCTCATCACACTCGCTCAGTTTTCTTTGCACAAGCCTGAGAATGAACCAGATGACCCAGCTGTCGCTCACAGACAAAGTTTTCACGAAGCAGACATTTTTCATTTTACACCTTTAACAGTTGCTTTATTCTGTCATTTATTCATCCTGATAAAAATATCAGTGAGATTAAAATTGTCTGTTCAATATTGACCTTGGCAAGAGCGGACACCGAAATGCACAGCTTCACCTGAGGCACTTTACAAACCAGTCAACACAACATCCAGATCTTATGTAATAAAGGATCAGGACGATTCAAGGCGATGGGAAATGGTTTCGAGTGAAATACCATCTCAGATGATCTTAGACCTCCACGAGTGGCACACCACTGCCCACTTTTGCTTCTCATGCAGAGCTTTCAGTGCTCTCCTCGCTCACGCATTCTCAGTGTTCTCAGACGCTTCATGTATTCCTATCAGAGTTTTATCTGCAGTCAGCAAACATGTTTTTCTGCGCCTCTCTCATGTGAAAGTGCTCAGAGATTTTTAAACTATTTGAGATGAAGACCACCTTCATGTGACGTCTCAGGCTGATATATGATGTTAGGATCGGTAAAGATATCCGGGATAGTTCAGACCTTGTTTTTTTTTTTTGTTTTTAGCGTGAAGGTGGTTTTCTTCTTGTTTAACATACATGCGTGTTTTATGTGTCAAAAAAACCTCAAAACTGGTGCGTCCACATATGTTTGTCTCTACTGCGTACACATGTAATCACACCGACTCTGATATTTAAACTAGATCCTGGAAACTCTCCAGAATGCTGCTGCAGCAGCTCGTGTTTAATCAGACGCCGTCCCAGTGGCATTAACGCCGCTGACAGATCCACTCCTGACGTGGGCCCCCAGAGGAACCGGGCTGACAGAGCCCCGCCGCTAATCCCGCGTTAGCACGGTGGCGTTCCTCCTGGCGTCTCTCCCAGCTGGAGTAAATACCTGTTCACACCTCGCAGATAAGCAGCAGAGAGTGGCGGCTTTAACGACTTTCCTCCACGACTTTCACTGTAATTAACTCGGAGGCTGCAGAGGAGACGCCGCTCAGAGCCGAACACCAGGAGTTCTGAGGGGGTTTTACAAAAACTGGTTTCTGAGGAGCTCACTGCATGTAACACTTTGTTTTTCAACTTGTTACAAATAATCAAGACAATGATTTAAGACCACAACAAAGAGGCCTGTTACGTTTCTTTGACTGCAGCTTTGCATGATTTCACAGATCAGCATAATCGTTGTCATCAGCTCCTCACCTGTGAGATATCAGCAAAATAAGCAATTGATGGCCTCCATTATCTACTCTATGACATCACACAGAGCCAAGAATAGGAAAAAAAAGTGAAACGCTGAGTGTTTAGATCCTTCTCCAGTTTATAACACGACAAACTGGACCACATGAAAACGCATTGCTCTGTCAGTGTCCTCGGCATTCTTCTGTTGGTCTGTCTAACTCAGGGGTGTCGGTTTACACCGTGGGTCATTTTCAGCCCAGTTTGGTCCTCAGTGGGCTGGACCAGAGAAGCGTTTTACACTGACAGAAAGAAGTTAATCCTGAGAGATCTTAGTATTAGAAAAAGAAGTGCACTATGAGCTGCACATCTCACTTTTTCTACATGACAAAGGAAAACCGTAAGAAATAAATGTGTAAAATTACAGAAAAAGTTCTGTAATTTTGCAAGTTCTGTTGCTCAGCCTGCAATTGTGAAAAATAAAGTTTTTGCTAATTCACAGAATATTTTCTCTGGTTTTATTGTTAATTTGTTTTAAATCACTGTGCATCCATTGTTTAAAAAAACAGTTGGGTCAACATTGGTCACAGGAAGCTCCGTATCAGCAAGAAAAGCTGTAAAATTTTTGATAATCTGTCCATAAGTCCGTAAGTCATACTCTCCTTCTCATTTTCTCAAAGATGTCCTGTGGGCCGGATTAGAGTCTTTGCCAAGCTGATTTTGGTCCCTGGGTCCTATGTTTGACACCCCTGGTCTAACCATTTATCATTAGCTGACAATCAGCAGGGTAGAAGGCGAAGCACTTTAGTAAAAGTAGCAGTAAAACAATTTGAAAACAACTTACTGCAAATAAAACTGTATTACTGACAAACTGTAAATAGATTTTCCAAAGTCAAAGTATTTAATCTACAGAATAGAAAATCCCCAGCAGGTTTATTTTAACAATATTACTGCTGCAGATGTTTAAGGCTGAGCTCATTTGAAGAATTTCAAATGTTGCTTGATCAACAATCACTAAGCACAGATGTGGCCCACACATGGGCCACCACAAGGCCAGTTGCAGACGCGTGTGGTCCTGTGCTGGCCCATGTGTGGACTACCTCTGGCAAACCTAATCTGGGCCACCAAAGGGCCGTCATTCGTCGTTCCAGTTGTAGACACACTGCTGGCCCAGAACAGTTTCAGCTCTGGCCCCAGATGTCAGCCTAATGTGTACCTTAATTAAGCCATGTTATAACAACATGACAAAACTCTGCTCAGACACTGAATGGACTGACTCTTACATAGCACTTTTCTAGTCTCCCAGATTACTCAAAGTGCTCTATACAACATGCTACAGTCACCCACTTTCTCTAAAGTGAGTGCTTCCTAATTACATTCATATATATTCACACCCTTAACATGCAGACTGGATGAACCAGGGATCGAGCCACTAACCTTTCAATCACTAGGTGACCTGTTCTACTTCCTGAGCTACAGTCTCCCAGTGGTAAACGTGAGTAAAGCCTCACTAGGTTTTGGATAAAGTGTACACTCGCAAACCTGTTAAACCTGCATTCGAAACGTTGGCTATACCATAGCAGTATAGTATTTCAACATGGCATTTGGGTCTTCTAACTAAAATAATAAAATAGGAACATAAATAGTGCCATCATTGCCAGACCTGGCCCACATCTGGTTGACATACACCCTGCCATCACACCGGTCAGTCAGAAGTGCCAGCTTGACGCCGGATCCAGGAAGACCTGTTTTCTATGAGCCTGGGCCATATAACCCAAAACACAATCAAGCCAGATGTGACATGCCGTCGCATAGACAGTGCCATCTATACCAGGCCTGGCCCATATCTGGATGGCATACGTCTTATCATGCCAGAAGTCAGCTAGCAGTGCCGGCTTGATATCAGATCCGGGCCAGACCTGCTTGCTATGTGGGTAGTGGTGTTCAATACTGCAAACTCTGGTACTGATCCGATGCCAAATACAGCGCCAGTATTACCAAAAACATATTCTAAACACATTTTAATGACGACTAAGTCACCATGATTTTTGTTTTCTGCAATAATAAGTTAACTCAAAAGTGATCCAGAGCCGGGGACGATCTGGAGTGTGATTTTTAAAAAGTGAATGAATTAAACAGGCTGCAGTGTGTGTGTTTGTGTGTGTTTAAGAGTTTAATCTGTATGTACACATTTCAGTTCTTTCAAAAAAAAACTGCTCAGTAGCTCAGAGCTGCAGACTCTCTGCATGCAGGTAGATTCAAAAACCTGAAGCGTCTCAGTCCTGGATGACGGCCGTGTGCTGGTGAAAAGATCTCTGGGCGTCGATGTTTTTCTGAGAAGTGAACTTTCAGAGGTCCACACTGAGCAGCAAACCTACACCTTCTCTTTTTCTGTGTCAGAAACATTTTAAAAATTGATTATAAGCTCTGCACCCCGGGGCCTCGGCTTCAGTTCTGCTCATCAAACAGTGGGACCCTCTTCACTCTCTCTGGATGGGACAGTTTGTTTCTGCTGCTCATCGTGCTGAAGTTAGGGCTTTTTACCTGACTCTCTGAAGGCTCCCACGCTCTCATTTGTTCAGAAAACAACTCAAACCTGTCTGTTTGTTGCAATTTTAGGTTTGTAGAACTGAAACTGTGCAGCAGTGACATTTCATAGTCTCTAGATGACTTAAACATATAGAATTTAAGGAGTTTGGGAGTAAATCAAAAAGTTTGAAGGCAAAAGTAATTTTCGGTGAGGTAAAGTTGAGAACAATTATCTTACTGCTGTATAAAGTATTCATTATCTAGAGGCTGGTGCCTGATTTTTGTGTTAGAAGTAAAATTGACCCAAAATGAAGGAAATGAGACGACTGACTGTGTCTGAACATGTTTGGATTTGTAGACGCACAGAGTAGAGTAACTTTGTTTTTTGCTCATGTGTGTTTTCAGTTTCCCCCTGCGCCTCTTTATTTTTCCTCCACAGTGAGGCTTTAAATTTAGAAACTCGCGTATAACGGGGCAGCTGGGGATTCGCTTCTGGAAGAGAAAAAGACTGAAAAGAGAGAAGCTTCAGATCCTTTTAAGAGCCGATGTAGGACACAACTCCCAGAGGGTGACAGCTCTCCAGCCTCCCACCCTACTCCTCCAACCAGCAACCATCTGAAGCCATCATCACCCCAAAGGCAACAAACACCAAACCCAGCGGGGCACTCCGAGCTTTGCTTAGAGAAGCTTCTGTACTCTACAGGATGGAGAGAGGAGCTTTAAGGAGGGCCTAGGAGACCAGTTAGAGCAGCTGACTGACCCCCTTCTCTCCTTTCATCCATTAAAACTTTTCCTCTCTCGGGCTCCCCTCTGGACTCTGTGTCGTTTCTCTTCTCCAGCTCCTAATTCTCAGTTTGGACAACCATCACTGCCACTGGCCGGGCGCCTAATGACCGCCATGAAAGCAGCCAGCCGAGGACGGAGAGACAAGAAAACAAAGCCAGGCCCTCGAGATGCTCCTCCCGGTCCCCCCGGAGCTCCTCGAGGTCCTGAGAAAGAGGAGACGGTTTGTACGCCGGTGAGGAAGCTGATATACGAGAGCTGGAAACCCTTTAAAAACACAGCCATCAAAACAAAACTCACTGTTAAAGTTTTCACATATTCGATAATCTGATGACTCGTTTAGGTTCATTGTGTTAAAGCTCTGTCGTTTATCATGGAGACATATCTGAAATATACAGCACTTAAAATTTATCAGAACAGCTGTCATAAAAAACGGAAAGCTTTTAGAAATCTGTGGAAAACTAAAATTAGTCCAACAACAAACTGAGTGGAGTAGAGAACAGGTGGAGGAATGAGCTGGAGAGAAGAGGAATGAAAGACAGCAGAAGCAAGACAGAATACATGTGTGTGAATGAGAGGGGGGCAGGAGGAGAGGAGCAGAGTTAGTCAAAGTGTATGAGTTTAAATACCTGCAGTTCAAAGAGAGGTGAGAGTGCGGGCAGGGTGGAGTAGGTGGAGATGGGTGTTGGGTGATTTGTGACAGAAGGAGAGCAGCAAGGGTGAAAGGGAAGGTTTACATGGTGGTAGTGAGACCTGCTGTGATGGTTTGGAAATGATGGAGGTGGAGGTGAAGATGTTCAGTGGGTGGGACAGACAGGATCAGAAACGAGTCCATCAGAGGGACAGCTCAGAGTCAGAGAGGCTGGGAGGGTTTGCACTCGTGGATATGTCGAAGCTGCCGGGCAGGAGGAAAAGAGGAAGACCTCAGTAGATGTAGCGAAGGACGACGTGCAGAGGGTTGGTGTCACAGAGCATAAAATTCAACCACTGAAATTGTTTTTTTCTGTTCAGAAATGCAAGTAAATGACTGAAATTTGTTTTAAGGTAATTCATAGATAACAACAGTAATTATATTTCCCCTTTAAAATGTTTTGATTAAAGAGTTTGCACATAGTTGTGAATTAACCATCGCAGAAACATAAAGAATATTTTGGTAGTTACTGAAAGTGTTAATTTAGGCCATCTGTAGAGTAAACCTCACATTCACTGTTGACTGATCAGCAGATGAGGTGGCATTTACATCAATGACTGACTAAATTGATAAAATTCCACCTTAACTCACTCTCAGTTCTGTTGTTGTGCCCCAGTTTTTTCATTTACAGAGTATTTACCTCCATGTTTCTTCTGAGCTGCTCGGTTCGCCATCAGAGGCTTGTTTCCTGTAGCGTGGTCAGCTGACTCCACCTCCAGCTGTAATCAACTATGTCCTGCCTGCTTGATTTAAAGCCTGTCCTGTGTTCAGACCTAAACCTAAATGCTGTCTCTTCTTTCTTCCTGTGGTGTGAGGACATTTGCACAGATCTCGGGTCCCGATTGACTCCTGATGCATGTGCCGATGGCGTTGTGGTCCCGTCGGCAGCAGCGTCACTTGCAGGAAAAGTTTTACAGCTTCATTTGTCGGTGAGGACAAATCGGCTGAGATCTCCCCGCAGAGATTAATGGCACGGCAAATCATGGCTCATGTTGGCGGGCGACAGGCGCTCCCCGGGCGCCGTTCCCCGTGGCTGCGGCTCATTTAAAAGTCGTATAATCTCAAAGGTGATGGAGCGCAAGGAAAGCGCATCACTGGACCGGGATGTCTGACAGCAGCATTAAGACCTGCCAGGGCCGCTTCACGACGCCCACAGGAGCCCCCCTCCTACATCACTCCTGCCTCCATCCCCCAGCATGCCTCAGCCCCTTCATGAAGGCTTCATGAGGTGGCTGGTCTCTGTGGAAACCGAAGAGGCTCCTGCTTCACCCTCTCCTCTGCGGGCGAGTTATATTTAAACTTGATCTAAAAACAGCCAAACCTCATATTTACTAAAATCTATCGCTACCATTACTATTTCACACGATGTGACTGTGAGGTTAAAAATTTAACTCAAAACTTTTTAAATCATTCAAAAGTTTTGTGGAGTCATATTATAAAACACTTATTAAAGGATGAGTCAGTAAGTTTGAGTTTGTGGAACAGAAAAAAAGAATGTTGTACTCAGATACACAGATTAGTGTGTAATTACATCTTCTAACAACATGATGTGTTCTCGTGAACTTAGAATCACACAGTCTTACATGTTGGCTTGAAAATGTTCTTCCATGGTTACAGTGTATTTCTGCAGTTTCAATGTAACACTGTAACAGTTTCATGAAAAAGACAATTCTAGAATGTGTTACCCCAGCAACGGCTCTGCAGCGTGATACGTTCTGCTTGAAAGGATGTTTTACCAAAAAATAAATAATAATAATCTTCATGTGAGTCTGCAAACACCTTCTGAATCGGTTTCAAAATGTTGCCTTGAGAATCTTTTTTCACTGCTACTGTGTAACATGGTGGGGATTTATTTGTTAAAAAAAAGACATAATTTGTGTTAAAGCATCCTCAGAATGTTGCTGTCTTAGTTAACCTTCGAACCTTACAAGAAAATTCTAAGAAATGATAAACAGCCTTGAAACATTCTCCAAACTCTCGATGAAAGCATGTAGGTAATATGTCTGTGAAGGTTCTCAGTCATCCAGGTCATTGTAGTCAAAGAAGCATTTCACCTCTCATCCAAGAAGCTTCTTCAGTTCTTAGGTCAAATGGTGGGGAGTCCCAGATTTAAACCTAGTGGGAGTATCCCCCCACAGAGGGACAAAATGACCCCCTGATGATCCTCTAATCGCCTGTACAGCATACACCACATTGTTAAGTCTGTGTGACTTAACAATGTGGTGTATGCTGTACAGTGCAGCGAGGAATGCCCAGACCTCTACATTGGAGAGACCAAACAGCCACTTCACAAGCGCATGGCACAACATAGAAGAGCCACCTCCACGGGACAAGACTCAGCTGTCCATCTGCATCTTAAGGATAAAGGACACTCTTTCGAGGATGCCAATGTTCACATTTTGGACAGAGAGGACAGATGGTTTGAAAGAGGAGTGAAAGAAGCATCTATGTCCACTGTGAGCGACCATCTTTGAACAGAGGTGGTAGTTTACGACACCAGCTGTCTGCCATCTATAATCCAGTTTTGAGTTCCCTCCCCAGACGCCTTAACGCCCACTCACATCCTGGGCCATCTGACCTCAGGAAATCACATGATACGATGGGGCCAGGTTTCACAATGAGCTCACCCGAAACCCTGGCTGATTGGGACCCACACCCAGTTTCACACCTTGGCTCAGGCGATTAGAGGATCATCAAGGGGTACTTTTGTCCCTCTGTGGGGGGATACTCCCACTAGGTTTAAATCTGGGACTCTCCACCATTTGACCTTAGAACTGAAGAAGCTTCTCGGATGAGAGGTGAAACGTCTTCAAGCAAGTTAAAGAAGTCCAGACGCTTTTCTTTGCAAGCTCCTTTGACCATGTAGGTAATACTGAAGAACACTCTCTGGGAAACAATCTGTAACAGTTCCCAGGATGTTGAACAACAAATGTGTTTTTGCTTTGCTTTTTTCTTAAAAATCAAGTTACACTGGAAAAGATAACATTTTATTTTAACTCAGTAACACCCTGTTGTATTTAACCTTTGACCTTACAGGAAGGTTATTTCAAATGATAAGCATCATTCAAAGTCTTAATTACATTTTCACTTTATTAAAACTGGAACCGTCTCCCAGGAGTGCAGAGTGCACAAACTAAGCAGCTCTAAAGCAAATGCACAAAGCCCAGGTTTTCATTGTGGCAGATCTGGACGCCCTATTGCACACTGTTGGGGTAAAAACATCGACTGTCACAAGTGTGAGAAGACAGGACATGTAGATCAGCCAGGCAGAAATAAAAATTGAGTTTTACTCAGCAATCGTAATAACAGGATAACTAACAGGGTGTTATTTGATTGTATTAACAGCATTGTTTCTCCTCCACCTCAGCACGCACTGTTACTCTCTGATGGTTACTGTGCTTTTCAATCACTTTGTAAGTCCAGTGATGGACTTGAGATCCAGTTCCTCTGCTTGTGAAGAAAGTCCTCAGATTACACTTAATGATTTAACTAGAGTAATAGGTAAGATGAAGCCATTTTCACACTTGTTAGAGATATTACCTCCTTCAGCACCACTATTGGTCCATTGTTGTTCTATTATTAAAGCAAGGTGTGTCCCCTCTTACTTTAAACATGCTGCAGTAACTCCTTTACTGAAGAAACCTACGTTTGGTGTCTGCTCTGATTTGTTTGCAAATCCTTAGAAAAACTTTTATAGAGTCGACTACAGTCTTTATTATGCAACTCACAGATTTGGTTTTCAATTCTCCATTTATAATTTCAGACTGATGACCACAACATTTAATAGTTTTAGGGATTTGTCTGTCTTTCTGACTCTCTGTGTTTGGTTTCCCTCATATTTAGTCTGTAGAAGGACTTCTGCTGCCAGGGCGAGTAATGTCTCTAACCTGTGGGGTTACACAAAGCTCAATTATTTCTATGCAGATGACATTCCACTGTATATAGTCTTTTAAGTCTCACAATTGGATAGTATTTCACTATTTCACTTAGATCAGTAACTGGCTCTCCAACAGTTACCTTGTTTTAAACTTGAACGGTACTGAGACCATCTTAAAATCAGTCAGGCTCTTGCTTCGTTTTGTTCATCTGCAAAGTCCAGTGTTTGACTTCTTGGTGTAATATTTGATTCCTCTCTGACCTTTGATTCACATGTAAAATCTGTTTCCCGTTTCTTTCATTTAAGGAGCACGTCTAACACGTCTATGGCTGAACTGGAGAAAGTTATTCATGCAGTTGTGTCACCATGCTTAGATTGTTGTAATGTCCTGTTTACCAGCTTAGATAAATCATCTTTTTCATGCCTCCGATTGAAACAAAATGCTGCAGCTAGACTGTTAAAACATTCTGGTAAGCTCGCATCACTCCTATTTTATATTCTTTACACCAGCTCTCAGTAGATTTTAGGATTCGTTTTAAAATTCTTGTACATACACTAAACAGCCAGACTCCAGGCTGTTTATCGTAACTTCTTACCAAACCCAGTGCAGCTCGCTGTCTTCAATCACAGGCTTAGAATTTGTTAGTTGTTCCTCAAATACGATTGAGGACTGGGAGGGTCAGAGCTCATCGCTTAGCTTTGAAATCGGTCTCCCACTGTCGGCTATGTTTAGCTGACTCTGTGGACTTCATTTAAAAAGTAGCTGAAAATTTGATTTTGTTTAACCAAACTTTCTCTTGAGACTTTTTATTAATAGGAGCTGTTTTTAAAACTACCTCTCTACTTTATTTTGTGTCTTAACTGGATTTTGTATCTCTTTTACAGGACTTGATTTTTCTATTTACTTGATTCTGTTTTGCTGTACAGCACTGTGTAACCGCTCGTCTGTGAAAAGCGTTTTATAAATAAATTTTACAAACTTTAATTTGTCTCAATCAGCCTTACTTACAGATGAATGTGTAAGATCAGTTACGTGAAATTTTGACTTTTAACACACATAAAGGACTCTTCAGAAACTGCAAGCTGCTTTTTTGCATCAATTATTTTGAAAGAAAACTGCCAGGGTCAAAATAATTACCCCCCCTGATGGTTTGTACCAAAGAAGAGCATCATAAGCAACGTCTCTGTGGCCAAACAGCTCTAGTTTCATCTCCTCTGACCAAAGGGTGCACTTCCAGTCTAAAATCTTTCTCCAGGTTCTTCTTAGCATCCTGCAGTCTGGCTTGAAGTTGTCTCTTGTGCAGTTTTTCCTGATCCAAAACCTCCCAGTCCACTCCTGTGCATTCTAGTGATCATCTTACCGACTATAATTCCCGACTTCCTGAATCATTCTCAGTGTCTCAGCAGTTGTTCTTGGCTCTTTAGACACATGTCTCACTACTTTCTTTCCAGAGTCTTTAAAATCTTTGCTTCCTATCTCTGCCACACTTGTTCTGTACCGTGTGGCTCTCTTTGAATTTCTTGATGACACTTCTCACTCAAGTTCTTGACACTTGAAAACGTTGTGATAACTTTGTACATCCATCTCCTGCTTTGTGAGCATCAGCAATTCTGTCTGAACTGATTTCTTTTGTTTTTTTGCGTGCTGCTTTCTCAGTGACAGTTCAAACCTTGGCTGAAGTTTTCATACTGTGTGTATTCAAACACACACAGTATGCGTGTGTTTGAATACACACGCATACTGTGTGTATTCACAGTACTGCGCTACGGCTCGGTTTTTCAGGTGGTTAACAGTAGTGACACTGGTGATTTTGTTTGCTCTGAAGTAATTCTGTTACTGTGTGTAAAAATAAATAAATAAACTAGTTTAGAAATGCTATGCTGAATATCACTTACTCTGTTAAAAAAGCAAAAATTGGGAATATTATGTCAAAAACCTTCCTGAATGAAGTAACAAAGCGTTTTCCTGTTGAAGCTGAAGACTTTTGCATTAAAGTTTTTCATGAGGAAAACAGGACTGAACACACCTGAGAAAGTTGAGGTCATCGGTTTATTATCTCCTTCTGAACGCCTTCTTTCTGAGTTCACAAACTGAGTGAAACACGCACCAGTTTGACTCGAAGCGCAGAGAGTTTTTCCATTTCCTCTCCGGCGTTTGCTCAGGTTTCGCGGAAAGGCCAATCTGCTGTAACGAGCCGGCGTTTTATGACACTAATCAGAGCAAATGTGCTTACAGAGATCCAGTTAGGGAGAAATAATTGCTTTTCAGGAGGAAGTCAAAGTAAACACTGGTGCTAATGCACAGCAATCTTAAGAACAACAGTGGAATAAGCACATTTAATTTGCAGCTAACTCAAATAAGTCTTAAATTAGCGAGCGCTCATTTTATTCCGCCTCCTGGAAAAAAAACCTGAAGCAGTGTTTAAGAAAACAAACTGTCTGAACATCTGAAAGCAGCATCGTTTGCAGCTGCTTGGTTACCTAGAAACAACGTTCCCTCCTCACTCTCTCAGGTAAAACCAAGCGGCCGACTCAATCTGCGAGGTCAGCGAGGAAAAGCTGTGGGCCCAATCAGGAGGTCCCTGCACTGAGCTCCAGGAAACGCTCTGCCCGCCAAGTCAAGAGGACGAGAGGGCTGCCAGCTAATTAAAGAAGTCCAATTAGAGAGGAATCAGACGGTGGACCTCTGGGGGACGCCAACTCTTCCTGACATCACAACAGGGCCAGACAGCGCTGGGACAAGAGCCCAACCTTGGATACCTTTCTCTCTCCAGCCTTCATCGCTGAAGAAGTGAGAGGCAGTCGGCTGTTTCACCACCTAAACTCTGAGAGATTCTTCTTCTTCTGTGGTTTTGAGCTCACGAACACACGGGGATAATCATTTTGTTTATAACTGCACTGTTAAAACTCAGAGCTGCCTCCTTCTTTAAGGCTTTTTAGTTTGTACAGGGTCAAAATCCCAAAGATGACAAAACTGTGAAACAACACCCAGAGAGTTATGAAGGTGGCAACTACAGCCACCTGTGTCACCATCCGCCTGTCAGTCAAAGCCACACCCCTAATGAAGGGAGAAATTATCTAGCTCAGCCCCAAAACAATTGAGTTGCAGAAACAATCACACATGTACAGGTGTAATAAAGGAAGAAATTATTTACATAGACTGAAGGACTGAGTCACTACTGGAGCCTCTGGTGGATGACGCAGGAACTACAGCTTTTAATGGTTTGCTTTAGTTTTTTAACCCTGGAAGAAGGTGTAGCTGAAGGTTTATTTAGATCTTTGATACCTGAAACCAGCAGGAAACCAGGCCTCAGTTCTCCACCGACACCAGTGGAAATGCAGATTTGTCCTCCTCAGTCATTCACTGATTTATCTGCTCACGCCGAGGCAGCAGAGGCCGTTTTTTAAAATGTTTTTGTTGCGGAGTGGTTCCTGGAAGAAAAGAGCACTTCAGTCGGGAAGCTCTCTGCTGTAAGATGGCGACAGATTTGTGATTAAACAGCCACTTTGTCACGCGAGAGGGATGTAATGCATCAACACAGGTGAGCCTGGAAGCCTGTTGTGGAGTTTATCATCATGACTGCTTCAGAAATTGAAATGGGTTATTTATTGGGTGTCAGTCACGCCGGGAACACACACACTGAGCTGCATTTACCCGTCTCACTCTGTTATTATTATTATTTTTCTGACAGATCGGCCAAGCCGCAAATCTTTAGCTGCAGCCCATTAGTAATCCACCGCGCCGCCGCCGCCGTGATGGCTGTTATTTCCCCAGCAGCAGCTCGGATAATTTATGGGGGAAACCTGGTGACGTCTACCTGCAGCTTCTAAACAGGATGCAGGTCAGAGTGCATATTAAAGTCATCAAAACCAAATTCCCCAAAGTGACTCAGGCAGCCCCAAACTACAGGTACCAACGGCAAAACGGATTCACTGGGAGAGAAATTAACAGAGGGAAAAAGGACAAGAGAAGAAGACAGAGAGGAAGCGAAAGCAGGCAGAGCATTAACAAATAACCTTGTGCTGTGGACGGATCATCTCAGACGTGCTCTGAGTTTGGTCGTTTTCATCCTTTTCTTCCTGTCATATGATGCCGTTGGTCTCTGACCCTCAACTCAAACTTTTACTCAGAGCAATTTCACCCTCATCCTCCACCTTCCTCCATTAATGTGTTGATACCAGCATATGTAGCAGCTCTAGATGTCCACCAGGTCGCTCTTCATTTTCTGTGGCCTAATTCGACATCATCGCTGTTTAGTTTTCTCTCTACGTCCAGCTCCAAACTCCCCAAATCAGTCAAACTCTGAGGAGCCGCTGAAGTTAAACACAATAACATGATCATCGTGGCTGTTTCAATGATGTTTGACGTTAAAGCGTCCACAAAGAAGAAAATCTACAATGTTCATCAGAGTTAGAAGTTTTTCATTGAAGTACAAATAATAGTTTACAGTTTGGACCATTATTGCCTCTCAGTGTTTTATTCATTCTAATAAAAGCAACAATTTTAGTCACATTTACAGCACAAAAAGTGAAGATTGTTAAAGTAAAGGTTCAAATTTTGAGGTTTTATTTAACCCTTTAAAGCATAAAACTATAAAATAACTGTCCAGGAAAATTTTTTATTTTGAAACTGGAGTGTGAAAAATTAACAACTACATAAATAAATAAATATCAGTTTGATATACGCAGCATTTTTGTGCAATTCTTAAAGGGTTAAAAATAGCTTTAAAAATCCCTATACGCTGGTGTTAAAGGGTTAATATTTCTGGACTCACTTTGATTTATTTAAAATTGAAAATACTGAATAATCTTAACTTCAAAATCACAACTTTAAAATTTTGATCTATTTGACTTTTCAGCTCTGGTCTCACAGAGGAAGAATCCAAACAGACCTGAGCTCAGATCAGTTAAATCACACGGCACCAAATCAGCAGAATGGCGGTAATGTTTCTAATAGAGTCTCAAGTGCAGAAAAGCTGAGCTGGGCCGGCACAGAGTTGAAAAAGAAAACGACTTTAATTTCCTGTTCTAAGAAAAAAGCAGTGCCTATTCAATTCAATTCAATTCAATTTTATTTATATAGCGCCAAATCACAACAAATGTCGCCTCAAGGCGCTTCATAGATACAGAGAAAAGCCCAACAATCATATGACCCCCTATGAGCAAGCACTTTGGCGACAGTGGGAAGGAAAAACCATAACCTAACCATATGCTTTAGCAAAAAGGAAGGTTTTAAGCCTAATCTTAAAAGTAGAGATAGTGTCTGTCTCCTGAATCCAAACTGGAAGCTGGTTCCACAGAAGAGGGGCCTGAAAACTGAAGGCTCTCCCTCCCATTCTACTTTTAAATACTCTAGGAACAACAAGTAGGCCTGCAGAGCGAGAGCGAAGTGCTCTAATAGGGTGATATGGTACTACAAGGTCATTAAGATAAGATGGGGCCTGATTATTTAAGACCTTGTATGTGAGGAGCAGGATTTTGAATTCAATTCTGGATTTAACAGGAAGCCAATGAAGGGAAGCCAAAACAGGAGAAATATGCTCTCTCTTTCTAGTCCCTGTCAGTACTCTTGCTGCAGCATTTTGGATTAACTGAAGGCTTTTCAGTGAGTTTTTTGGACATCCTGATAATAATGAATTGCAGTAGTCTAGCCTGGAAGTAATAAATGCATGAACTAGTTTTTCAGTGTCACTCTGAGACAGGATATTTCTAATTTTAGAGATGTTGCGCAAATGGAAGAACGCAGTCTTACATATTTGTTTAATATGTGCGTTGAAGGACATATCCTGGTCAAAAATGACTCCAAGGTTCCTCACAGTGTTACTGGAGGCCAAGGTAATGCCATCCAGAGTAAGAATCTGGTTAGATACCATATTTCTAAGCTTTTCAGCGCCGAGTACAATGACCTCAGTTTTATCTGAGTTAAGAAGCAGAAAGTTAGTGGCCATCCAAGTCTTTATGTCTTTAAGACATTCCTGCAGTTTAACTAATTGGTGTGTGTTATCTGGCTTCATGGACAGATAGAGCTGGGTGTCATCTGCATAGCAGTGAAAATGTATGCTATGTCTTCTAATGATGCTGCCTAGGGGAAGCATGTATAATGTAAACAGAATTGGTCCTAGCACCGAACCCTGTGGAACTCCATAATTAACCTCAGTGTGTGAAGAGGACTCTCCATTTACATGCACAAATTGGAGTCTATTAGATAGATATGATACAAACCACTGCAGTGCAATACCTGTAATACCTACAGCATGTTCTAATCGCTCTAATAGAATATTATGGTCAACAGTATCGAATGCTGCACTAAGGTCAAGAAGGACAAGCACAGAGATGAGTCCACTGTCAGAGGCCATAAGAAGATCATTTGTAACCTTCAATAAAGCTGTTTCTGTGCTGTGATGAGCTCTGAAACCTGACTGAAACTCTTCAAATAAACCATTCCTCTGCAGATGATCTGTTAGCTGTTTGACAACTACTCTTTCAAGGATTTTTGATATGAAAGGAAGGTTGGAGATTGGCCTATAATTAGCTAAGACTGCTGGGTCTAGAGATGGCTTTTTGAGTAAAGGTTTAACTGCAGCCACCTTGAAGGCCTGTGGTACATAGCCGATTATTAGAGATAGGTTGATCATATATAAGATCGAAGAATTAATCAATGGCAGGACTTCTTTGAGCAGTTTTGTAGGAATGGGGTCTAAAAGACACGTTGATGGTTTGGAGGAAGTAATTATTGAAGTTAACTCAGAAAGATCGATTGGAAAAAAAGAGTCTAACTTAACATCAATGGAACTAAGAGTAGCTGTAGATAATATTACATCTGTGGGATGATTATTGGTAATTTTTTCTCTAATGATAAAAATTTTATTTGTGAAGAAGTTCATGAAGTCATCACTAGTTAACGTTAAAGGGATGGTTGGCTCAAAAGAGCTCTGACTTTTTGTCAGCCTGGCTACAGTGCTGAAGAGAAACCTGGGGTTGTTCTTATTTTCTTCAATCAGTGATGAGTAGTAAGCTGTTCTGGCTTTGCGGAGGGCTTTCTTATAAAGCAACAAACTATTTCTCCAGGCTAAATGATGATCCTCTAAATTTGTGACACGCCATTTCCTCTCCAGATTATGAGTCATCTGCTTTAGGGTACGTGTTTGAGAATTATACCACGGGGTCAGGTACTTCTGATTAGAGACCTTAGTTTTCACTGGAGCTACAGTATCCAGAGTCGTACGTAGTGAGGAGGTGAAATTATTAACAAGATAATCGACCTCTGTTGGGGTAGCGTTCAGATAGCTGCTCTGCTCTGTGTTGGTACAGGGCATTGACGATGATAACAGTGGCTGGATTATATTCTTAAACTTAGTTACAGCGCTTTCAGAAAGACATCTACTTTGATAAAGTCCACTCTCCACTGCTGTGTAATCAATTATTGTAAATGTAAATGTTATCAGGAAATGATCAGACAGGAGAGGGTTTTCAGGAAACACTGTTAAATGTTCAGTTTCTATGCCATATGTTAAAACAAGATCTAGAGTGTGATTAAAGTGGTGGGTGGGTTCTTTTACATTTTGAGAGAAACCAATTGAGTCTAACAACAGATTAAATGCCATGTTGAGGCTGTCATTTTTATCATCTACATGGATGTTAAAATCACCCACAATAATTATTTTATCTGAGCTCAGAACTAAATTAGATATAAAGTCTGAGAAATCAGACAGAAACTCTGTGTAGTTTCTCCTCCAGGTTCTTTTCACACTTTTCATGAGGAGAAACTAAGAACAGGTCCACGCTAACATCCCGGTGTCACCGTGACATCAGGTGCTTCACCTGTAACACAAAAGCAGGAAATTAAACACATGAAAAAACAGATTTTATGTTTTTCTGGCGTTTAATGTCTCAGGAACAGAAACCTTCATTTTCAGGTTTGTGTTTGTACTCATGCAGACTTTCAAGTAACTTAAAGAAGTCCAGACGCTTTTCTTTGCAAGCTCCTTTGACTACTCATTCAGACATCCGTGTTTCTTTTCATGTGCTGGAGCAGGTGAGCATCTCTCTTAGTGGGTGGAGGCTGAGACTGCGGGGGTCATGTGATCAGCAGAGGGTTAGGGATAGTGACGGATGCAAATTGGGTCTCAGTTTAAATGGGGCTGTTTTTTTATTCATGAAGGATTGATCGAGCCGCCGTGTGCCAGGGATGGATGAAATATGCATGCAGCGGCCGTACTGTAGCCGCCTGCCGCACTCGTGATTTATTTCAACTGAGTTCTGCGCGGGCTCGCCACCATCGACCAAAATGGATCCGACGCTGTTTAACCGCTCCCAAGAAGATGGAGTCCACAAAGTAATGCTTGCTGACTCCTCCGCCTGAATACAACCACAACCCGCTCAGTTGTCCAATAGATTTGTACTGCAGTCACCATTTACAACAGTTAATTAGCTCTTAATAACGTCTAATATGGACGTTATTAAACAGGTAAAGTTTAACTGATGAGGACCGCATGAGAGCATCACACACATGCAGATGCTCTGTTAGTGCAGTGACCTCACAGCAGCCATATTATTGGTCAGATGATGTCATTAAAAATGCTCCAAAAGGCTCCAACAGCACAAACACGGTCGCAGAGACGCGGAGACACTTTCCCCGCCTCTGATGCTGTTTTCTCTCTGAGCTCTCTCCGCTGCAGCGCCTTCATCTTCTTGTTGTCGAACACGTTGTTGCCCGAGGCGTGAGCTCCCCGCTCCGACAGTTTCTGATGGAAGACGAGGCGAAGCACGGGACGGATCACGGTTTTTGAAGTGCTGTTTGAGACTTGGTGCTGCTCATGGCGTCCGGCTGCCAGGTGAACATCACAAATGTTTCAGGCGTGTGTTAAACTGATTGATCGCAGCACACGGCCTGACATCAGCAGAATGGCGTTTCAGCACGCCAGTCCTTCGGTGGGGGAAGCTCAGAAACATGAAGCTCGCAGTGATGAGCTCAGTGTTCCTGTTTCTGTGAGAAGCTGCAGTAAAACCTCACCTGTTTTCTTAAAACAGCAAAACTAGTCACCTGACCCTCCTCAGCCCACAGACCCGATTCATTCAGTGTTTCTATTAAAGTGGATCCATGGTGCATGTTTCCTACCTCCTTTTGTTAATTCTTACAACGGAAAACAGAGTGACCGTATACTGAACCTTTACCCGATCGGTCACCATCTTCATCATTTTCATTGCAGATCAGGTGGCGTGGCACTTTGAAATGTTGAGCAGCATGAAGCATGGTTCGGTGTGTCGGTCCAGTATGACCTCCACAATTTTACTAATCCACAGTTGGAAATAATCCTTCTCTCATTTTCTGGTTTCCTCTTAGAAACAGTTTGAACAGCAGGTGGGTGGAGCTTCTGTGCTCCTGGCTAGAGCTGTGGGCTTGTAATCATCATAAAATCATATCCTCAGTGAATCTCTAAATCCTGGATTGGCCATTTCTCCTACCCCTTCGTCCCGCTGCTCCCTTAAGGGTTGCCAGAGCGGATCATCTGCCTCCACCTCCTCCTATCCCAGCATCCTCCTCTATCCCACTAACCCTCTGCATGTCCTCCTTCACTACATCCATGAATCTCCTCAGAGGTCTTCCATCATCATCATCTTTCCTCCAATGCATCCTCTCTCCCTCCTGTGCACATGCTCAGATGTTCATTGGGAGTGACGAGGAAGGACTGGATTAGAGTGAATCCATAGATGGTTCGGACATGTGCAGAGGGAGAGTGGATATCCTGGACAGTCTGATCAATGACGCCGAATCCACAGATATAAAATGAATCTACAAAAATAGAAAGATCAGAGTCAGACGGTAGTCCACATTTTGATTGGCTCTAGTTTTTTGATATGAACCATCTAAGGCAGACGAACACAGGCTGACATCACGGCTCTCCTGGAGGTTAACATGTGAGCGCCCCCTGCTGCCTACGCTTCACCCAAGGTGAGAAACTACAAGTCACCACAACTGGCAGAAATCACAGGAAACTGCTTCAACAAAGACCGGAAACTTCATCCAAGTCCCAGAGAGAGACGTGCCAGCGGGAGCACAGACAGAAAATCCTGAAAGAGCGCAGCGCCTCTCTTTGTTTGGACGTGCTCACCCACAGATGACACCGAGTTTCCAAAGTCAGCGCTGGAAATCCGAATCTTGGGAATGGCTGTCAAAGATCCAAGACCAGAAAAACTGAGTTTAGAGCATCTGGAGTCGCAGCTTTTGGCTTGCAGGGATATCACTGACCTCAGTATCAGACAATGGAACGGCAAAAAAACAGCTCATAGCATTTGTGAAGGGATGAAACCGTTTAAGATAGCTGTGTTAATAAAATTTGCCATGAACTTCAGCCCCTTGTAGCTTGAGCTGATATGAAGAGCATTTGATGCTAAGAAACAAAAAATCGAAACGCAGAGGTGGTGTTTAATGGAGGGGTGAGTAATTTCGTTTTCAGTCACTGCGGTCACAGAGCAGCTCCTGCACGACAGAAGTTTGATAAGTGGAGTCAAATATTTCAGCCGTGTGTCCTCGTGTCTCTCCTCCAGGTCTCACGGTGACATTTTCATCGCCTGCAAATGTCAGATGGATCTCTGCAGCCCGGGACTTTTAAGTGTGTCTCTTTTCTTTCTGCACAGCGATCATCATTCGCTCCGCCGGCGCCTTGGCTGCACTTTACTCCTCCATCAGCGCCTCGCTGCCTTCATTTAAGACCTCTCTGTCCATCTGGAGGCACCTGAACCGTCTGACCTCCACCACAGGGACGATCTCAGCAAACAGCCGCTGCATCTGTCCGGCTGAAAGAGGAAAACTACTTCAGATACAGGAGCAGCACCGGGACAAAGGCTGGAGTTAAGTTTACAAACGGTGTGTGATTATATGGTGACGGCCTGCCACGTCTGCAGCTCTGCGAAGCAAAAACAGACAGGACTCATTATGACTGAAATAAAAACACAGACGCAGAGACTCTAAAATCATTTCAAGCGTTCATTTATTTAGAAATAGTACAAAACAAAATATAAAAGAATAAAACTGAAAAACTTTGAAATTTGAAACTAATTTCAGTAAAATTATGACAGCGCACGTTCTGCATGACTTCTTAACCAGTCTGTGTTGAGAGTGTGGTTTTAGTATTAGGAAACACAGATGGAAAATAAAAGATAAACGGCAGGTTAAACATCTCACAACTTCTTCTTCCAGCTGCTCCTTAAAGCCTTAGTGTTACACTGTGTCCTTCTTATTACCACATATGTATGCTGTCCTTTTTCTCCTGACTGTCATTCCTCTTCTCTCCAGCTCATACCTCCACCTCGCCTCCACCTGCTCTCTACTCTCACTACAGATCAGTGTTGTCTGCAAACAAAAAGGAGCTCAGAGCATATCCCTGATGCAATCCCACCCCCGCTGTGAACACATCTCTCATCCTGACTTCCTCATGCAGTGCCACACTTCCTCTTTCAGCAGCCAATCATCTGCTTTCTCACAAATCCACAGTGCAATTCCTTCTGACCTTCTCTAAACTTCTCCATCAGAACTCTCAAAGCAAACATCACGTCTGTATTTCTGTTTCTCAGCATGAAGCTGTACTGCTGCTCACTGATCGTGCCTTCTCTTCTTAACCTAACATCAGCAGCTCTTTCTCATTTCTTCATGGTGTGGCTCATTGGCTTTATCCCTCTGCAGTTACTACAGCTAATGAGGCTGATTAGAAACATGACTGGGTAAAAAAGGAGAGGCTGAGTTTTTCAGAAGCAAAGATGAGGAAGACTCTGTGGCCAATCAGTTTAAAGAAAAGGAAAACTTCTTTGAAGTCTTCAGCTTTGATAATATCACTCACAGAGCCTAAAGTCCAGCTTGAGCTCACTGTAAACAATCAGATGCTGAGATTCTGTTTGGATATCATGGATGCTACAAAATCTAAAGAGGAGATGAACCACCAGCTTCTTATCAGCACACAGATGAAACCTAGCATCCGTGATGGTATGGAGGGGCATGAGTGCACATATCAGGGGCAACCTGGACCACCGTGAAGGCCTCATCAATGCTGATCCACACCTCCAGGTCCAGGAGCAACATGTGCTTCCATCCAGAGAAGGCCTTTCTTATCTCGGAGATGGTGCCAAATCTCACCGTGCTCATACTCCAGAAAAGCACAGCGAGCAGGTGAATGGAGGAAATGAGGACTCTAAAACAGCAGCAGATGGTCTCCTCAGTTCCCAAACATCTACAGGGATGTTAGAGGAGAAGCAGCACAGAAGGAAGCAGGTCTGTGACCTGAGCTTTCTCCAGATCAGCTCGCGGCCTCGAATTCAAAACAAGCAAATATTTAAAAAGAGTGTAGTCTGCCGTCTTTCTACTTCAGGTTTTAAATCTTCTAAGTTTTTGGAAACAGATCTGAAGCTTTAAAGTCTGCACTGTTCGCTCTGTGTTTATTAGCTCTCCATTCATTCAAACTGTTTTGGAACAAACTTGGCATTTAATCTGTAATTATCTGTTTGAGTCCTAACACTCAACAGGCTACGTTTGTGTTTCCAGCAGGATGTGAGCTTGAATCCGATGACTTTGTAAAAATGCAGCTGCTTTGTGACACGGTTGCTAACTCTCAGCCTCCAGATGGTGGGAGATTTGGTTGTGGGGGTGGTGGGCTCACTAGAAATGCTTTATTTAAAAGAATTCATCAGCCTGACAAAAACTAGCCTTCCTTTGTCATTTTAGTCACAGTTTGGGCGAACAGAGCACAGAAGACGAGCAGCTGTGGGCTATCTGAAGAGGAAAAGTGCTGCAAAACACAAACACGTTTCCCTTGTTGGAAAAGGGAAATGATTGCAGTGTGAGAGAAGCATCACTTCACTCTATCTGCCTGTTTGGATAAACCTTTATTCAGTGGGGCGCGCACAAACACGCCGCAGGTACATCACAAACCTTTGCTTTGTTATTGTCTTTACACGTCCTGCTCATATCTCCTTTTTCTTCAAATCTAACCTTATGCATGCCTCAGAGGCTTATGGGAAATGATCTGCTTCCTGTGAACTAAACATACATCTGTCTGATAGGATCTGCAGGTAAAACCCGGCACAGATAAACAGGGAGTGATAAGCTGCAGCTCTTTCAGCTGTTACATTCATTTCAGGTTGATCCTATCACTGCAGGCCTCCGTGCTAAACCGCAGCATTTCCATGCAGCCTGCGCTGTGTTTTAGCAATATATTCAGGGCGGCGAGCGGCCTCGCTTAGCCCGATCACATCAGGTTAGCGATCCCACAGGAGGGCGAGGGGAAAACCAATGAGCCGCCGGAGCAAAACCCAAAATAACAGCAGCGCCGCAGTGAGACACGCTCTGCCTCCAGATCACCGCTGCCAACAGCACACACAGATTACGGTGCTCACTGAACACGTGTACACCTAAAGACACAGGTACAGCCCACACCGGGAGACTAAATGTACTTTAAGGAGCATTGAAATGCTGCAGCACACACACTTTTCACTTTCTGCACAAACAAACATTGTAGCCATGCCTGGCTCATGAGTTTAAGGTAAATTCTAGCCCACGCAACAACTTACAAGGTGCCAGATGTTTCTGCTGTCTATACAGAAGCCCAAACAAATGTACATAAACCACACTTACGTTTTGCAGACACTATCTTGTCTGCCATTTTCATGGTGACATTGTAGGATTGAGTGAATAAGGACCAGTACTAGGAAAAATGTGCTTCTCCCCAAAGGGTTGACAGAAACCTCCCTGTAGTTTGTACGAACGATGCCAATATATCTGCAAACACTTGCTAAGTGCTCTCCAAGCACAGTGAAACTGAGAAGTGTTGAAGAAATCAAAGACCTGTTTCTCAGAGTTTGCAGTGCCGTGTTTATTAAGTATTCTGGTATATGTCGAGAGTGGCTCTGGGAACGTAAGCCCACCCTGAACCACTGGAAAGTCCTGGCATTTATGCTGGTACACAAGAGAGTGAGTTTACAACAATGAGTGGGGGGTGTGATGTACACGTGAGTGTTAAACAGACACAAAAGCTAAAGCTATGGCTTCAAGGTTGTGGAAGACAGCAGTGGGGTGACGAGATCAAAGACGATGATGTAAAGGAGTAAGACAGAGAAGCAGAAATAAGACCATCTATAGGTCAAACACTGGTGGGCAACGTCCTTCTGGTCACATTCTAACTAGGAAGAACAAGATGGTAAAAGCAGATTCATTACATGCATCTGTTCGCCTTCAAAGTAAAAGCTGCGCCTTTGGGAACGTGTTGATGTCGGGGTCTTGGGTCTTCAGCCCACATTGGTTTCTGTGTTCATGTCATTTGAAGTTTGTATTCCAGTTTGCGTTTCAACTGTTGGTTTATGTTAGTCTTTGGTGCATTTTAGTGTTTATACCGTTCTTTGTCTGTGTGGTGGGGATGAGAATTGATTTTAGCAAAAATGCAGCAATTCCGATTCCATTATGGATATCAATTCAATTCCTTATTGATTATCATTGGGTTCCCATTGGCTCCTCTTTGGAAGTCACCACTTTGCCATGATAGTCTTTGTCCCATGTGCATTATGTCTAGTTCTACTTCCTCTGTGTCATTAGTTAGATTTATCCCAGCTGTGTTCCCACCTGTTTCCAATCCTCCACATTATCTGGTCTATTTAAGCCCTCAGTTTCTCCCGGTTCCTTGTCTTGTCATCTCCTCTTCCTCGAGTGTTTTCAGTTTATTTCAGTCATTCATGTTCAGTCTCTGTAATAAATCTGTGCTTTCCAAACCCACCTGCAGTCCTGTATTTGGCTCTTCTCTCCATTCTCCAGACACCTGAGCGTGACAATTACACATATTACACAGAACACTTTTCTTAAAAGTAATGCAGCAAATTTCTTAAACACTCCCAGGAGAAAGTAATTCATTACACTACTTGTTACATTACTTAGGTGTTTCTCCTAAAACAACCTGACACTCTCATGTAACAATATTTGCTATAGGCTACAGCCCCACACACCAACACAAATCCATAATCAGGACACACATACGGTCTTTCTCTTAGTTTTTAGGTATAAACACAATGCTGACAGCACAAAAAAACTGAAAACCAAAAGATATGAGACTGACTAATAAAAGTATTAATAAATCATAGTATTACGAAAAGAAAAAAGGGGTAAGAGGGATTCTCAAAACATAGATTAGCATTTGTATTTCATGAACTGTGATGCTGTCGGTCCACACGTGAACCAGGTTTCAAGTTTATATGTAAAGGTAGGTTGTGCTGTAAACTTATGAGCTTTGTTAGCTTTATTATTAACAGCGACACTTAGCGTATTTCTGTAACTCATACTTTTTGTTAAAGTTCCCACACTAAAGATGAAAACAAACAAAATTTAACTTGCATGTAGATTTTGTAACGTAAGAGAGTAAATATTAAAATATTTTTGTTGTTGAAGAGTCACTTTTTACGGTGAAAGGACCGACTGAACTGGTGTTTATTACATTTCCCTCAGCCGTCTGCACGCAGGATTCACATGAATGAGAGAATCAGATCCTCCTCCATGATGTAACTGCATGAAAGTGTTGAACTGAGCTCGGAGGCGGCGCCGTGATTTGCATGTGAGATAATCTGAGTTTAGCCTTTCCTCTCTCTCCCTCTCTCTGCGCTTTGACGGGCTCAAAGGATGCGTCTCCCTATCAGCTGATCGAAGTCGACCTCGAGGCTTCTCCGAGCGCGACCGCTCCACGTGCACAAGTTCATCAAAGCAGCAGAGAAATCGCAGCCGAGCTAATTACAGCTCCTCCAACACGCGTTTGGTGAAATTTTTCCCGCGGATTCAATAAAAGTAACGGAGGCTGTCGAGCTTCCTGTATCACATTCACACATGTCGTCTTTGTTTCTGTTGCCTCGGGCTCGTGACAAACATCAACCCTCATATTCAGACTTGCTTCAAAGTAAAAAAGAGAAAAGAAAGTGGAGCAGTTTCTCTTATTTTGGCGTTTTTCTGACACACATCAACTCATTCAAACGATAAGCAGGAAGTCATTGATTTGCACTTAGAGAAACCTGAATAACTTTCCTTTTTAAGGTTCTTTCTCTCTTTTATAATGAGGATATCTCAGTGTCTGGATGTGCGATGCTTCACAGGCTCAGTGGTGAAAAGAGGAGATGGTTTTCACAGTGATGATGATGAGTCTACAGTAGGTGTCCACAGGAGTGTTTTTAGCTGCAAAGCCAACAGGAAGTGAGTGCACAGTGGAACATTTTACAGACAATATTTCAGAAACTGGAGAAATAGGAGTCGTTTATAGATAGAGGAAGAACACTCCTGCAGACGCCAAAGCACCAACTTGTCTTATTCAAATAAGGAGCGGGCAACTTACCGCAAAACAAAAACACGGAGCCGCCACTATGAGTTGAGTAGTACAGACAGTGAATGGGATGGTAATAAAACATTAGCAGTATGCTAACTAGCATTGGCTTACAAATAGAGTACATTAATAATTAATGACACCAAATAACTAGATTCAACACAAACTCCACATAAGGACAAAATATATAAACTGAAGTGGCTTTAAAGGGGTTTTCTGTTTGTTACAAAGTGAGCTGAGGTTAGCCAGTTAGCTGCTACATTGGGTAAGTAGAGCATTGTCTGGATTAATAGCCAAGCTAACATCATTAGTCAGAAGAAAAACATTCTATATTGCGAACTACTCCTGGACAAAAACCTGACCATTACTGTTGACAGAAGAAAACTTTTAAATGGTCCCTAAGCTATCGTTCTTCTGGCTAACATTAGCTAGTGCTTGACTTCCTGTAGAACTAGGGTTGCCAACTCCCTGAGAAATAAATAAGGGACACCTCTTGGCCAGGGCCGGGCGACCCAGTGGTCTTCACCCTTCCCAGTGTGGTGAATTTTTTAGCTCTTTTTTGTGTGTGAAATTATTTTTTTAACCATTTGACTTGAATTTGATTTAAGTAGATGCATATTCTTTGTGATATCAAGACATGGGAAACAAAAATCATTTAGCCATTTATTTTTAGCTCAAAATGACAACATTAACACAATAAAACAGGTCTCTTTCTTAAACAGAAGCCTGTCATGCTTAACTTTTGAGGATAAAAGTAAATCTTTCTTTAAAAGAACTCTGTCCTGCTTAACTTAAAATTATATAAATTAATAGAAAACAATAGAAAGAAAAATATTCTTGTAACAGTGCACATTTAGTGCATTTAGTGCAATTGGCTTCAGTAGAGGCATTATTTCAGCTTTTGCTCCCGTTTGTAAACCCACTTGTTCCCATGATTACGCATCAGAACTCATCATCATTATTCATATATGTATTACTTTTATGTATTACTCATCTATTTGTTGTAATCATCTATCCTTGCAGTTGTTTATTACACAAAATAAATTATATTATCACACTTCTGGCCACATAGCGCTGATATTCACTGCACATGCCCAGTTTAAATGGTAAATGGCCTGTATTTATATAGCGCTTTTCTAGTCCCTAAGGACCCCAAAGCGCTTTACATATCCAGTCATCCACCCATTCACGCACGCATTCACACACTGGTGATGGCAAGCTACATTGTAGCCACAGCCACCCTGGGGCGCACTGACAGAGGCGAGGCTGCCGGACACTGGCGCCACCAGGCCCTCTGACCACCACCAGTAGGCAACGGGTGAAGTGTCTTGCCCAAGGACACAACGACCGAGACTGTCCAAGCCGGGGCTCGAACCGGCAACCTTCCGATTACAAGGCGAACTCCCAACTCTTGAGCCACAATCGCCCAGTTTAACCTTAACCAGAGGGTTTAAAAACAAACAAACCAGTGTTTACATACCATATCTGCTTCTGCTGTGGCCTGGTGGACAAAAATTGGTTAAGGGTTCCCCGAGCTTTCACGCCCCTCATGTTCTTCATGTGCCCACCATTAGAAGCATGCCTATGGAAAAAGTGCACCGGCACACAGTGCAGTGCGCTTTATAGGTGTTATCGTGCACTTTTCCAGCCAGGTGTTTTCCTTTTCCCATTCTTCCCTGTACTTTTCCAGCCTTTTTTTCTTTCTCTGAGAGGAACAAACATTGCTGGTCTAATGCCTGGCTCACACTGTGCGATTTGTGGCCCATTTGAGCCGATTTTTGAGTCGTGCGACCAATTTGGTGATCGGCCGATTTTGGCCTTCATCGTGCATCGTGTAGTGTACGTGGGGTAACGAGAAGCGATTAACACCTCACGACCAGCTCCCGATCATCAATCGCTCGTGAGGGTGTCACCGCAGCCGCTCACACTGCTCACGCGCAAACACGTAAACGTCGGTGAAAAAGACGGAGCAGCACGGCTGTGCAGCGTGTGATCTGGACACAAGCGATGGAGGCACAACTTGTAGAACTTTGGAAAGCTCATCCGAGCCTTTTCGATGTGGCATCACCAAATTATCACCACCACAACAACCTTGAAAATAGTTGGATGGACATTGCTGCTCAATCACAGCTGCCTCATCAGTGTTTTTCATTAGCAATTTAGCAAAGTTGATGGTGGTGTGTGTCTGTGCGAGTGAAAGACAGAGAGGGAGAGCGAGCGACAGATTTTCTGTTATAACCTTCATTTTATGGAGGCACAGTGTGACTCAGGTCGCATCAGAGCATCGGGCGGTATAGTGTGAGACCCTGCATCGTGACCTACGAACTTATAACCCCTGCGAGCCAATCGTGCAGTTTGAAAATCGCACAGTGTTTGCCCAGCTTCAGGTGTACTGTCGTCTGAGACTTGCACCGCAGTGTCGGCGTTTGTTTCCCTGTTGGCCATGCTTTTTGTTGTGGTCATCTGTTGTCTTCCGGTATTTTCTCCGCAAGCGACCTTTCCTCAACCAATGAGATGAGCGGTAATCTGAACTGTCATACTCGAATTGTCATAAGTGTGCTCATTGGTCACAAAGCAGGAGCGGGGCTGGGAATTATGTTTTCAAACAAAGCGTTAATTACATTAAAACTTATAGACTACTTTTGATTCTCACTGTATTACGGGACAAAGTGCGTCCCTTTTCAGCTCAATACGGGACGTGTACTTTTGTTTCTAAATAGGGGACGATTCCGTTTTTTAAGGGACGGTTGGCAACCCTATGTAGAACAGACTGTAAGCTGCAATGCTAAGCTGTAGGAAATCCTATGTTGAGTGGGTAATAGCGACTAATCTGTCCAACTTTGCTAACATTATTGTGATGAAAATCGGATCTGAGTGGAAACGTAATTTATTATCATGCTAAATGGTGGCGATTTTAGGCCGCTGTAAATCATTTAAGTCAGAGGCGTCAATAATAATAATTTAAGCTGTTTTTTCAATAAACCTTTAAAATTAGGTAGATTATGGTTTTCATTTTTTAATTCTTAATTTTTAATTATATGAGATGCCTGTGTAGGGTCTCACGCATCCAGGTCAAGGTGCTTAGAAAAAAAAGCGACTGGACTTCTCTAAGTTTCTAAGACGTTTCATCCAACAATCAACAAACGACTCGTCAGTCATTTACCGCGGCTGTCGACTGATTCAATTAAGGTAAATACAACAATGTCACTATTACAAAAAAGACACACAGCTTAACATCTTATAGTTCTACAACATCTAAAATCACTCTGTTGTTAATTCGTTTGCTAGATTAGCCGCTAGCATATCCACTGTGTTGGAGGCTTGTTGCTAGCTAGTTAGCGATGCTACATACCTGTTACTCTAATAGTCTGTGTTATTGAATGATTCAGCACTCCTTAGTTTTTGTTATCCATTTTTAGACAGTGGTGAGCTGCACACTCCACAGAGCCCCAGAGTTACTGTTAATATCAAAAATGTAATGCTGTCCTTTCAGATTTTAACATAAGACTGTGAGTCTCACAGTCTAAAATCTTCAGAGCCCTCTACAGCCTGGTAACATGGAAACTTTAAAAACAGCAGCAGAAGGTTTCAGTAGTGTAATTTGTTCTTTTCATTAATAATAGAGTCCATATTATATCAACAGCTACATTCACCCTGGGGAAAAACTAGTGAGGGAGACCATCAGGACTAAGCTGGGTTTCGTTGGTCCAGAGGTTTGGAGAAACTTCTTCCCTTTCTTTCATAACAGATGTCCTGTGCCAGAAGTTCTGTTGACCTGCTGAGAGAGGCTTCATTTAAGAAACAACAGGAAGACTGAAGCTCATTGCATTGATCAAGGAGGACCTCCTGATCTTCACCAACAGCTCCCTCACAGGGAAATCTTCAGAGCTCCACTGTAGGCCCGCCCCAGAAGATGGATACACCCAGCATTTCATGAACACTGTGATGAGACCTTTGGTTTGAGTAATGTTGTAAATACTTGGATAATCCTCAGATGCTCTGGAATTTTACATGAAGATATTATATTCAGTCCTGTAGAAAGTTATATATTTAAAAATATATGATCCTTTCTGGTTACTCTGGTATGAATAACTCTGAATTACTTTACAGTAAATAACACACTATCTGCAAAAAACTGTGAAAGAATTCCAGATCACCAGTTTGTAGTTCAACATACAAGTGACGACCTTTGACCTTCATCAAGTTTTATTTAATTGTGTCAGAAAAAATCTCATGTGCTCTTCATGCAGCTGAGTACATAAAGTGTTTAAAACAGAAGCTGTGCAGGTTTGAGATCAGCAGCTTTCTGAAACACCAAACAGGTCCTGTTAATGCTGATATATAGTGACACAGTTACATGGGTGATTAATCCTTTTGACTTTTTGTCTTTAACTTTATTAATAAAACAGCTGCAGCTTTCACTGACAGCATATGTGGTATTTTAAACTTTGTACTGCTTTCATCGGTTAATTTTGCAGTTAACATGTGAACATGTTGGATGATCTGTCTGCTGTCACTGGGTCGTGCTGAGGTCCGAATCTGAGGGCAGCTCCTGTAATCATAAAGAGAACAGAATCATCACAAACTGAAATATAAAGTTTATCCCTCAAAATTGAAATAAAGCTGATCCTTCTCTGTCCTCACACACTCAGGATGTGAAATTCTTACACATCTCGTACATTTTTTCAGTTCTACCGATTAATCCATAGTTACTGATTAATGAGGAGTTATTGAAGTACAAGCTTTATTTTTTTAAGTTGGTGTTACTGTCTTTACAGATGTGGCAAGAGACTGAAAACATGCTGCTATTTGCACATATTTAATAATCAGCTCTGCCTGTTGCTTTTACAGTATAATACTTGTAATAAAAGTACAGTAACGTTAATTAGCTATGTCTCAGGACCTAGCTAAGGACGGTAGTTACAGATTAGCTTACAAACACGTTGAACTTACCGAAAAAGTGCAGCGGGGCCTCGGGTCCTTCTGTCGGGTAGTCCAGTTTACTGAAGAACACCTCAGGCTGTCAGGTTAAAACAGTTGGTCGTGGTTTTGTAACGTAAACGCTGGTCCTCCTCTCAGAGCCTACGCTCTATCTGCTATTCCCGGACAGAGATACGCAAGTTTCTCCGTGACTGTTACCCCAATTTAAAAGCGCTGCAGTAATAATTGGAATCAAACTTATGGGAAAGGAGACGCCTTGGACATAAATCAGCGTGATGAGAACTATTGATAATAAAAGAAAGAATCTTTGGAAAAAATTTATCTGAGGAGAATTAATAAATTTTAGTCTGACCCCAGTCCCATCCGCTAACATGGAGGAGGTGGGGTTTATGACCTGCAGCCAGACATCAGGGGGTTTTGGCTTCATTTCTTTGGAGCTCTCGCGTCATCCATGTTTTCTACAGTCATTGGTGGCAGACAGTTGGTGTCGTAAGCCCCGCCCTCTCTTTAAAGATGGTTGTTCAAAGTGGACACAGATGGCTTCTTTCACTCTTTTGAACCTGTCACTACCCGATACGTACCGGAAACCCGATCGGTACCATGCATGCGCAAATCTTACGTCACTTCCTCTCTTTGCCAACATTGCAACAGTTATGTATTTGAATGACACGGTTAGCGCCCAGTTAGCTCCTAGCATTTCTCAACAGCTCTGCCTCCTTTTCGACATTTAAACAATGGATAATCCGTTTACAAACAAATTCATGCTTCTCTCCTCAACAGAGAGCGTCCACCGATTGAAAAAGAGCAATGTAAAATAAGTCAAATGGCGCCTAATTACAGACCTAATAATACTGATTTAGTAATATGTCACGTGAAGATTCATCAGCCAGATTAAGTGTTTACTGACAACTGATAGTGACAGCAGACATCATCATCGCTATTCCAACAATCCTCTCCACACAGACAAGCATAAACACACTCGACTATCACCAAATCAAATTTAACACGCGTTTGTAATGACGCTAGTTCAGTTTAAGTAGTGGCCTTTTGCACATGTGTGGTACGGATCGGGTAGTGACAGAGCCATCTCTCGTCTTTGTCCAAAATGTGAACACTGGCATCCTTGAAAGAGTGACCTTTGACCTTATAATTCAGACTATAATTCAGACTATTCAGTTACATTTTCATTTCAAAGTTTGAATCAACGGTTTTCTTTATTTGAAATGGTTTTAACTTATCTTAATTCTAACATTTATGAGTAATTTCATCACAAAACTCTGAATTTTAAATTCTTCGTGTCAAACTAATAATCTGACTTTTATCCTAACACGAGCAGGTGTAGCAGGCTGAAATTTATAGCTTATGTGTTTTGTCACATATGCAGGTAAATAACACATTTTAATTGCATTTCTGATTCTTCTTATTTTCCCAGAAGACAAACAGGGAAGTGTGTTTTTACATTCAGCTTTTCTTCTGATTATTCTTGGAACAAAATGAGGGCAGTCGGCCTCGATCCTGCTGGCCTCTCTTCGTCTGGTGTGAAAGACTTCCAGCTGCAGAAAAAACAGATTTAAAACTTTCCACTCGGTGACAGAGGCAGCAGAGCGTGACTGTTGTGATCAGTGTGCGTCTCGTGGTCTCTGCACACCGACGGATGGAGTGGAAAAAACAGCTCACTTCAGTTCAATTCAAACCTTCAGTCATGGCTCTCACTGGCGCTGAAGGAAGTATTAAATAATCTTTTTCTTTCTCCGTGTCTACCCGTCGTATTGGTCTTTTTCTCATTTTTCTTTCAGGAACTGGAGGCATTAAACTTGATCTGTGTCATATCTTTGTACAGTTTTAACAACTCTTTGCACTGCTTTTCTTTCCTTGCCTTCATGTTACAACTGTATTATAATCTCTTTGCTTTTTTCTTTCAGCATTATAATTTACATTTCTCATGTTTTGAAATCTAAGCTTTGGTTTGTGTGTTGGCTTCTTCTTTTTCTCACTTTCTCATCTGCAAAGATCTGCTCAAAAAAAGAAAAAAAAAAAACACTGGAAACTTTAAGCGGTTAAAAACACCACATTTCTGCTTTTGCTTTTAACGGCAAAGAACCTCGTCCACCCAACATCACTTTGTCCTCAGAAAACATCTGCACCTCATTTGATTTATGTTATAAATCAAAGTTTATGCAGTTGGGATGGCCGTGACTTTTAAATATTCATACGGTTGCTATATTATTGAAAATATTATAGTTTTTTTTTTAATACAGTTTCTTGCCTAAAAACACTTTTTCTCTTTCTAATCAGAAGATGGCGGTAAAGAGGCTGGTGGTTAAGCTCATTAAGCAATAAACAAAGATGATTATTAATTAAATATTAATATAATTAAGAACTGCAGACACTCTGGACATCTGTTAAATGCAGAGTGGTATTAAGATTATTCAGAATAAGTAGTGCTCTGTGAAGCTGTAGCCCAAAAAATTTACTATTTTTGCATATATTTGGATGTATTTATCACAAAATATCCAAATACTTGCAAAACAGTATTTTTGCATATATTTATATCACAAGGCCGAAACAAAACAGGTGGGCGGCCACGTGGAAGGCGATGGCGGCGACTCATCCGACGAGGACGATGAGACTGCGGTGGCGATGGCTGCAAGCGACAGCGTGGGAGCCAGCGGGTGCAGAAACCACTGGCTGGAGACAGGCCGGGCCAGCAGGTGCGGAAATCCCTGGCGGAGGAGCGAGAGAGCTCACAGCTGGCTCTGAATGCTGTGGCGGCAGGTCAGGGAGCAGAACAGGATGATGAATGCGTGACTGGACCCGAGACTGGATAGAAGATTGGGCAACGGGTGACTGAGCTGCGGGAGAGTGGACTACAGACTGAACTGACTGGACTGGAGGAGACTGGGGAACAGGACACTGGACTGGTGGAGACTGGGGAACAGGACACTGGACTGGAGGAGACTGAGGACAGGGGGAGACTGAACTACAGGGGACTGGAGGACAGGAGGAGACTGAACTAAAGGGGACTGGAGGACAGAAGGAGACTGAACTGGAAGCTGAACAGCAGGTGAGTGAACTGACTGAACTGGAGAAGGTAATGGGTGAGCAGAGGTTGACGGAGATACTGGCAGAGCTAAAGATGGTGACAGTGCTGCAGCCTAGTAAAGCTGGTGCCTGAGCAGGGGACAGGTCAGCTAGCCTAACTAGAGATAGCGCTAGGGCATGGAAAGCTGAGTGAGGAGATGGACGGGGTGGCGAACTAGCAGGTGGACAGGTTAGCTCCTCCGTGCCTCCAGAGCATGAGGGCGCTGGCTGGAGAGCCTCAGCCGAGCTTCTAGGGGGGTCAGGTCGGACCCTGGCCGCCCTCAGCCGGGACGCTGAGACAGGCGCAGGAGGTGACTGGACACCAGTCACCCCCACCCAAGAAACAGGACGGGTGTGGAGGTAGACTGGGTCACAGCTGCTCTCGTCCTGGGAGCTGGCACAGGTGGGGGTGCCACAGAGACAAGCTGAGCCCTAGCTGCCTTCACCTGAGAAGGTGAAACAGGTGAAATGGAAGGCAGACTCTGAGCCCTGCTGGCAGAACAAGGTTGAGCAATGGATGGTGATTGAGTGGGAGAAATTATCAGGTTTAACAGTGATGTCTTTAGCAGTGGCCTGGGATGGTGGAGCGGTCTGTTCGGCGGCAGGATGGTAAGTATTAATGGGATAATCCAGAATGTAGTCACAGAAAACAGTCTTTGGTTTATGAGGATGGTGAGCAGTGGCAGGTAGAGTCTTTGAAGGATTTACAGTCTCTGGGTTTTGGTGAAGAGGAGGAAAAAGAAGTCTGTTTCGCTCACCACCGGACACTGCTGCTCCACACAGGAAACGCGAAGGCGAGAAACGCCCACTCTCCACAGCACATGCTCCAGTGCAGGGGAGGTAGCAGGTGGGTGCCCAGAGCCAAGCGAGTACCCTCGAAGACGTGCTCTCGTTCCGCGAAGAGCCGCTGTCTCTCCTTAAGCTTTTCCGCCCACAAAGAGAGCGCTGCCTCCTGCCGCTCAAAAAGGTCCGAGTCCGCTGGGTCAAAAGCGTGTCTTCTTGGCACGGGTCGTGTCATTCTGTCAGAGGGTGTGTGTGGAGGCGAGGAAGAGATGACCCAAACACTGGACTCACGGTGCGGAATGATGAGAATTTATTGGAGCGGGGGAATGAACAAAGCAGGAACGGCAAGACTGACTAACTGACTGACTGAATGGCTGGCTGAATAACTGAATACAAACGGGAACAACAATAATGGCAACATCAACATCAATGACACGACAAGAAACGGATGGAACTGAGGACTTAAATACACGCTGGGTGATGAATGATTAGAAACCAAATCAGAATTGTATTTTATTTATTTTGTGTCAGTATTAAGGATACGGCTTTCATTTTATCCTCCATTTTAATTTGGGGCGTGAAGTTTTTGCTATGGGCCAATTTCATATTGGCTGCAGATCGACTACTTTAAAGTAGAACTTTTCTGCTTTTCTTTTTTTCCTGTCATACAGCTTCCTTTACAGTGTTGGATGATCGTAATAAACATAGTCAAAGTTTCAGGGTGGTTTTTTTTCTACTCGTGGATCTAGATGATGTCATACAGAGGGGATATCCTTAAATGGCTATCAACAGAGAAACCACACCCACCTGCAATAAAAAAAAAAAGGGAGAAGCTAAAATGTCTTCTTTCAGACAGAGTCTGAGATAACAGGATTATTTTAAACTGACTCATGCAAAGCTACTCTGGTCCAGTCCATGAATGAACATATGTGGACAAAGAAAAGAATGATTATTATTATATCGAAAACACTGCGTGATGCCATGGAGAGAGAATATCCTCAGAAACTTTTGGCACAGATGCCCCACTGACCTGCTGTTTGCCTGAGGCAGCCAGTCAGAAAGTTAGCTTTGCATAAACCATAAATAATGCAAAGCTATTTTCTTAGCTGGAGCTGGAAATGAGCAGAGTAATCCCCATTCACAGGAAAAAGCAGCTTTGTTAAGTGATGCCACCGGCCTGAGTTTGGAGTCCTGTACTTCAGATCGCTCATGGTAAAGGCATCACAGGCCAAACTGATGAAGCTGCCGTTTAATTCTCTGTCTTCTCCTCCCCTCACACTCTCCGCTTAGAGAGAAAAACCGGGAGGCGAGACCTGAATTTAATTAGTTCCTCTTCTTCTCCTTCTGCAAACCCGGCGCTGCCATCGTGAGGTTTGCATGAGGAGGAAGGTTTTTGTTGTCAGCCACTGAGGCCACTGATTCACCGCACCGTGATCACACGCTCCCCCCGTTAATTAAAGTTTCATATGAAGTGTCTGCAGGGAATCGCTGTTTCGCAGCCAAACTCCCGTCCAGATGGCTGCTGATATGAGGCCTCGAAGGACGGCTCTTTTGTTTCTCCCCGCTGCGGAGACAAACGTTACATTTCTGTTGCGTTAAATCAACTTCCTCCTAATTGTTGGATATTAAACAGAGAAACTTCTCATCACGTCTGAAACTTTGGAGAGCCTGTTGACGACTGCGTTGATGCTTGAGTGACGTCGACAGACTGAAGATGAAGGGAATCCCAGCAGTCCCCTCAGTCTGTCTGAGGCTGATGGTGGCTGTGCTTTACTTACAGCATGTAAATACAAAAACACAAGTAAAGAAAACCACAATCTGTGACTGCTAAAGATAAACATTTAAGGTTTTTCTGCATATGGTAAAAGTTGCAGACAATTTGCTCTGGATTTACATAGAGATTTTTTATTTATTTTTTTAACAAAAACAAACTGTATCCACAGACTGTATGGGGGCATCGTCCATATAAAATCCTACAATTTCAGCAAAACTAGCGCACAGACTTCACGGACAGCATTAAACGCACAGCATTCACATTATTGGTCAAAGAATCACATTAAAAACGCTTCAAAAGACTCCAGCAGCACAAACATCCTCCACAGGTCCAGTTCAGGGACTCCAATTAGTAGATGTGAGCTAGCAGCTACAGCCACCTGTACTGCCACCTGTCAGTCAAAGAGACCAAGCCCCTAATAACACAAGCTTTAAGGCTTAATACAGTTGTTCTAAAGTGGGAACATTATCTGCTGTTTCTGTATCAGGCTGTAAACATGTTTATTTCTGCTATAAAATTGGACATTTTAACATGAGAGTCTGTGGTGACTGGCTCAACGTTGGAGCCTCCTTGGATGAGAGAGTTCTGGATGCCGGTGTTCTGGTAATCCATCCTACCCGTTGTTTCTACGCATGCGCACAACACAAAATTCAGTGCAAAACCATGCTACTTTTGTGAATGTGACCTACAATCACACTTTAACAGCTAAAGCTAAGTGGCAAATCATCTCACCTTTGTTAATAAGAGCTAGAAACATACTCTGACGGGTAAAATGAAGTGTCAAACCATGCTACTTTTGTGAATGTGACCTACAAGCATACTTTAACGGGTAAAATGAAGTGACAAACCATCCTGGCTTTATGAATATGAGCTACACGCATACTCTGGCCAAAGTTAAGTGGCAAACCGTCATACCTACTTAAATTTGTGCTGGAATTGCTCTGTGACAGCAGAAATGTGCATAAACTACTTACGGTAGGACGTTTTGCCAAAGTAGGATGGTTTGTCAGAACACCGGGACTGTATTGATGTTTCTTGTGGTCCTCTGACCTTATTCAGTGTTTGACCACAGCTTTTAGCTGACTGCTGCTAACCTCTGGTCGTAAATGCTGATGTGAAGCTGTTAGCAGAGGGAATATCACAGTGAACCTCATCACATTCTTACTGCTTCCATTTATCACGGTAGACTGTTAACCTTTTACTGCCGACTTCCAGGAGAAAAGGCTTCCCAAACCACCGGACTTCTTTCTGTGTGCATCGTAAAGAAAGCCGGCCCACACCAGTGGAGGCTGAGTGTGTAAAAGGATTACAGATAATGGAGCATAAAGATCAGGGCAGCTTATTTTCTAACACCCATAACTCACTATGAAGTACATTTCACTGCTCTGCTATCAAAAAGTAAATTAAGGGCCTATTTGTTCTGGAGCAGTATTGTGCTGGGAAGTCGTGTAGCTGCAGAATCACTACAGAGCATCAGAAATTCATCTCACACAGACAGACATGAGGAGGAAATTCACCAAAGTCAACACCAGGCATCAGATAAAAGAGAATAAAAAAGAAGAGTGTGAAATTGTCTATTGAAAGTGTAGATATTATATCAAAGATGAGCTGAACAGGCAGGCCAATACAGAAGTGACTGAAACCTGCATGCTTTCTAGTGGCCAGCAGGGGGCGACTCCTTTGTGAGAAATGACTATCGAAGTCACAAACTGAAGAATTAACACGTTCCCAATAATTATGTCGTCTTAGTCTCTAGTTTCAAGTCTTATTAAAACATAATGAGGCTCATTTTGTAAACTATGGACCCTTTGAGGCTCAAACTGGCCATAAATCAGATTACGCTAACGTAGCGCTATCTAGATTCACTTATGTTTGGCTAAAATACCAAATTAGGCATGTTTTAGGTAAGTTCTCAGTATGATAGTAAAATCAGTTTAGTTCTTTTTATGTCTCAACAAGTAGTGTCTTTTGGCCTGTCTTTCTCCTTTCACCTCCAACCGGTGGCAGCAGATGGTCGCCCCTCCCTGAGCCTGGTTCCGCTGGAGGTTTCTTCCTGTTTAGGAGTTTTTCCTTCCCACTGTTGCCACACTGCTTGCTCATAGGGGATCTTCTGATTTTGGGGCGGGGGGGGGGTTCAGTCAGAGCACCAAGCAGCAACCTCCAAGACGTTAATGCTGTAGAGTTAATGCTGTAGATTCCTGCAGTTCCTCTGATGTCCACCAGGGACTCCATCAGTGGGTGAGTCAGTCCCCAGAGATACCCATGTTAAAACCTTACAGCAGAAATAAACATGTTTACAGCCTGATACAGAAACAGTTTTGGTCTCTAAGATAATTTAAACTTTCATAGCAGCTGCGCAGGTGTGAATGTTTTTATAACTTACCTGTTTAAATTGTATAAAGGCTTAAAGTTTGCGTTATTAGGAGCCTCTCTGACTGATGGGTGGATGGTGGTAGCTAGGCAGCTGTAGCTGCTAGCTGTAGAGAACATGATTAAATATGTATTTTTGTTCATTTCATGTTTAATTTGAGGAAGGTTACAGTTTATGCCATTTCTCTAGTTTTATATGCAAACTGAAAGGCTCATAAAAACAAGCACACTGGTTTTATTCATCCTAAAACACACAAATCTTATTGTCACAGCGGTTCGTTTGTGATCCCATATGGAAAAGAAATAGTAAAAATGTATAAAAGACTTGCATAAGATGTGGCCTACTTCATATAGTGAATCATATAAGGCTTATACTCATGAAAGTGGCCACTTTCTCATTACTTTCATATATTGTTTTATTAAGTATCCAAAACATACAAGTTTCATTTATATAAATTTTCAAGGGATCTTATATCTGTTTTCACACTTGTATGCTTTTCATACAAGTTTCACACAAGACAGATACAAACTTTATAAGATTTATATATATCCTTTCTATATGGGATGGTACGCCTCTTTAATGTTAGCAGCCAGCAGCCTCATCCTGTAAGCTAATCCCTTCTATCATGATTCATGTCGCCGCCAATGCCAGCACCTTGTTTTTTCCCTGTTTTGATAAACCCTATCTGAGAAATTTTCTATAGGAGGATGTGAGAGCACATCAGGCGGTGTTGAGGATATGAAGACGTAGCAACAGTCGCCATCTGACTCTCAGCGGCCGTGCTGAAACAAATATCTATCAGCCTCCACCAGCAGCTCGCTGTAAATCAGCATGTGGCGGAAACATATTTCCTCCTCTACCTGCAGCCTGCGAGGGGGAGAGGCGCAAAGTTATAATGTATGAGTGTTTGTGAGGCGGAGATTTAGAAACGACTCCGAACTGTGAAATGACCCGCATCAATGGAAAAAAAAATGAAAACAAACGACAAGGTAAATAAGCTGAAAATATGAAATCCAGGGCTCATAGATCTTCAGCAGAGAGAGAAAGAGACGCTGCTCAGGTGTGACATCCTGCAGATGACACGCATGACGAATGACCCGACGCAGGTGCAAGAGGAGAGGAAAGTTAGGGTGCAAAACGAGGAGCAAGGGAAGAGAGAGTGGAAAAAGTTCTTGTGGTTGCAGCGTTGGCGGTCCATCATTTCCTGTTATCTAATCAAATACAGAATAAAAGGACTTTGAAATGCATAATTTATTTGATTTGATTCAGTAAGATTCGCAGCTCCTTGTTCTCCTCTTTAACAAAGTCATAGAGTCAAGATGTAAAATGTATTTGTGATGGTTTTTAATGCAGCAGCTGACCATCACATTTAACGCAGAGCAGCATGAAACAGATGAACCTCAGGCTGCTGCTGATGGATTTACTCTTCTTAAAACAGAACCAGAACCTAAAAACACCAAAAATCATCTCACAAATATTCAGACTCGTTTAAATCTGGCTGATTCTGCTGCTGTCAGTAATTCTTCAGGAGAAAGAAAACGTTCCAAAAAAACACACTGCACGAGCTAGCAATGAGTCATCCACAGACCACCCTGCTCTGTCGTGTTATGCCACTGTATGTTCTGTATCTCTGTATGTAGCCTGTATACCTTATTATCTGAACACAGGATAGCTAAAGTGTCTGGAAGTGTCCTTGGAGAGCAGGAATGGATGTGGTGTGAGGTGGCCACCAGCCCAACCACCATGGGTGGCTGTGAGGAAGTAAATGTCAGTTATACATCTTTGCTTTGTGTCTCTAAATTACTATCATTGGTGTCATGGAGCACATCAGCTGCTGAAGTAATTTGGCCTAACGATCCACTCTGGCTCAAGAGTTGGGAGTTTGCCTTGTAATCGGAAGGTTGCCAGTTCGAGGCCCGGCTTGGACAGTCTCGGTCGTTGTGTCCTTGGGCAAGACACTTCACCCGTTGCCTACTGGTGGTGGTCAGAGGGCCCGGTGGCGCCAGTGTCCAGCAGCCTCGCCTCTGTCAGTGCGCCCCAGGGTGGTTGTGGCTACAATGTAGCTTGCCATCACCAGTGTGTGAATGGGTGGATGACTGGATATGTAAAGCGCTTTGGGGTCCTTAGGGTCAAGAAAAGCGCTATACAAATACAGGCCATTTACCATTTACCATAACTGTGGCTTGTAACTCAAAACTGGTACTGAATATCCAATGATATGGACTGAATGGACTGAATATCCAATGATATGGAAACGTGAAAATAATACCTTTTTACCTCAGATATACAGCTAGACTCCATGAAATTCTCCCTGCTGCTGCCTTCTCCTGAGAATCGAATAAACCCAGAATTTCATTTTATACCTTTTCTTGTTTTTAAACCAGCTCGTCATTGCTCGATGTCATTTTTTTCACAGTGCATATTTTGAGGATGAGTTTTTAACAAAATCACAAAGCTTTCAGTGTACGTTGCATAATAAATTTGCATCTGAAAAATTCATGTCGGGTTTTTTTTGTGTGTGTAAATCTGTGTAAATCCTTTAACAAGAAAAGTTAGCCAGCTAGCGAGCTAGCTTTGTCTGGTGATGGTTAGTAATGTTAGCTAACAGAGCAATAGGAAAGCTATAAGGGCTATGTTAAAGGATCAGCCCCAGGATGTTTGGTGAATTAGCTGACCTCATCCATTGCTCACAAATATTTTACTTCTTTATGACTTTAACCAGATAATTAACTAACATATCAAAATCAGGAGTCACGAACTGCCCTGATGTTTTCTGATATTAGCTAAAAGGGTTTAATTAAACTGTTTTTGTTAGCTAAATTTAGCTTCTCTGCTAACACAGAAAATTTGCTTGATAGGAAATGTAGAAGCTAGTTGGCTAATTTTAACCTGTTTGCTTGCTAACACTGAAAGTAATAATGTCCACAATGAAGCCACATCAGTGTTAGTTTTGTTCTTTTGGGGAATTTGTGTTGTGTATAGAGCTGGTCATTTCGGAGCTCAGTTTCTAAGCTAATGTTAGCTAGTGTTTCTCACAGATAGTTGGGGAAGGTTTCATTTTTTTTAGGTTAAGTTATTTTACAATCTATAACATCTAGCAACAAAAAATGCTGACTTCATGAAGAAATTTGCACAGGTCATATTAAGATTATTCATTTTCACTTGTAAATACAAAATACCACGCTAATGAATTTTTCTGAGTCCACTGTAAATTTAATTTGAAGAATAATTCTGCTTTATTTCAGTCTGCTATGTCTCTGTAAAACATGTCAGAGCACTAAACTCCAACTTTGTACTGCTTTTTAAAAAAGCTCATTTCCAGCTGAACAAAATAATAATTTCAATATTGAGTTAATACTGAATATATTTTATCAGAGAAGCGAAGCAAAGCGGGGTTCACTTCCACGCTGAGACGCTGACCTGTAGTGGAGTTAAACGGTGTAGTCCACGCCGCAGCTTCAGCCGTCATTAACTTTAATAATTACACTCAAACTGAGAATCTGTTTTCCTGCTGCATGTGAAGTGAAGGCTGTTAAAAAGCGATTAGGGAAAACGTCCACGCTTTACCGCCCGGAACATCCAGCAAAATGTTCAGCAAACACATTTTAAAAAATTAAATTAAAAAAGGTGAAAGGCACTGAATCATAAATCCAGTTGAATCATTATTCACAGAGTGATGAAGACATAACGGATGAATCACAGAGAGGAAATTAAAAAACTGTGAAAAGTACTATTTCTGTTTCTCCTTCTTTAGCTTCTCTCTAATAAACGCTCGCAGCCCTGACGGGGGGGATTTGGACTGAAGCAGATAAAACCGATCTCGTCTTTGTGGCATGATGAGGGCCCCGTCACGGATTCTGCACGTACACACACGTTCACGTGTTTGCTGGTATTTTCTATCTGTGATGCTAAACTTTGAATCACATGGGCTCTGCGGGTATAATTTGGTCGTAGTGGTGACCTTTGACCTGTGTTTCTGATCTAGGAGTCTTAGTCTAGGTCGAGGCTTTGTGTGTTTTTATTTTTTGGTCAACAGCTTTTATTAGCAGTATTGATGTGTAACATTTCTTCACACTTTACTGTCACTCAAATGAAAATGATCTTGTAGTTTGCTTAATGATATGATGAGAAAGAGCTGTCGCTGTCCCAGATTTCCTCCTTTTAAACCAAACCTTGGAAAGTGAAGCAACTCAACTCCTTGGACAAAAAAAGACTATTTTTCTGCTAAATGGCAACGATTAGCCAAGAAACCAAGAAAACATTTAGATGTTTTATATTGCTGAAGTTAATAATGTTTCATTGTTTTTTAAGAAATGATTAATAAATCGATGAGACAGGTTGGACTGATAATCGCTCAGTATTGTTGTTGATCTGTTATGAGTGTTTAAAGGTTAAAGCTGTCTGTATTCATATAAATCCTCACCCCACTCATCTCTCTTCAGTTTACAGTTGTTGGATTTTGCAAACTCTGGTTAAATATATACTCACTGGACAGTTCATTAGGTGCACCTTGCTAGTATTGAGTTGAACCCTGTGTTGCCATCAGAGCTGTTTTAATTCTTCACAGCACAGATTAAACAAGATGCTGGAAACATTCCTGTGATTGTCCATGTTGCCATGACAGCATCACACAGTTGCTGCAAACTTGTCAACTACATCCATGATGTGACTCTCCTGTTCCACCACAACCCAAAAGAGATTGAGATCCGTGTCTGCGGATGCCATGTGAGCACAGCGAACGCATCGTGATGTTCAGGAAGCCAGACTGAGATGATTTGATGATTTGACATTAGATGGTACGCTGAGGTCATAAAGGGATGGGCAGGTCAGCAACAACGCTCAGTTAGGCTGTGAAATTCTGAAAGCCGCAGCAGAAATCGAGACTCGTTAGACCGGGAAACATTTTTCCATGTATGAATCCGTTTCCTGTTCTTACTGACAGAGTGGCACCCAGTGTGATCTTCTGTTGCTGTAGCCCATCTGCTTTATGCTTTAGTGATGCTCTTCTGCAGACCTTTGTTTTAGTGAGTGGTTATTTGAGTTCCTGCTGCCTGCCTATCAGCCCAAAGCAGTGTGTTCATTCTCCTCTGACCTTTGACATCAACAAGGTTTATATTTGATCTTTTTCAGACTGTTCTGTGTGTCTCTGTCTGAACTCTGAGATGGTTGTGTGGGGGAAAAAACATGAGCATATCAGCAGTTTCTGAAACACTCAGACCAACTATGCCATGTCTAAAGTCACTTAAATAAAGGTCACTTGTCTTCCCCAACTTCTGCAGGTCATTTTTACTGTGTCTACATGCCTAAATACACTGATTTGCTGCTATGTGATTGGCTGATTAAACATTTGCAGTGATGCGCACTTCAGCGGGTGTGCCTAATAAAATGGTCCCTGGGTTATGCCTGTGCTGCTGCTACAGATTCAGAGCTTGTTGCTATCAATGACTGAACTTCCTGTTGTCTCTACGCCACACTCGGCAACGCCGCATTAGTCTCCCCCTCCAAGACCCCCTGCAGCGTTTAACCCCCCTCCGCCACCCCCTTGCTTGAACCTCAATAAAAAGTTGGGTTAAACAGGCTGAGTGTGGGATTTCCAGCAGCATTGTGTCGGCTTTTATTCTCATTAAGCATGTGCGAGATGATGAGCTCTCTCCTTTTCTTCTCTGCAGCACGCTGAAGTGGAATTACATCCCGGTGCTGTTTTTCTTCTGGGTGCTTTTATAGATCTCAGCTTCTGCTCCAGCAGGGCGGCAGATTATTAATCAGATTCATAAATAATAAAAGATGGCAGCGAGGGCCCCTGGGTGAGGGGACCACTGCTTCTTCCACAGCGAGGAGAAATGATGGAGGATAATGCAGAGAACAATATTAACACAAAGCCAGCTGGATTTATCCAAACTCTGCTAACAGTCCACCTGAGGAAGGGGCCGGTTGAAATTAAACCAGCCTGAGCTGCAGGCTGGTTTAATTTCCAGCCTGCAGCTCGGGATGGCACGAGAAATTAGCATGAAGCTAATCTGCCTAATAATCTCTGTATTTAAACTGCTGCTGACCTGCTACCTGAGAGAAGAACGACTGTTAGAGTTTAGCCCACTCTCACTTTGAGTTCACTGATGAACTCAGATATCCATATTATCTGTGATTCAGTGATGGACTGGCAGCCTGTCCAGGGTAAACCGGGGTAGTCTGGATGGATGGAATTAGCGTGATTTATTCTTTTGTGGCCACATGAATGCACAGTTTTACCAGAAAAGCCTCCACACACCAGCGCAGCTTGTTCTGCACGCTGCACGTGGACACCACCTTTTCCACGTCTCACAAAACAGATTAATATAAACTGATTTACATATGAATATGGAGAATCTGTAGGCGCGGGAGCATGCTTCTGTTCAGGTAAGCGAGCTCATCGCGAGCCAACACACAATGCCATTTGTGAGACACCCCCTGCATCTCACTACGACACACAAGCTGCAGATCTACAAAATTCCAAAACCTAAAAAGTATGAATTCAGATGTTGGAGGGCCGGAGAGGTATAGTTTTTATCTCCAGCAGGTTGGAGAATTTCTTCTTTTTTACAATCTTTTTTAATCTTGGTGGTTAGGTTTAGGTAGTAAAAACTGCTTGGAAAGGTAAGAGTTTAGGAAATTCACTGTCCACCTATAAAGAGAATAAAAGGAACATGCTGTCATATATCAAAATCAAACAGGAAATGAAGCAGCAAGTCATGAAGTCGAGTCGAGACCCTTGAAGTGGATGTAAATCTGATTTGGTTGTAGTTTTTAAAAGAGCATAATGTGATTTTCAACCATAAATAATTTTCATATAATTAAAAGTAATGAAGGCTCCTAAAATAAAGGAAGATAAAAAGCACCAAATTTTAAGTCCTGTGCACTTTGAGAGCCTCAGACACAAAACGAACGTAAAATTGTGAACAAAAAGCAGCTGACTCTGAGGGTGTCAGGTTGGACACGCATTCACCATGTCCATTACTTTTCCCTTGGTTTACGTACGACTCCTCGTCACTTCACTGCACTCGATCAAACACAACGTCTCACCAGAGTCCGTCAGAGGCTGGCTGAGGTGCAGCGTACAGCAGCCTTCACGCCTCTTTGCATTCGTGTACATGATGATGATCACGGACACGTGATGAGCAGAGCGAGAAAAAGGAATAAACGAGGAGAGATGTTAAAGGATAAAAACACATGAAGCTAGTGTCAGCTATAAGTTTTCATGTACACGGGTTCCATTTCATTATCTTCACTTCTGTATTTGTTAGTTTTTGGGTGATTTGCATGTGATCTGCATAGTTACCTCCTGTGGTGCTCTGGATGTGTGTCCTGCTGTCCAGGGATTAACATGTTCTCTATTTGTACATTTTATTCAAATATTATGCATTTTTTGTAATAAATTATTAATTATTTATTTGTGTTAAACTCTTCTGTGTTGCTTTGTTACTCTGCTGTTAGGATTGAAAGGGCCCGGTGTCTACTTGGCTCTGTTTTGGCCTCATGGATGAAATGTTGAGACAGAGGCAATCCACCAGGCCTCCTGCTGTAATTGCCTCCACCCATGAAGAATCTCCAGGGCCAAGTTCAGCAGTGGGTAACTGAGAAGAGGATGAGGAAGAGCAGGAGGGTGAGAGGATGAAGGACTGGATTTAATTAGAGAAGACATGAGGCTGCAGAAGAAAGTGGGGGTGAGGCGAGCACGTAGACTGTTTGGATTACTGAATAATGTGAGGTAAATAAAGGTAATTGTAAATATACTTGTTTTATTTACAATTTATATTATTATTAATTATCAATATAACGTATGCAAACTTAGCGAGGTTAGCACCCTTACGTCTCAATATGCTAGCAATGCTTTGATTGTTTGTGATTGTAGTTGTTCGTTGTCTGATTTTTTGTAACGCCCTCATTAAACAAAGAAAGCAGAAACAACAACAACAACGTCTGCTGAAGTTTATCATGGCTATATCTATAAAATCTGTCTGGAAATCTTATTTCAACATTTCCCATTTGAGGAATAATCAAACAGTTTCATTTTAAGCTAAATGTATAATAACGCCAGCGATGCTGGTGGAGGTCTGGCCATCCAGCGGGGATGGACAAAGCTTTGTCAGCAGTCTGATGGCTACCTGTGTTCAGTCTGTTTTTTCCATTAGCCACAGATAAAGCGAGAAATCCTGGCACGATTTTGTGTGAGGGAGTTCATTTGACCTCTTTAGAAAATGATGTATTCCTAAAAAGCATTGTCCTGTGTCTGAAAGACCAGATTCAGTAAAGTTGGCTTTGTATTTACCCTTAATGTTTTGGTACCAAAATGAAAAGTGTGGATTTTAATGTGATATGCTGTTTGGTAAGAATTAATTTATTGATTTTACTTTTTTAAGCCATCACACACAGCTGATCAAGCTGCAAAATCTGGAGCAAAAGCTTGAGCCAATAAAGAGTCTCTTGCTGGACATTGATTTTAGGTATGCTCAGTTCTACAGTTCTTTGCTTCTTTTCCTTATTTAATGTTTCATACTCTTACAACCTTCTGATTTACCTCAGCCTTTACCTCAGGCCGTACTCAATTATCTTTAGTTTTGTTAGTACTGTCCTCATTTAAAATGCTGTAAATGTTGTCAAACTTTTGTCAAATCTAAAATGTGTCCTATTGTGTGATTTTCTCAATCATGGTTCAATAAATCAATATCAGTTTCAAGTTTTTGTCAGTGATTGTGTCAATAATTACAACTAATGCGCTAGGACAAAAACTGTGATGAATTGTCGACACTTTAATCAACAAATAAAAACTAGACTAAAAGATTCCAGAGATCCAATCAAAACTGATTAAGTTGTTTAGAAAGGCGGGATGCGTTTGGAAGTTATCCACTCATTCTCCTGGTAAGCTTTAGACATGCACATTGAATCCAACCCATCTTAATATAACCTAATCTAATTTAATTCTTTTGGAAATGGTACAACTAGCAGCTGCGCTCCCTGTTTCTTGTTCACCTTTGGATGTCAGAGAAAATAAGACACTTTATATAAATATATGTTTATATACATATATATATGTTTGACTAAAACTAAATCAAAATTTGCTCTCAACACTACATGGGAAAAAAGCATAATATAAAATATTACAAATGCATGCGCCTAAGAATTTCACCATTCAGTAAATTCAATGACAATGGCAGAAATGCATGTATTTCCCCTCTCGCCCTGCCCACATCATCTTTGCTGTTCCTTGGTGTGCGCTCTTCTTTGACAGAGATCTCGGATGTTGTTCCTGGGATCTGCTGGAGCAACTCACCTAGCTTGGGGTCACTGCACTCTAATTTCCACTGAGACCACTGTTGCCTTTGCCACACACTCCTTGGACAACACTCTCCTCTCACTTCCAATACTTGCACTATTCTGTATTGCACTGTTTGACTCTGTCTGTGTAATATTGTATTTATTTATTCTGATTCTTTTCTATTTCTATTCAAGTACAATGCCATTGGACTTATTCTTTGTTTATCTTATTTTGGTATAGTTGTATATATGTATATTTGAATTTTTTTAGTTTTAGGGGGGTAAGATAAGTCTTACTTGTTACTATATTAATTTAGTGAGCAGTTATTCTGAGCGTCCATAAAGAAACCATTTTAAGCTTTACTTAGTTTATCAAAGGCAACAAGTTTGCATCATTTTTTTGAATAGTGACGGAAAAAGTTTACGGTGCATTTTCACAGTCACTGGAAGAAGTGCCAGGCTGCAGGGCATGAAAAATAAACTCTTTCAACAGTAATATGTATTGATCAGATTTATTGGTCAAATTTATTAATTAACTGAAGGCGGTGGAACGCCGTTCCAGATCTTTCCAGCCCACATTAGCCCCTGAATATAGATGCAGTTAGTCCAAACATATTATTACCATTTGATTGTTAATTAACAATGAGTTTAAAATCAAATCATTTGACAAACAACAGCTGGGGTCGATTCGGAGATTCTGGAGCTCATCTGTTAGAGCTGCCTGGATAAATTTGACGAAGGATCACAGCTGTAGAGCCTCGCGGAGCTTGGCTTGAAGCTGCTACTCCAAAGGAAAGAAGTTCAGGTGGTCCTGGCTTCTGATCTTGAAGCTTTTCCCGCGTGCGTCCAGCAAGCAGGCGACCTCTCATACTCTAACACCTGACTACAGGTAAGGAGCAGAAATCTGAAGCTTGAGGAGAGCGGGGACAGTTAAACCGGCCGTAAAGACTCGTGGGTTTAATGATGAGGAGACGACCGTTAACTTTAATGAAGCGCTTCACTGTCAGACCCAGTGAAAGCACATCCTGTGTCTTCCATCTCCTTAATAATTTTAGTTCACTAGATGGCGAAGTAAGAACAAACGAGGAGCCATCTGTGAGGTCACAGCGACTTATTGGCCTGTGACCCCCGACCCCTGGCGGCTGAATGTGGAGGAATAAATGAGCAGGAATTAGAGGGCCAAACACAGCGGACCCTGCAGTAAGTGGCAGTTTATGGAAATGAGAGGTGATCTTTCCACCCGGACGTGATAACCCCGGCGTTAATCCTCGCTTCCCGCCCTTCCACCGCCCTCCTGTTCAACACTTTTATTAGAGTTTAATCACCACTCCCCACCAAAAGGAAGAAAACTGCACTAAAAACACGAGTCTGCATTTAACCTGTCAAACATTTTCAGTGGAGGTCCTTGCTTGTTTTATTTCTCATGTCTTTAGATATCTGGCATCTGTTTCTGTTAATTAGTTTGACCGGTGATCTTCAAGAGCTTTTGTTCAGTACAGGGAGAAGAAACTCTGTGAGATGACTGAAAGTGAGAACACAGTTTAAATGCCACTCTGCAGTGGGTGGTACAGATGGGTGGAGGTCTTGGTGGACAGAACTGCTTGTCCACAGCAGGTTGAGTCTGTCCTGGTCATTGGTTTCTGCTATAAAGCTCGAACACGCCCACTTCGTGGCGCTCATTCGTCACGACCGTGATTTTTGCCTGTTGGCTGGTTTGTGACTCGGTTAATGTTTGAGTCTTTTTTGTTACTGATAAGAATCACTAACCTTCACACTTTTCTTTACTCCTTAGCCTTCCCTTATCTTCTGTCTTTTTTTGTTCCTCTCTTTAATTTCTTTTCACTTTAAATCCTTCTTTCTTTGTCTCAGTCATTCCTTCAAAACCTATTTTCCCCTCACTCCTCATCTGTAGATCACCTTCTCTTTCCTTTTCCCTGCCCTCTAATTTTCTGAGCTTTCACTATTTATTCTTGCCTCCTACAACCTTTCTGTATTTTTCCTACAGACCTCTGTCTCTTTTACCTTTTCCTCTCTTTCTACCTCTTTAATCATTTCTTTCCCCAATCTTCCTCTTACTATTTCTTTCTTTATCCTGTCTTTAGTCTTTGCTTCCTCACCTCCTTCCGTTCGTTTCTTAATTTGCCCTACCTCCTAATCACCTTCCCCACATTACCACCTGTATTACCTCCTCCGTTCCTACATCCTTAGCCAAACACACAACCCAGATGTAATTTCCCAGCTCCTAAAGTTGACATAACTTTCCTTTTTTGGTTCTTTTCTTCGCCTCCTGTGCCGAAAGTGAAAATGAAATCATTAAAACCGATCGCAGAGTCTCTTTGTTCACTTTGACGCGTCTCGCTGCTTTTTTTCCCTCTCAAACTGCCATTCTCGGCCTCGTCCTTTTTCCCGCCTTTGTTTAATTTCCTCTGTAAGCACATGAAGATTAATTGGGCCTCTCTTTTAACTTTTCCTCGCACCTTTCCTCTCTCTGTCTCTCAGGAATGCCTCTCATCATCTTTTCATTAATGCTACCTCTGCCCTTATACATTATTCAGCCCGAGTCTCTGTGCGGAGCTTGTCCTTTATTAGACTGTCGCCAGAGTGCATTCCACAAACTCATTAAAAAACTATTAAAGGCTGATGATTTCCTCTGATAAAGCCGAACAGGCGTCAGGTTTGCTTTTCTGACTGATCTTCTGACGGGATCACACGACACAACGTTGGTGTCAAGAGGAAACATCTTGCACGGCGGCTCGGGCTCACACTTTTATTTAACCTTTGGAGCAGTGTTTTAATCCAGCGTGGATCCTTGAAAACAGTCACGACACACAAACGCGTCCAGACTTACATTTGCTGCCTCTTTTCTGCTGCAGGTAATCTGATTAAGTGTCTCCGCTTTTGCTTTTATTTCCTGGAACTGCACAGGGACATTATGAGCTGTAATGCGGAGCAGACCTTTACAGAGACAAACATTGTGACTCTTTTGTGGTTTATGTGGCAGAAGACTGCAACCATTGGAAGAAAAACAAAGCAATGACGACTACTACTGCAGGGCATGTTGCTCTCTAAGGATGCAAACTAGCAGCGACCACTGTGCACACCACCCACAACAGTATAAAATATGGACGTAGCCACCATGATGCCAGCCACCGGTCAGTGAAGTCCTGTTACAAAGCTCTAATAATGACCAAAATTTACAACATGAACTTCATGTTTGGCTGTGCCGGAGGCTTCTTCCTGTTAAAAGCAAGTTTTTCCTTTCCACTGTCGCCAAAGTGCTCATACTCATGAGGGAGCAATCTGATTGTTGGGTCTTTACATTATAAAGTGTTTTGAGGCGGCTTTTGTTGCGATTTAGTGCTACATATATAACATTTAATTGAGTGACTGAAACCATAAAATCATCAGACAGGTGTTGACAGTGTCACAGATTAATTAGGATTGTGTTACCACAGACTTCTGAACAATCACAGGTGCTTTTCCAGCCAGAGGAGTCACCGCTGCTGAAGATATCATGGTTTGTAATAACTTATTGTTATTGTCCTTTACAAAAAACAATAAAGATATCATAGTTACAGGCATTAAAGACAATAATGAAAACTATGTGCAAGTGACCCCTATGTCAGTTACACAGGGAGTGGACATTAGATTACACCATGAATTACATAGTAGGGCTTTGGAGGTGTGTGTGGTTATGACCCCCTGATGGAGATTTAACACAGACCAAACAAAAAGTAAGAAAGCTCTCTACATAGAATGATAGAAAACAACCAGTACACATCTGTCCACATTAAACCTTTTCTGTTTAAACAAGTACATGAAAAACATTTGAAATCTGCCTGGTCATCTTCTTGGGCACTTCCAAACAACTTCCAATTTATGGTTCCCAAACAACCAATTCCTTCTCCTCTGAGGGTGACAGCTTGGGTCTTTGACAAAGTGGTGACGCATCCAAAAAACTTCTACTCAAATACAGTTGTTTGAACTGAAGCTCCTGGAGTCTGCAGTTGGTAAAAATGGCCCATTAAGCTTCTGGAATAGCGTTTCTGAAGCACCAACCTCAAACCTATTAAAAATTTGTGACAGATGCTCGAAAGCCTTTCAGTGCCCAAAAACTGGTCTAAAATGAACTTGAGTTGAAATGAACTGAAGAAGAGTGGTCAAATATCCAGTTAGAATTGTGCCAGAAACCTGTTGATGGCTACCAAAAGGGTCTGAAACTTGAAGACATTTAACCGGTTATTAGAGAGTGTGTATGTATATGTTTGATGCTGTGTGGATTAGAAAAAATCCAAAGTAATTATAAACTTGTGCATCAAATTCTTGAAGATGTATGCTGCACAATCATTTCACCCTGGAAAAAGAAAACAAAGAAGTCATTAAAATCTCAAAATGACCATGAGATTCATCCCCATGATGAATGGATGGGCAGAACAGGACTTCGACTGAACTTCCTAAAACCAGCAGTCATTTGGTTTGATTCAGCCCAGTTCTCTCGTAAATCATGTGGAGACTGACTCACCAAATAAAACCTTCACGCCACACGAATGATAAGACCAGGATTGGGACTGTGACAAGGACCTATTGAGTGAAACCTTCTAACCTGCTCTGTGCTCACCTGTCTAAGATGTCTTTACCTTTTACCTGATGTGTTGTGTTTTAAAGTATTCCTGTGCCTGCTCACAATGACTGATGTCACCTATTCTGAGAAAACCCAGCGAGGGTTTGAGAGTTTTTCCCTCCTTATTTCCACAGGGGATCTCGGCGTGTTTTGGAGAAGAACACTTCCCGTGTCTCCTCTGACATGTTAATTGATGCTTTCCCTGTTCTCAGCTCTCTCTAGGGAGTTGCCTCCTTTCTGTGATTTGCCGTGGGAGTTTAACAGCGGCTGTGATCAGATAAGACGAGAGCGCGCGCACACAACAATCAGGCTCGCGGGGTGTTGGCTGATTTGTCAAAGCCTTTTTTCCTCCCCCAGTTAAAGACTCGTGGAGGTGAAGGGGCTCAGCGGGGAGATTATGCGCAGCAGAGACACCCAGGTGGAGAGGAGATCATCTCCTCTTCTTCTCCACAAACCAAAGCATCCTTAAATGCTCTTAATTTATCCACTAAAACAACCATGAGTGATACATTCATTCCTGGAGATTCCAGCAGTGAAACGATTAGTCAAAATTATTAAGCAAATGCTGGATAAACACCTGCCGTTTCCTCGCTGCTGCAGCTCTGATGTCAGGATTTACTGGTAAACTTAATCCCATCAGCTTGTGGACACGAAGACCCCACTTTACATTGTCAGGATTGTGAAGCATGTTTTTATTCTTTTAAAAATGTGTAAATATTGCACAAAATATGGAAAGTGACATTTTAGATGTTTGAAGTGAGATTTATGATCTCAGTTCTTAGGTTTTATGAATCAAAACACCATAAAAGTAATCTGATACTTTGTTAAATAAATAATGACATAGTTTAAAATGCAAAGTGCCGTCTACCCAGAAGTGGATGTTTCAGCAAATTCACCCATGCAATGATCTGAGAAACTACAAAAACCCCAAGCTCTACATCTCAGACAGTACAGGCTTCAGTTAGCCTGTTAAAGGTTAAAGTTCATGATGATACAATTAGAAAAAGACTGAACATGTTTAGAAGGGTTTCCAGGAGAAAGCCTCTTCTCTCTAAAAAGAACATGGCAGCACAGATAGTTTGCAAAGCCGCATCCAAACAAACCACAAGACCTCTGGAACAATGTCCCTCGGAAAGACAAGACCAAAGCGGAGATGTTTGACCATAATCCACAAAACCAGATTTGGGCAAAACCAAATACAGCAAATGATCTGTTAACACGGTCGTGGAGGAATCATTATTTGGGCTTTTTATAAACTCCTCTGAATACCAAAGTATTCTAGTATGTTTGTGGGGACCCATGGGTAATGGTTTTATCTCTTTGTTTCATGCTTGCAGACATTACAGTTATCTTTATATTACTTTGATGAGGTTTAATCTGTTTTGGGCTTGTGTTCGTTACAGCTTGTTATTACTACTAAAAACACCCAGGTGTAATATATACCATTAGGAAATGACATGGCAGGTCTGTAAGAGAATTCAGGATCCTGGGCAGTAATAAAGCTGCTGCTGAGAAAATTATTGCCATAAAAGTAAAGGTAAAAACAGATGTACAGTGGTCCCTCGCTATAATGCGGTTCACCTTTAACGGTCTCGCTGCTTCGAAGATATTTTGTGTGCAATTTTGCATGGTTTCTTTTGTTCTGCGTCCTGATTGGCTGTAGACCACTGTCAATCAATCTTGTGCCATGTCTCCTGTACATCACAGAATGTGTTCAGTTTGTCAAATTTACATAAATCTTTGATCGCTAGCAGTGTGACTGAAGTGCTGTACTGTATTTTTGTAAGTTTTCTCCCCAACAAACACAACAATGTCGACAAAACGTTTTGCACCATCAAAGGCAATCGCGGGTGCCTTTGATTCTTTAATAATGGATTCATTTTTCTACCAAGGTTAGAATTTTGAAAGTGTTTAAACAAGAGAGAAAAGTGTGAAAATGTTCATGCCTGTCTGAGAAAAGTGTATTAAGTGTGTAGTGAGGGGTTTTACAACATCTATAATAATTGTAAAAAATACTGTTGTCTACTTTGCGGATTTCACCTATCGCGGGTTAGTTTTAGAATGTAACCGCTGTACACTACCGGTCAAAAGTTTGGACATGCCATCTCATCTAATGGTTTTTCTCTATTTTCGTGACTATTGACATTGTAGATTCTAGGGGTGCAATGGATCACGGTTGATCCGTAATCCGAACCGATCCCACTCCACGGTTCGGCACGCACGTGATCCAAAGATTCGAAAAAGAAGAAAAAAAAGTATGTGTATGGTGCACGTGGTGGGTCTGTCAAGCGATAGTTATGGCCAGCGCTAGCGGTCCAAGTGGAGGAGCAGAGGAGTTTGCGGTTTTTAAGCAGCCCTTTGCTGCCCAATCCGACCTGGCTAAAGCTATTACAGAAGCTATTGGGGTGTTTAGCTGCAGACGGGAGGCCGTATTCCGTTGTGCAAAACAAGGGGTTTAAACTATGATGAACGTGCTTGAGCCACGCTATGATATCCCGTTCGCGTCCACTTTAGTGGCAAGATCGTTCCAAGCATGTATGAGCAGGAGAAGATTTAAGTTGTGGCTGAACCGTCCCAGGGATCTTCTGTTGCCCTAACTACTACAAATGGGTGGATCTCCAGGGCAACGGAAAGCTACGTGACCGTGACAACGGAGTGCGATATAATGAGCGGTATGTATTATTGTAGGGTCTACCTTACAATATAAAGCGACTGTTGTTGTGATTTGGCACTTTATAAATAAAATTGAATTGAGTGGTAGATACAAAGCCCTATGCTGCCCTATATTGTACCTTTTTTTTTTAATAATTGCGTGGAATGAGTCTAGATTTGAATGTTTTTAACAGGCAAAAAATACTTCAATAAGTAATAATTATATGTTCAATTGTCTTTTTTCTTTTTTTGCTTATCCGAAAATTGATCCGATCCGTGACTTAAAACCATTATCTGATCCAAACCGTGAGATTTTTAATCCGTTGCACCACTAGTAGATTCTCATTCACATTTCACAAACATGTTTATGTTTTATATGTTATATTCTTCAACATATCCACCCTTTGCTTTGATTACTGCTTTGCACACTCTTGGCATTCTCTCTCTGAGCTTCATGAGGTCGTCACCTGAAATGGTTTTCCATCAGTCTTAAAGGAGTTCCCAAAGATGCTGAGCACTTGGTGGCCCTTGTGCCTTCACTCTGCGGTCCATCTCATCCCAAACCATCTCCACTGGGTTTAGGTCAGGTGACTGTGGAGGCCAGGCCTTCCGGTACAGCACTCCATCACTCTCCTTTGTCAAATAGCCCTTACACAGCCTGGAGGTATGTTTTGGGTCATAGTCCGGGTCAAAACCACAAACCGGACGTGATGGTGTGTCGCTGCAGGTTGTTGTGGTAGCCATGCTCGTTCAGTGTGCCTTCAGTTTTGAATAAATCCCCAACAGTGTCACCAGCAAAGCTCCCCCACACCATCACACCTCCTCCTCTGTGCTTCATGGTGGGAACCATGCATGTAGAGACCATCCAGTCACCTTTTCTGGTCAGGGGCGATCAGTCCGATCCGATGGTCAGTCACGGGGCGATCGTGGCTCAAGAGTTGGGAGTTCACCTTGTAATCGGAAGGTTGCCGGTTCGAGGCCCGGCTTGGACAGTCTTTGGGCAAGACACTTCACCCATTGCCTACTGGTGGTGGTCAGAGGGCCCTGTGGCGCCAGTGTCCGGCAGCCTCGCCTCTGTCAGTGCGCCCCAGGGTGGCTGTGGCTACAATGTAGCTTGTCATCACCAGTGTGTGAATGGGTGGATGACAGGTTGTGTAAAGCGCTTTGGGGTCCTTAGGGACTAGAAAAGCGCCATACAAATACAGGCCATTTACCATTTTCTGCGTCACACAGTGGGTGGAACCAAAGATCTCAAATTTGGACTCACCAGACCAAAGCACAGCTGTCCACTGGTCTAATGTCCATTCCTTGTGTTTCTTGACCCAAACGAATCTCTTCTGCTTGTTGCTTTTCCTTAGTCGTGGTTTCTTAGCAGCTATTTGACCATAAAGACCTGATTCGCACAGTCTCCTCTGAACAATTTTCCGGACTGACTGACTAAATGAGAAGGTGTGTTCAAAGTTTTGACTCCACCACAAATCAAAACAAACCTTGCAACGATGTCTGTTGAGTTTTTCATGTGTCTGATGTTCTTTTGCATTTCTTTTCTTTTGTGCATCGTTCGGCAAAGTTATTTTGACAGTAAATAAGACATACTATTTGATATCTCCACACATACAGACTGAAATAAGGAAAATGGTTGAATTCTACGTGTTTTCAAGAAAATATCTAACAAACTAATGCAGATCTCCTGCTGGGACTCGGATGATGCCTGCTGTAGAGCAAAGCTTGGTCTCAGACTGATATCAGCTAATCTTAATTGTTACTATTATTTTATATAAACACAGAACATTAGAAAAGAGTAAAAAGTAACTGATGAAGAGCTAAGAAACCAAAACCATCTGATTTATGACTATGAGCATTCGTTTGTGTTGTTTGGTCTTAGAACATGAAATAAATGTTTTTCTGATTAATGATGTAGTTTTAGCGAGAGATTTGTTGAACTTTTGTGTTATAATTTAGCAAAGCAGCACTTCAGAAAGAGCATTTTTATATTTATTAGGATGACAGCGATATTTAAAGCATGATCCACCGATGTTAGGAGCATGTGGTGCAGATTAAATGTGAGTTTATTCGGGTGAAGGAGGTGTTTGGCGCTCCTGCCCGGAGCCTTTTTCTTCGTCCCACTTCATATTTTGTATAAATGAAACAGAAGGAAACTCGTCCTGACGTCAAATTTCCGAGCGGCCGGCTGCAGAAAGTGCTGCAAGTAATGAGCGTCTGGTCCAGGTGTCAAATAAGAGGATTACCTCGTTTGTGGGCTTTCAAAAGATAAGTGGATATCTCTGCGCTCATTCGGCTGCAGCGTCTGAACCCCGACCTTTCCCAAATGGAGGGGGGTGGGGCCTCACATCGGACCCCCCCCACCCCACCCACGCCTCCTCGGAGATGATCTGTCCGTCGGGGGAGCTGACATTTCCACCGCTCGGCGTGCAAGAAAACAAACGTCGGTCTCATTCATATGGAAAATCTTATCCTAACCTTTCTGCCGGGCGCTAATCAGGATGACACCAGATTATCTCTTTGTAATCACAGCGGCAGGTCCGCTGTGAAGCGGAGTGTGGATCCATCTAATCTGTCAGAGTTAGACGAGATCCATCACAGATCTGGATAATGGCCCCTGCAGATTGTGTGCAAAAATCTGCATTAATAATTCAGCCCAGATTTTTATTATTCATGAGTGAGAGGAGAGCGGGCCGTGCGAGCACCCAGGCCTGTATTCAAACTGCAGATTTAAAGGAGCAGGCCTCCGTTTTTTTAGACCCTGAACCCGAATGAGGTGGAAAAGAAAAGCAGGAAAAACAGCTACCATTTTATTTTACCCAAACCATAATCCGTGAAACTCTTTTACAGTTTAAAAGTGAAAAATCTTCACTTTGGCTACATTCACACTGCAGGCAAAAGTGCATCAAATCCGATTTTTTTGACCCTATGCGAACCATATCCGATCATGGTATGACAGTGTGAACGGCACAAATCCGATATTTTCAAATCCAATCTGGGTCACTTTCGTATGTGGTACTGAATCCGATACATATCCAATGTTTCAGAAAGCGACTGCTGTTTGAACGGTCATGTCGCATTAAATCCGTCTTTTACGTCACTGACACAAGACAGCAAACACGCCCCCCTACACTTTTTACGTAGCCCGGCTGCTCGAGTTTTTTTGCTGGTTTACCAACGACTGACGACTCGTTTAATTAAGGTAAATACAACCATGTCACTGTTATAAAAAAGACACACAGCTTATCATCTTATAGTTCTAAAATCACTCTGTTGTTAATTCGTTAGTTAGCTTAGCCGCTAGCATACGCACTGTGTTGGAGGCTTGTTGCTAGCTAGTTAGCGATGCTACACACCTGCTACTCTTAATAGTCTTCAACACTTATGTTTTTTTTATCCATTTTTAGACAGCGATGAAATCAGCTGCACACTCTACAGAGGCCTAGAGTTACTGTTAATATCAAAAATATAATGCTGTCCTTTGAGATTTTAACATAAGACTGTGAGTGTAATGGATCTAAAACTGTTTAAATCTTCAGAGCCCTCTACAGCCTGGTAACATGGAGACTTTAAAAACATTAGAACATTTCAGTAGTGTAGTCTAATTTGTTCTTTTCATTTAATAATAGAGTCCATATTATATCAACAGCTACATTCACCCTGGAGAGAAACTAGTGAGGGAGACCATCAGGACCAAGCTGGGTTTCCTGGGTCCAGAGGTTTGGAGAAACTTCTTCCCTTTCTTTCATCACAGCTGTCCTGTGCCAGAAGTTCTGTTGACCTGCTGTAAGAGGCATCATTTAAGAAACACCAGGAAGACTGAAGCTCATGGCATTAATCAAGCAGGACTCATGATCTTCACCAGCAGCTCCCTCACAGGGAAATCTTCAGCACTCCTCCGTAGGCCCGCCCCAGGAGATGGATAAACCCAGCATTTCATCAACACTGTGATGAGACCTTTGTTTTGTGTAATGTTATAAATACTCAGATACTCCCCAGAGGCTCCGGACTTTTACATAAAGATATTATATTCAGTCCTGTAGAAAGTTATATATTTAAAAATATGTGATCCTCTCTGGTTACTCTGGTATGAATAACTCTGAATCACTTTATGGTAAATAACACACTATGTGTAAAAAAACCTGAAAAAATTCCAGATGACAAGTTTGTAGTTCAACATACAAGTGACGACCTTTGACCTTCATCAGGTTTTATTTAATTGTGTTAGAGAAAATCTCATATGCTTTTCATGCAGCTGAGTACATCAAGTGTTTAAAACGGAAGCTGTGCAGGTCTGAGATCGTTTTTTTGTCTTTAACTTTATCAATAAAGCTGCAGCTTTCACTACAGCACGTGTGTTTAACCTTTGTACTGTTTTCAGTTCATTTTGCAGTTAACATATGAACATGTTGGATGATCTGTCTGCTGTCACTCGATGGGGCTGAGGTCTGAATCTGAGGGCAGCTCCTGTAATCACAAAGACAACAGAACCATCAAACTCAGATATAAATTTTATCCCTCAATATTGAAATAAAGCTGATTCTTCTGTCCCTACACACTCAAGATCTGAAGTTCTTCTCTTACATTTTTTCAGTATTACAGTACACTACAGTACTTTAATCCATAGTTCCTGATTAATGATGAGTTACTGAAGTATAAGCTTTTAAAAAAATTGTTACTGTCTTTACAGATGTGGCAAGAGACTGAAAACATGCTGTTGTTTGCACATATTTAATATTCAGCTCTGCACAGGAGCTGAAGCAGGGTGCAGCCTGTTGCTTTTACAGTATAATACTTGCAATAAAAGTACAGTAACAGTAATTAGTGACTGAGCAGCCCGGGGCGTTTCTCTTAATTTCTTTAGTAAATTCATTCACCTGCACAGATTAGCTAAACGAACCCTGACAGCCGACTGCTCATTTTAGCTAGCTAGGTCTCAGGAGCTAGCTAAGGACGGTAGTTACGGATTAGCATACAAACACATTTAACTTACCGAAAAAGTGCAGCGGGGCCTCGGGTCCTTCTGTCGGGTAGTCCAGTTTACTGAAGAACACCTCAGACTGTCAGGTTAAAACACTCGATCGTGTTTTCGTAGCGTAAACGCTGGCCCTCCTCTCAGAGCCTACGCTCTATCTGCTATTTGCGACCAGAGATACGCAAGTTTCTCCGTGACTGCAGCTGTCAGTCAAAGCTCTTATGATGACGTTTCACCCCAATTTAACATCACCGCGGTAGGAATTAGAATCAAACTTATAGTAAAGGAGACCCCTTGAACATCAATCAGCGTGATGATAACTATTGATAACAAAAGAAAGAATCTTTGGAAAAAAATTATCTAAGGAGAATTAATTTATTTTAGTCTGACCCCAGTCCCATCCGCTAACATGGAGGAGGCGGGGTTTATGACCTATACTGCAGCCAGACACCAGGGGGCGATAGAGACGTTTTGGCTTCATTTTTGGGGAGCTGTCGCGTCGTCCATGTTTTCTACAGTCAATGTGTGTGACATATTCTTTTGCGCATGCGGGCCGCTTTGAGCGTTCACACTAGAGCGCGTTTGCTGTCGCATTTTATCTGTAGTGTGAACGAGCAGACAAAAAAAATCAGATTTGATCAAAAAATCGGAATTGAGCATTAAGACCTGCAGTGTGAACGTAGCCTTTGTCAAACGGACATGGATCTGTAGAGCTGAGGTTCCACCCCCTACTGGGCATCCACGAAACTGCAAGCTCCATGTTTTGGATTTAGAAGCAAAGTCAATTAAATACCATCTGTGGTGGTACACTGCAGAGACGTCATGTGACGTGTTTCTGTGAAGAGGGCGGGGCCGTTGCTGCTCAGATCTGATGTGTAGTTTAAGGAGGGGGCCGCGCAGTAACAGACAGATTTATTAGGAGCCTGAGTTGTTTGAGAGATGGTTTCTGTGGGGAACACGGCACCACGAGAACAATAAGACTCGATCTAATGAGCTGCCCGCTCGTGTCACAAACATTCAGGGAGGAGTAAACTGAGCTGATGTGCAAATAGACCGGCGGTCCCGCTCAGTATTGGCGAAGGTGACAAAGGTAAAAATCCCTCGTGGCCACGTTGTACGCACTCAATCAAACCGATTCCTCTTTGAAGGCGGCAGCCTTTTTATCTTATTGTCTTTGGAAAAAGACTCTCAACTCTCTTCCTGTTTCCGTTTTTGAAAAAAGTTAAAAGTTTGGGCCTAATTAAAACTTTCTTTCAGCCTACAGGTGTGTGCATGTGTAAAGCCTGCATGGTGAACTGACAAAGACAGAGCTATCTGGAAATCCGACCCTCAGATTAAAACCATCACACCCGAGTAGAGAGTTGGTTTAACTTGGTTTTAATGCTTTCTGTTTAATCTGGGTGGCAGCAGCCTCTCACCTTCATCCGTCTCCTGTGAAGTTTCTCTTTAAAGTATGCAGAAAGTGAAGCGAGGCAGGCACACGTCTGTGTTTAAACTTTAAACCCAGAGACTCTCAGCGAGACGTCAGCAAACACTTGAGCGAGAGGAGCCCCGCTTTGAGGCTCAGATTCATCTTCTGAATTTTAGGATTTAATGTTAAAAAGACGTCTGTGATGGAAAATGTCACTTATTGACAGAGACGGGTGTGTGTGCTCTCTGGGAAACATTTGTTCCTGAAGACGCTGCCTGTCACATGTGAACCAATGCAGATGAATCTTAAAGGAGCATGATGCTGCTTTAGGTGCAGATGGTTTTATAAAGCATATTTAGAGCTGGGTTAGGCAGATCAGCCAACAATAACTCACCTCTCTTTCTCACACTCTCTATCGTGGTGCATTCAAGGACATGTCAAGAACTGACAATTAGTGATGGGATTTCCGGCTCTTTCGGCTCCGATCCGGCTCTTCAGGTTGTTTTGTTGCCGCACAAAAGGAATTACTAACGTAAAAAAAAGTGGGTTTATTTATATATGTTTATATATAAATATATGCGGTGGCCCCTAGAGACAAAACACGTACAAACTCCAAAACACATTTCTAGCATGAACTGAACTTCCAAAGCAGAGCTACTAGATCACTTAAATTACACAATTGAAAGCATGTGTGTATTGTTTGTGTATAGAGATTGAAAATGTGACGTCATTCAAGGGTAAAACCGCAAAGAATTCTGGGAACTCGTGGCAAGAGGTACTAGCGCACGCAGGCTTTCAATTGAAATCAGTTACACAGCGATAAAAAGAAACACAAAAAACTGTCAAGAAGCTGTTGTATTATTAACTGCAATAGCCGGTCGCATGACAGCCACGGGAAGCCGACGGGTAAAGAGATCGTTTTTTTATCGGATTACGTCGTTGAAGAGAAATTATTCGAGCCATGTTTCCGAAGTAAAAAGAGGCGACAGATGGCCTGGATTACAGCCATTCAAAGACCAAATATAACGTCCCAGAACATCCAGCTCACAGGTTAGTCTGCCCCAAAACATTCCCACAAAGGTCAGTGTTTTGTAGTAGTTAATACGTCATTTTTCATAACATAATTGGTGATATAGGTTACAAGCAAGTCTGGCGCTGAACAGAAATTGTGGCGCTATGCTCATTTGTTTATTGTGCATAAATAGTGAATTGTCCTGACACAATATTGCGTTTCGCTTCTGTTATTACCATGGTACAATGACAAAAACATATACTTTTATTCACAGGATAAGACAGGTTTTTTTGTATCACTAATTGCCCAGTACGATTACAGCATACAGTATTATTGTCACTGCTACATTTCTGTAATGCGAACCAGAAATTATTTCCACTACTAATTAATTACCGTTGAGCTCAAAGGTCCTATTAGTAAACGGTTAACGAATGTGTATTTATGAAGACGATTTGTGAGACTGATAAACTGATGATACATACGATGGTCTTTCGTTCTACACGGTGCATTTCAAGGTCCTGTACCCATCCATCGGTAAACTGTACCTGGGCTTGTTGCTGTGACCTGAAGTTACTAAACTTCACGAGTGTATGCACTCACTCCAAGAACCGTATGATTATAAATATGAGCGTGGTGAAAGTTGGGCAGCACGCTAACATCTTTTGTCCACTCTGTGTGCTCGTAAGGGTCTAAACCTTTCACGCCTTTGATTTTTTCCTCGTATCTTTTCTTTGACTTTTCATCAAGTCTGTCTTTGTACGGACCGGCATTGTTCTCCTTCGTTTTGTACATAACTTTTTGGGGGGGCAAAGAAAAAGCAAGAAGGTATTGGAACCGGAGAATGAACATTTTGCGGTGCTGCAAATACTTGCATTTGATGCGGTACTTGGATTGTTTTGCCACGAGTTACCGGTATGCAATGCGTGAAAGTCACGTGGTCTGTCAATCTCTATTTATACACAGGCACTCATGTATATTCAAATAATTTAAAAAAAAGTTCATTTACCTGTTACTACCACACACCAAATCCGGTCGTTGGTACTTGCTGGCTTGTGTAGCCACTAGGTAACAAAAGCTCAACACTGCGCCCAGCATCCTGGAGCACTTCTGTTGTCTTTTGTACGTGTTTTGAGTTTTTACGTGCTTCTGAGTTTTTACGTGCTTTGGAGTTTGTACGTGCGTCAGAGTTTGTACGTGATTTGAAGTTTGTATGTGCTTTGTCTCTAGGGGCCACCATAAATATACTTTTATTTATTCACTCCACATAAAATGTAATAAATAAATCATATAATACAAAAACCAACTATTCACATTTCAACTTTTAACTATTTAAAATTTCAGCTTTTTCCTTTTAAACAAATTTAAAATGAAACGACACAAAACACTGCAAACCACAACACAATTAAATATAAATTAAAATATGAAAACAAAAAGAAGATGCATATTCTCTGTTATATGGGCCCGCATGAAAAAACTTTCTGAATCCTTTATCATCTGCAACCGAAAATAGTTGTGGATGATTACTATACCTTTCTAATGTGATGTTGTTGTCCCTGGCTCTCTTTCTCTCTCTCTCCCTCTGGCTCTGTTCCTGTGCTACTGAGTGTAACTACCGTCCCTCCCCCCTCTGCCCAGCGTAAAGCACAAGGCTCGCGCGCGGAGTGAAGCGAAAAAAAGTGCGAGAGAGAGGCTGAGAGAAAGAAAAAAAAAAAACCCACGTGACGGCTCGCGATAAGGAGCCGGCTCGCGTCATTCACTTCAAAGATTCGGCTCTAAGAGCCATTTCGTTCGCGAACGACCCATCACTACTGACAATGAAGTGCTCTGTTTTTCCTCTGAAAATCAAACTCGGGAGACAAACAATGAACAAACTGAAGCAGAGAAAAAACAACCTCGAATGCCTCAGAGACAGAAAAATTTCATTCACTGTTAGAAAAATACACATTCTTATCCCCCCTTTTTTTAAAAAACACATTAGTTAAAACAGTAAAACTGCAACACTCTTCTGTACTATTCTGTATTCAATGAAATGCGCTAAAAATTGATAACCGGCCACAATCAGCATTATTTCTCCTGTCAGATCTCTTTGGAGGTGTGTTTAACCCTTGTGCGCCCGCCTGTTCTCGGGGCGTGGGTCGTGGTGACCCCCCCGAGGGGCGTGTGTGTTGTTATTAGGATGGTATTGATGATGAGGATGATGATGATGATGATGATGGGGGGTCTTGGTGACCCCCCGAGGGGCGTGTGTGTTGTTATTAGGATGGTATTGATGATGAGGATGATGATGATGATGATGATGGGGGGTCTTGGTGACCCCCCGAGGGGCGTGTGTGTTGTTATTAGGATGGTATTGATGATGATGATGATGATGATGATGATGGGGGGTCGTGGTGACCCCCCGAGGGGCGTGTGTGTTGTTATTAGGATGGTATTGATGATGAGGATGATGATGATGATGATGATGGGGGGTCTTGGTGACCCCCCCCGGGGCGTGTGTGTTGTTATTAGGATGGTATTGATGATGATGATGATGATGGGGGGTCGTGGTGACCCCCCGAGGGGCGTGTGTGTTGTTATTAGGATGATGATGATGATGATGATGATGGGGGGTCGTGGTGACCCCCCGAGGGGCGTGTGTGTTGTTATTAGGATGGTATTGATGATGAGGATGAGGATGATGATGATGATGATGATGGGGGGTCTTGGTGACCCCCCTCGGGGCGTGTGTGTTGTTATTAGGATGATGATGACGAGCGCCGTGGGGCGCTCGTGTTATTACAACGTCGGTGGCGTCTGGGGAGCGGCGGCGGCGCGGGAAGAAGAAGAAGAAGCGGCGCAGTCGGGACAGTACGTGACGGCGCAGTTGGTGCACATGTGCACTCGGCACTCGTGGCACAGGATCTTGGTCTTGACGTCTTTGCTCCTGGGACACACGCGGCACCTTCGCCTCTTGACCGGAGAGGAGTCGCGTGGTACCGTAGCGTTATTATCATTAGAGGCGGCGCGTGTAGTACGAGCATCCGCGTCGGCCTCGGCGGCAGCACCTCGGGCCGCGGCTCTTCCTCCTCCTCCTCGCGCTAACGCCCTGGCTTCGAGCATGGGGCGCGCGAGCGCTTTGCCCAGTCGCTCGAGGAAGAGCCTTCGCTTGTTGAGCTTGCCCACCATCCAGTCGGGGTGAATTTCCCTCCAGAGCACAAACGCGTTGTAGGCCGCCACGTCGACCATGTTGTGGAAAAGGG